>NC_137900.1:39455551-40055551 GCF_963455335.1 Martes martes | reverse complement strand
ATAATTGATGACAGCATCTACATTATAAGGTCTCCAGTGTTAATGAAATTAACAATAAGACATTCTTCTTGCTATTTCTCTGAAAATTTAAATTTACCTTTTCTGGCACTTTTTCTGATATTCTAAATAGCATCAGTTTAATTTTTCTACCTATAGGAAAAAAATATATCCTTTCACAGCTTTAGCAGTGAGTTTATCACCATGTTTTGTTTGTTTGTTTGTTTGTTTTTCCTAAATTTTTCAGACCTACTTTTCCCCCGGCATTCTTATAATTTCCCTTTATGCTGGTGATTGACATAAATTCTGCATGTCCATTTTAAAATTCAATTTCTCTCCCCTCAAAATTGATTTCTTATTTCTTTACTTAATGTATCACTCCTTCACCAACAACTTAGACATAAAACACTGAGTCACCCATAAACCACCCTATGGGGCTAACTTTTCTCCTTCCCTTAATTATTCATCACTCTCTTAAATTATAAAACCTTCCTTGATTTTCATTTCACTTGTCTAGTTAAATCCTTCATTACTTGACTTATGAACTACAGCAATACATTTCTAAACTATTATATACAGAAAAAATAAAGGGATTTTCTATTTTTTCTTTCAACATTCTTTGATGATTCCCTATAAAATACATAGTAAATGCAAATTTCTTATATACTAAACAGAGTTACTATCAATTCAAACATATATTAAAATTTCAAGTAATATTCACCATTCTCTCACTAATTCTGACTATCTACTTTCAAATATATTAATAAAACCTCATATGTCTAAGATTATTTATATATAAATACATAGATATTTTAATATATATATATTTCTTATTGCTAATCCTTTTTGCAAAAATATAGTTACCATTTAAAGTTCAGACTAGATTCTATCTCTTCAATAAAGTCTTCAATATTTTTTGTTTGTAATGTGACACATTCCCTCAAAAAATTTCACAACTTTATGTGGACTTTAGTTTTAGAAATAAAATAAAGTTACCCATCACTAAGAAAACAGATAATGTAGAAATAATTGAGTATCATTTTTGAAAGCATGACTCTACAAAATTTTAAACATGTAGTTTGTCCTGGCTTCATAATATGTTGGATGTAGAAACAGTTTTGAAAGTGGTAAATACAGCAAAATTCATGAGAACCACATGAAAGAACTGGGACAAATTCTAACGTATCTCTCTAGAAAGAGAAAAAAAGAGGCGATGGGAGAAAATAGTAATGTTCAAAGATATATTGATTAAAATTTTCAAACCTTACAATATGAAAACAAGCTATAGATAGTAAAACTGCTGAAAATAGAAGACAAAAGGAAAATCTTAAAAGAAGCAAACATCACATTAAAAGAATCATATATTACAATCAAGTGTTTTTATCCCTAGGTTGTAAGGATGGTTAAACACATGCAAATCAATAAATGTGACACAGAAAGACAAAAATCATATGATCATCTCAATAGATCCAAAAAAGTTTTTGACAAAAATGCAATGTCCTTCCATGATAAAACCCTCAGTAATATAGGTATAGATTACCATATAAGTATATTTAATACAATAAATACCATATATGACAAACATGAAGCTAACAGAATCTTCAATGGCAAAAGTTAAAAGGCATTCCTTTAAGATCAGGGACCAGACAAGTGTGTCCACTATCACCACTCTTATTCAATATTGTACTGAAAGTCTTAGCTAGATTAAAAAAGCAAGATATAATTATAAAGGCATCCAAAATGGAAATAAAGAATTAAAATTGTTTCAGTTTTCTGATTATATATCTTATACATAAAAAATCCTAAGGATTCCACCAAAAAAAAAAAAATTGTCGGAACTAACCAATAAATTCAGTAATGTTGTAAGATATAAAATCAACATATAGAAATCAGTTGTTTCTCTACACTAACAACAAAATATGAGAGAAAGAAATAACCAACAATTTCATTCACAGTAGCATCAAATCAATAAAATATTTAGCAATAAATTTAACTAAGGAAGTCAAAGATCTGTGCAATGAAAACTACAAGACTCTGGTGAAAGAAATTGAAAAAAAAATGGAAAGATGTGTTCATGGATTAGAATTTATATTATTAAAATGTCCATACTACCCAAGGTTTAACACAATCCTATGAAAATCCCAATGACATTTTTCATAGAAATGAAAAAAAAAAGTCCTAAAATTTGAATGTTTCCACAAAATCTCCCAAATAGCCAAAGCAATCCTGACAAAGAAGTTTAAGCCTGGAGGCAATACACTTCATGATTTCAAGGCTTGTCACAGGCTATAGTAATCAAAACAGTATGGTACTGACATAAAAATAGATGCTTAGGCCAGTAGAATAGTATAGAAAGCCCAAAAATAAATCCTCACATATACTGCCAGCTACTATTTGACAAAGGAGCCAAGATGGGGAAATTATAGTCTTTTCAATAAATAGTGTTGGGAAAACCAGATAACCACACGAGAAAGTGAAATTGGACCCCATCTCATACAACTCACAAAAATTGAGTCAAAATGGAATAAATTCTTAAATGTAAGACCTGCTAAAACTCTTAGAAGACAACATGGAAATCGCTTCTTGACAGGATAATTTTTTTAGATATGATACTAAAACCAAAAATCAGTGAGACTATATCGGACTAAGAAAACACAGCATAAAAGAAGCACGGCATAGGAAAAAAAAAATTCAGTAATCAACAAAATGAAAGGTAACTTACAGATTGGCAGAAAATACTTTCAAACTATCTGATAAGAGATTAATATCAAAAACATAAAAAAAATCATGCAACTCAATACTAAAACTACAACTAAATAATGGACAGAGGGACTGAACAGTTTTTTTTTCCTAAAGAAGAAATATAGATGTACAATAAGTGCATGAAAAAATATTCAACATCACCAATCACTAAGGAAATAAAATCAAGACCATAATGAGATATCACCTCACACCTGTTAGGATGGCTATCATCAGAAAGATGATATAAAGGTTTGTGAGGATGTGGAGAAAAGGGAGCTCTGTGCACTGTTAGTGGCAATGTAAATTGTTACAGCCATTATGGAAACAGAATGGAGAGTCATTCAAAAAATAAAAAATAAAAAATAGAATTAACGTGTGATTCAGCAATCCCACATCAGCTATATATCTGAAATTAATGAAAACAGGATCTCAAAGAGTTATCTGTATTCCCAGATATATTGCCATATTATCCACAATAACCAAGATAAAAAACAAGTCATGGGGGTGCTTGGGTGGCTCAGTGGGTTAAAGCCTCTGCCTTCGGCTCAGGTCATGATATCAGGGTCCTGGGATCGAGCCCCACATTGGGCTCTCTGCTCAGCAGGGAGCCTGCTTCCCACCTCTCTCTGCTTGCCTCTCTGCCTACTTGTGATCTCTCTCTCTCTGCCAAATACATAAATAAAATCTTTGGGGGGAAAAAAAAAACAACAAGTCTTGTCCATCAACAAATGAATGGGTAAAGAAGATGTGATATATACCATACACACACACACACACACACACACACACACACGACTGTTATTTAGCCATAAGAAGAAAATCTTGCCATTTTTAACAACATGAGTGGCCCCTGAAGATATTATGATGAATGAAATAAGTCAGAAAGAGAAGACAAATACTGCACATGAATATTTATGTGTGAAATCTAAAAAAGTAGAATTTTGAGAAACTGGGAATAGGATGGTGGTTACTATGGACTGGAGGTTGGGAGAAATGGGCAAATGATGGGTAAAGGGTACAAATTTCCAGTCAGAAGATTGACAAGTTCTAATGTACATCATTGTGATTATAGGTAATAATATTTATTTATTTTATTTATTTATTTATTTTTTATTTATTTGACAGACAGAGATCACATAGACAGAGAGGCAGGCAGAGAGAGAGGAGGAAGCAGACTCCCCGCTGAACAGAGAGCCATTGCAGGGCTAGATCCCAGGACCCTGGGATCATGACCTGAGCCGAGGGCAGAGGCTTTAACCCACTGTGCCACCTAGGTGCCTCTATAGGTAATAATATTATATTATATTCTTGAAAATTGTTAAGAAAGTAGATTGTAAATGTTATCAGCACAAAAATGTAGTGTTGACTATGTCATGTGATGGCAATGTTAGCTAACATTTATGGTGGTAATCATTTCCAAATCAGCGTGTTTTATACCTTAAACTTACACAATGCTATATATCAATGCATCAATTATATGTCAGTAAAGCTTGGGAGAAAATATTAACTGTATATAATATAATATCAAATATATTGGCAAAACTATATATTGTAAATTTAAACATTTGGCACAGGTTATAAAGTTTTATTTTATTTCATATTCTACTCATTCTATTTCAAATCAAATCGACAATTTATTTAAAGAAAGAACATTGAAAAAAGTTTTCTCATATTTTATGCAGTAACAAATGATAGAATATATAGAACTGTAGAAGTTTAAATTACTGATTGAAATCCACTTACTGAAAAATGCCTAAAAGAGATAATTAGGCAACCAGTGTGTGTTCAGAACAGCACATATGAAAGTTGAATTTTATGCAATATGGTAGAAAAGAGTAATATCTTTCCCTTAGCTTCCTCTTTGGATAGATGGTAGTCTTCATTGTAATTTGGGCACAATTTGATTGGAAACATTTGGCAATTCATTTTTTAGTTAGTTTCACATGAAACCAAATAAATTGGAGGTTTGGGTGTGGAGGTGTTGCTAAGTAACATCTTCCTCTTTCATCAATACTTTATGACTGTAAAGAAAATATCTGCAAATTCTATCATTTAAAAAATCCCGATGAGATGTTCTTCTGTAATAATTTGACTTTTATTTTTTCTTCCCCCACATAAAAGAGCTAAACTGAACAAAATTACAAACTGTGATTCCTTATAAATAAAATGACAGGTAAGAAATTAGTTTCATTAGGTATTTGAAACACTTATTATAGTGTGAAGTTATCAGCAATTATAAATAATCTCTTAATCTCTAATACATATTTTTAAAAAGTAACCCATGATCCCTCTTTTTTTTGTGTTAATATAATAATGGTGACCTATCCTTATACTATAAATTTAAAGATTTTATATTTCTTTCTTCCCTCAACTCGAGTTATTTATAGAGACATACAGATACAGACATCACATATATATATGTGTGTGTGTGTGTGTGTGTGTGTGTGTGCGTGCGCGTGTGTGTATGCTATACAAAAACACATATCTTAATATTTGAATCCAATATATACAAATGTATATTCTATATACATCTTACTCTATAATAGGAAATACACATTTTTAATATAAAGAAGTAAGGGAATTTTTGCTTTATTTGTATCTATCTGAGCTTGTTGTTAAACTCAGTTGCACCAGAAACTCAAAGATTATAGTCGACTTTCCCTCAAATAGCATTTATAAATTTTGTGAGTATTCCAAACCCATCCTGTTGAAATTTATACTAATATAGTGTTAAGAACCAGAATGTTAAAGCCACAATTACCTGGGTTTCAATACTGGCTTCACCACTTACCTGTGAGAACTTAAGAAATTTATTTAAAAATTTTCGCCTCATTTTTCTCATCAGTGAAATAAAAATTACTGTAATTTCTACACTCTCACACAAACTTTAGAACATATTTATTAGATGTTTTTCAAATGTTCATTTTGTCTATTCTTCTGCATACTACTATTCTCTATAAAACTTAACAATCATATCTCTTGCAATTAATTGTGCAATTTTAAACTACCTGTCTCCTCACTAAGCAAGTTCCATGAAGACAGATGCTTTGTTTTTTTCATTGCTATGGCCTAGGATAGTGTTTGACTCATAATAGGCAATGAAAACTTATTAACTGCATTAACTCTCTAGTTAAGCATTCCATCAATCTAATATTCAAACTTTCAGTCAGAAGGTAGTAACTATTAAGTCTTGCCTAAATGAGATTTAGTGTAATTCAAAGAGCTTGATTTTCCTGACTTTTCTAATATTGGAAATTTCCAAATATACAAGGTTTAGATTGTTGTCAAATTCAGATAAATGTATACACAAATCATTTGCAACTTCTTAACATGTAAACTATAGGTGTAAAATATTATTATCAATAAATAGCTTTTCAGGGGCACCTGGGTGGCTCAGGTCATGATCCCAGGGTCCTGGGATCGAGACCTGCATCAGGCTCTCTGCTCCATGAAGAGCCTGCTTCCTCTTCTCTCTCTGCCTGCCTTTCTGCCTACTTGTGATCTCTCTCTCTGTCAAATAAATAAATAAAAAAAAATCTTAAAAAAATAGCTTTCCATATACTAAATATGATACTATTTTTTTACTGATAATGAGCACAGTGGATTTTGCAATTCATCACACAGATTCCTCTTCCATAAAGGACTTGTGACAACAGCTGTTGAAAGTACTGATGGCAGAAAAGCTTTTGCTCTCAGGGATCTTCAGAGATTGCTTCAACTTGACTCAAGGTTGCACTGTTTCCTGGCTGGCCCACCTCCAATAACTAAATGGGAAGGACAAAGTCCTGACCTTGGTAATCTGATCATAAACTCAGGAGAACTCTGAAGAGCCATTTTTTTTTAATAAAGATTTTGTTTATTTATTTGACAGAGAGAGACACAGTGAGAGAAGGAACACAAGCTGAGGGAGTAGGAGAGGGAAAAACAGGCTTCCTGCTGAGCAAGGAGCCTGATGTGGGACTCGATCCCAGGACCCCAGTATCATGAATTGAGCCAAAGTCAGACACTTAACAACTGAGCCACCCAGGCTCCCCCTGAAGAGCCATTTTTATTCCAAGGATCTCAACAGGATCAGCAAAACTGCTGTTGAGCTCAACTTTTGCCCCATTGCATTTTCTTTTTTTTTTTTTTTCTCTATGTAATTTTTTTTTAATTTTTTTATTTATTTTCAGCGTAACAGTATTCATTGTTTTTTCACCACACCCAGTGCTCCATGCAATCTGTGCCCTCCCTAATACCCACCACCTGGTTCCCCCACCCTCCCACCCCGCCCCTTCAAAACCCTCAGGTTGTTTTTCAGAGTCCATAGTCTCTCATGGTTCACCTCCCCTTCCAATTTCCCTCACCTCCCTTCTCCTCTCCATCTACCCTTGTCCTCTATATTATTTGTTATGCTCCACCAATAAGTGAAACCATATGATACTTGACTTTCTCTGTTTGACTTATTTCACTCAGCATAATCTCTTCCAGTCCTGTCCATGTTGCTACAAAAGTTGGGTATTCGTCCTTTCTGATGGAGGCATAATACTCCATAGTGTATATGGACCACATCTTCCTTATCCATTCATCCGTTGAAGGGCATCTTGGTTCTTTCCACAGTTTGGCGACCGTGGCCATTGCTGCTATAAACATTGGGGTACAGATGGCCCTTCTTTTCACTACATTTTCTTCCTCTCTGTTCCACGGGTGCCAATGCCAAATACCCTCATTTATAAGCAACCTTCAGATCCAACTCAGTTTTAGTCACCTTCCGGTAACCAAGCATACAACACTTATTTGCTAAAGCAGGTATTAGCATTGTGTTTTGGTCCTGGATCACTCAGCTCTTGACTATCATCAAAGACCCATCACTGGTGATAGCTAAACACACACAGTGTCTAGCGTAGGTGGCAAATCAATTGTTAAAACTAGCAGTTATGTCGAATTAGAATGACTTACAGGTGAAAGAGAGAATATTAGCTGATGCATTTAAAAAGTTTGGGAAATAGTAATCATAAGGATAATGACTTCAATATATATTTCTATGTTCAGGAAAGTCTGGAAAAGACTGAAAGAAGTCTGAGTGACTAATTTTCAATTATTAAGTGAGACAAGTGTGGAAGCCAGAAGGTCTCCTTGGTAACTTAGCAGGGAATACAGGCACGTCTGCCATGGCAAGTTCAGGACCTTGGCAAAGAATGGAGCCTCATGGGAAAACCTGAAATTTTATAACATTCCAAAAATGAGAATTGAAGATCTTCCTGAACCCTCTGAATCTTCAGAAATTATTCATCTCTCCCTGTTACTGCCAAAACCATAGCCTCTTGCTTAGAGATGTTGCCGAGATTTCATCTTAGTAAATAGCATGTGGTGTTCTGAAAATCTTTGTTCTCAAAGGGAAAATAATTCTGAGAACATCCACAGCAAAAGTCCTATTGGATTACAATCTTTAACTGCTGCTTTAGACAAATAACTGAGTATACTGTGCCAAGGGACTAATGAGCAAAAATGAATCAGTTTCATGGAATATTTACTTGATTACACTGTTGTTACTCAATGGGATGAGTTACATTTTAACAATGAAGTATTTTTAAACACCTATCAAAAATGCTTTGCCCAACTGTAACAAAGGCAAGAATAGGAACTTTGTACAGAGAAGGACATGAAGAGCAGCATTTAAACTTCATGGATCAAATGACAAGTTAAACTACCAAGACTAGTAGGGTGGCTAGAAGAGTGTGAGAGGAATCTAAAATACATTATAGTGGTGAGAAGCAATGAGGATTAGCTGTATCCCAAGACCAGCTGCTACACTGGTCAATGCAGAATACTCCTTGAATCTTCCCCTTCTAAGTCTACCCAAAAGTAGAGGTTAACTGTAATCCTGGAGAAGTTGCTCCCAGTGTGAAGATGTAAATCAGAATTCTGCCTTGCAGGACCCATGGTGGACACTGTAATGGGATTTCCAGATCTCCCTTCAACAAACTTATTACTCCACTGCTTAGTGTGCTATCGGAAGACAATCTTCAACTCTAATCTTCTTTCGAGACTTCTTCAACATTAGAGAGCTGTCTGACTAACAATACATATGGCTGCAACCCATATGTAATATTAATTGATGTTGGGATATAAAGTTTGGGCCACCCAGCCCAATATTAGGACAACTCTGAAGAAATATTTAATCTCAAGTACTTCCAATGGAGTTAGTTGAGCTGTTGTTTCTGCAAAATGACTTGACTTCTCTTTCTCTCTCTCCTCAATTCTGGTTCCTTCCCCACTTTTCTTATAGAGGTCTTGATTCCAAGAACATTTCTTAATAAACTTACTGGAACCAAACTCCATCTCAAGGATGCATTCTAGCCTCTCAATTCTAAGATTCATCCAGGGAACCTAACCAATGGCAGCATTCTTAACTGGAAAGCTTTCTAGTTGTTTTGGTAAACCTTGATGAATTCTTAAAATCTGTTATTATCCAGTCAACTTTTATTGTCTGGTTCTTTATTCATCACAGCATATTAGGATTTCTATAAAGAACCTATAGAGTTTCTATAGGTTTAACCAATAAACCTTTAAGAACTCTTCTGACTATACTTGATCATATGAGCATTATTTTGATCCAGTACCCCCATGGACTTCATTACTGATTACTTCTCACCAAATCACTATTCCTTAGCTGATGTTCTTTGGTTACATTGTATCTGTTTGTCTCAGCAATTCTTTTGGTACTTATCTTTTATTCATAAAAACTGCTTGTTACCCCTATCCTCTTCATTTTAAAGATGAGGAAACTCAGAGAAGAGAGAGAAAGGTGTCTAGCCATATCAGTGATACTGCTTCTCTGTTTTAGATTTCATCTCATACCTGAGTTTTCATTCTATGCTATTTTCCTATAGACATTACTCCTTAAGATATTTCTTTTTCTGTCCTCTAGGTCTCATATATGTGTTGCCCATTAGATTTCATTATTTTTCATTTCATCAAACACAATATAAAATAATGCATCCTGATGTTAGATAATTCTGAATGTGAAATAACCCAATAAATAGTAGCTGTGTGTTTCAGAGAAAGTTGTTTAATGTTCCTAATGTTGTAAAAGAGGGAAATATTTTCTTAGGATATGGATTAGATGTGGACTACTCAATATTTAGATACTGGTGAACACTGCATAAATTAGGACAGGATGTCTGGAGCGACTATGGAAGCTGTATATTAAGGTTTAGTATCTTAAATATATTTGTTAAGATGATTAAACACAAATCAAAAGATCCAACATTTGGCTTGATATTAATAGAAGCACTAAGCTACTATATCTTCCTATAATAATATTATATAATTTTCTAATTAGTTTATTCTCTTTATTCTCTTATTCTCTTTATTCTCTTTCTTGGTCAAATACCTCAATTCCTATTTATTTATTTTAACGGATTAATATTTCTCTACTTTTCTGTATGTGATGATAGATAAAATGCATTTATTTGTTATTTGAATCTGAGCTCTTCAGTGACTTGTATGTTTCATTTGCTGATTTTTCAAATAGGAAATTCTTGGTTTTGTTCTCAACTTTGTAAATATAGAGACTTGTGTCAATGTTCATACAATTATTGATTGAGAAGGACAATCCTCAGCCAATATAGAGTATTTAATAGATATATCTACTTTAAAATGAATATATTAACATAAATAATGAAATGGAATACCCAAGATTTTAAAGAATCCTCAATTAAAAGTCTATAAACTGCTCCAGCTGTACATATCTAATAAAGCTATAGTAGGAATCAAAGTAACTATATTCCGTATAGATGCAACTTAGCAAGACAATAAAGCCATTTATTTGTGCTAAAATCATTTCAGATGATAGATAGGAAAAACTATGAGAAAACAATGTATTAAAACTGTGTACAAAAATGTTATTTAGTAAATAATGACCTGAACACATTGCATATAGGGGAAAAAGGCTTAAGGAATTTCACAAACAGGCACACTGAATATTTTGTGGCTATTGATACTTGCTCTAGTAAATGCATTTAACAGACATCCAAACAAAATAAATATAGATCTTAAGACTGAATGTCTAGCTTAAATACAATATATTATATTCATAAGTATGATATAATTTTATAAGAAAAAGACAAGGTATATATTATTGTAAACATATTTCAGTAGTATTGGGCTTTTTAAAAATTTCAACCTAGTGATGTTGAGAGAAAAAAAAATATGAAAATTTAAAACACAGCAAAGACTAGCATTTGTACAAATAATATAAGTTTGCCATAGGATACATGAACAAAATATATACAAGTCCTCAGAAAGGAGACTTTCCACTATTTCAATCATTATTACCCATTTATGCATATTTACTTTATTTGTTGATTTGTAAGCACTTCCCAAGCACAGGTGTATCAGCCAGTATAACACAAGTTACACTGCAGTAACAAAGTATCCAAAAATCTCCCTAGCTGAATAAAACTAAGGTTTATATATTAAATTTATAAAATTAAATTTATATCTCCTCTGTGGGTTGGCAGGAGGATTTTGCTCATAAAAGTCAGCCAAGAATTTAAAGCATGCCAAGATTTCCTATAATCAACCCCGATTTAAAAAGAGCTCTGAAGCATATAACTATCAATTAAGCAGAATTTCTCCAGTGAGTCACAGATGCTAATGGTAAGGAAGACCACTAAAGGTTTTAATCCTTGTTTACTGGACCCATAGTTTTTCCTATTGAAAGCACTGTGTCATATAGTTATCTATGATTCAGTATATATACTGTACTATACCCTGGAGGATGGCACCTCATTCTTGCAGAATGCCTCCAAGCTGGCATCAGCTTTACCTCCATTAAACCATCCTGACACTTTTTTAGGAAAGTTGCTTCTAGAAAGTACAATATATTAAATTTAGGGTGATTGATCAATGTCCATGTTAATTATTCCTAAATTGATCTAATTGTTAAATTCAATCTTAATCAATACCCAAGCCACAAATGGGACTAAATATTTACCAAACATATGTCAGATAAATAGTTGTACTCAGAATACATAAACAGCCATTAAAATTCAATATTAAGAAGACAAACAATTCCAACAAATATGCAATATATTTGAATAGACTCTTTTTAAAGAATGTCTAAGAATTGTCAATAAGAACATGAGAAGATTACCATCATCCTTAGTCACTTAAAAATGCTACTTATATCCATGATATAATATCAATATACAATAACTGGAAAGATTATAATTAAAATGACTTAGTACCCAATGTTGACCAAAAGGCAGAGCAATTAGAACTCTGACACAGTGCTGGAAATTAAAACTTTTTAATCTCTTTGAAAAACAGCTGAGATTTTTTTTTTCTTAAAGGGGAAATTTTTAAAGATTTTTTATTTATTTGACACAGAGAGCACAAACAAGAGAGCAGCAGACAGAGGGAGAGGAAGAAGTAGCAGGCAAAGGGAAAGAGAGAACTGCAGTCCCCCCACAGAGCAGGGAGCTGGATGCAGGGCTTGATCTCAGAAAACTGGGATCACAACCTGAGCGGAAGACAGACCCTTAACTGAGACACCCAGGTGCCCCAGAAGCTGAGACTCTTAATGATAAAGAACAAACTGAGGGTTGCTAGAGGGGAGGTGGGTGGAAGGATGGGCTAACTGGGTGATGGGCATTAAGGAGGGCAGTTGTGATAAACACTGGATGTTAAATGTAAGTGATGAATCACTAAATTCTACTCCTGAAATCACTACTAGACTATATGTTAACTAACTTGAACTTGAAGGAAGGAAGGAAGGAAGGAAGGAAGGAAGGCAGAAAGAAAGAAAGAAAGAAAGAAAGAAAGAAAGAAAGAAAGAAAGAAAGAAAGAAAATGTGGGGTGCCTGAGTGGCTCAGTCAGTTAAGTGTCTGCCTTCAGCTCAGGTCATGATCTCAGGGTCCAGGGACTGGGTCTTGGGATTGAGCTCCATGTCAGGCCCTCTGCTCAACAGGAGTCTGCTTCTCCCTCTCCCTGTGCCCTTTCCCTCTGCTCATGGTCTCTCTCTCTCTCTCTATCAAATAAATAAAATCTTTAAACAAAGAAAAGAAAAAGGAAAACAATTACGTCATTTCTTATAAACATGCAGTTTAATATATGACCAAAACATCCCAGTCCTATGTATTTACCCAAGAAAAAAAGAATATATGTGATCCCAAAAAGACTCCTACATGAATATTCACAGTACCATGATTTATAATATCATCAAGCTGAAAATAATGTCAATGCACATCAACAGGCGAATGGATAACCAAACTACAGTGTACTCATACAATAAGAAAGATGATTACAACATTCTTCAATATACCAAATTAGTGAAAACAACTCAGTGTGTCCAGGAACAATGTAATCTATCACTTGCTGTAGTCTACAAAGAAATTCTACTAAACAATAAAAATAAATGAAATATAAGCAAATGTATCCACATGAATGAAACTTAAAGCACAAAGTGAAGAGAAAAGGATAGTTGTAGAAGGATGCAATGTTATGCTATTGTCTAAAAATTAAAATGACAAAACAGTATCTTATGGATTCAGATGAATGCAGTAAATATAATTTTTCTAAACAAAGTAATGAAATGGTTAATAAAAAAAATCTGTAGTTAACCCTGAGGAGAAGTAATGTAGAGGAGAAGCTATAGAAAAGAGGCACACATAGTACTTCAAATATATTGGCAAACACCTATTTCTAAAAACATATGGGTGTGTGGATATATATGGATGTATTTACTTTTATCCTCTTTATTTAAATTGAATGTATGCTTTATATGTACATAATATTGATGCAGCTGGTCTATGTGTGTGTGTGTGTGTGTGTATGTATGTGTATATATATATATAGTTTATATGTAATTAATGTTTAATATATTTCAATTTTTTAAAGATTACAAATTAAGGATGAGGCTCTTACTTGGCTAGAAAGAGGCTGAGCTGTGTTTTACAATGGATTTCTCTAATCCCAAAGTCCATGTTTTAAACCACCACCTTGTTTAGCCTTCAAAAAGTAATTTCAGAACAACTGTCATTTCGGAGTCGCTGTGGGAAAAAGGGGAAGGAATCCCTGTTTGTTGAATTCTTAGTTAGAAAGAGAGCTCCAACCTAATTTTCATGAGTGAGAAGAGCAAATTACATTTGCAGTTTCTAAATGGAATAGGTAGAAAGGAACAGGAAACGATGATGAAAGAAGGGGAAGGCCAAGAAAGTTAGATGAAACTTCCTTGAAATATACGTGGAGAATCTAAAAATTAATGTTTCTGGGGCACCTGGGTGGCTCAGTGGATTAAAGCCTCTGCCTTCGGCTCAGGTCATGATCCCAGGGTCCTGGGATCGAGCCCCGCATCGGGCTCTCCGCTCAGCAGGGAGCCTGCTTCCTCCCTTCTCTCTCTCTGCCTGCCTCTCTGCCTACTTGTGATCTGTCAAATAAATAAAAAAATAAAATCTTTAAAAAAAAATAAATAAATAAAAATTAATGTTTCTATTTAATACCAGAATGCAGCAAGCAAATTCTTTTACCAAGCAAATATGGAAAATAATTAAATGTGGTTTATAATTAAATGTGGTTTATACAAATAAAATTTTCATAGTATAGAAAATTGATTAATGTAAAATTATTACTTCTTCCCATTAATTTGTTTTATATTTCTTTTCTAATTACCACCTATATTACTTTATTGTGCTTTAATTTTTATCATTCTCAATCTTTTTCATGTTATCTTAGCTGCTCATTCCTCATAAGCAGCATTCAATATTTGTTTTTCCTATTAAAATAATTATCAAATATAAAAAATAATAATTATCATGCATGAACTAATTAAAATCCAGGACTAATAGATAGGGCTGAGTGTCCTACCAACTAGACTGAGCAGTCACAGTCTTCCCTGATTTCTCTCTTGGCTCTGTCATGTAAATATATATGAACATCATTTTCCTGTCTCAGTCTCCTTATGTGTCGAAAGATATCAAGAAATTGAGGGGCACCTGGGTAGCTCAGTCCATTAAGCATTTGCCTCTGGTTCAGGTCATGATCTCGGGGTCCTGGAATCGAGCCCCTCACTGGTCTCCCTGTTCAGTGGGGAGTTTGCTTCTACTTCTCTTTGTCCCCCCAACCCCTCTTGCTCTCTCTCTCTCAAATAAATAAAATCCTTAAAAAAAAAAGTTGAACTTTTTAATATTATTGTAAATATTAAGTGAGTTGATACCTATAAAATCTTAGAATAAGGCATGGCACATATAAATATTTTGATAAATATTATTTCTTATTGTCCAGTCAACCTCTGTATATATAACAATGTAGTATGTGGCAAATTGTATAGAAGGTTGCCCAGTACACTAATTGTGTGAGATTTCAATAGTCAAATATGACAAGTACACAAATTCATGAGATGGACATCATCAGGATACAAATTTGATTTCTAACATGGAGATTAACTAAAGGCTTCACTGGTACTGAGATAACATAGAAGTATAGACAATGGTACTGTCACCACAAGAAGAATAGAGAAATAATTCTTGTGTTTTTCGATAAATTCCATGATATCTTTTCTTTTTTTTTTAAGATTTTTTAATTATTTATTCGACAGACAGAGATCTGAGAGAGAGGCAGGCTGAGAGAGAGAGGGGGATGCAGGCTCCCTGCCTAGCAGAAAGCCTGATGTGGGGCTCGATCCCAGGACCCTGGGACGATGACCTGAGCCGAAGGCAGAGGCTTTAATCCACTGAGCCACCCAGGTGCCCCCATGATATCCTTTCTTTCAGGGAGTTTGGGAAATGGTCATTTGGTATGACTAATGAGAAGATATTACAAAAAAAATTCCTAAAAATTATTTAAACTCCATAAAACTTGTTTTCAAGAACTTGTCTGGTAATTTAAATACTTAAATCACCTGGTTCCATTGAATGTGTTTTGTCTTGTTTTTTGGATACATTCTCCTGGTTCTTCCTAGGTTTATTTTTAAATTGTATTCTAGACATTGTATGAAAATGAACTGGGAGACCTGTAGTTTAATACTTTGTTACACTGTAAATGTTTATATCCAGAATTCTAAAGCCTTTTCATTAAGGGTTTATTAAGACGAAAGGGCTATCAGACAGTAAGCTGAGCCAGAGATACATCATCATTTTAATCATATTGAATTTATCTTTGATTATTCCAATGCCCCAAATCCCAAACCATATCTTTTCTTATTATTCAGATTGCTGGAAAGTTGGAAGCAATATCAGCTACCTTTGGTTCATTTTTGTATTCTACTCCAGGACAGTACTAGAACCCAATTACCATGAAAATATACAGAAATATGTGATTTACAGATGTTCCTAACCTCATTTCCCTGGTACTTTCTTACAGAACTCTCAGGGAGAGCAAATTAGTGAGAGAATTTTCTTTACCAAACTGTTTGTCTTCGTATATAGCTTCTGATTCATCCCATCAATCATAAGTGCTCCAAGGCAGGCTATTTTCTCCTTGTCTTTGCTAAATTTCTCCACCTATCCATATCTATAAGCCCATCTCTATGTTCAGAAGCTGCTAACATTCCGCTCATACATAAACATCTTATTTTATTCAAAAGCATAATTTTATCAAGTCTCCCTTGTATCTACTTTTCTTCATATGGTCCACATAACAATACATGAAATTAATTTTAACAATATATTTAGCTATCTTAGTATATCCAAAATATCATTTCAACCTACAATCAACATAAAATTGTTGGGATAGATTACATTATTTTTATTCTAAATCTTTAAATCTGGTATGTACTTAGAGAACATCTCAAGGTACATGCTAAATTTTCACTGATGATACTTATTCTACATGTATTTTATAAAATTTATTGTTGGAAAAGTAGATTTACATAACCAAATTGTTGAATAATCAAGTATCTGTTTTTTTTAACTTAGTTGTAATCTTTAATAAGTGAAATTTAGAATTTAGATACTCAGCTTCACTAGCCATGTTTCAAGGGCTCTGTTGCCATGTGTGTTTAATGGCTACCATATCGGTGAACACAACTCTAGCTGTTCCCCCTGCCTTGAATTTTCTTTTCACTCTTCTCTTTTCTTTTAATATTTATTTATTGGATGCCTGGATGGATCAGTCAGTTAAGCATCTGCCTGTGGCTCACGTCATGATCCCAGGGTTCTGGGATCGAGTCCACATTGGGGTCACTGCTCACTGGGGAGTCTGCTTCTCTGTCTGTCTGTCTTTCCCCCTACTTGTGTTCTCTCTCTCACTCTCTTTCTCTCTCAAGTAAATAAATAAAATAAAAAATAAAATAAAAATAAAAAGATTTATTTTATTTGAGAGAGAACAATGGGGGAGGGGCAGAGGAAGATGAAAAGGGAGAGAGACACACAGACTCCCCACTGAACACAGAGCCTGATGCAATGCTCCACGCACCACTCTTCTCACGAACCTGAGATTATGAGCTGAGCTAAAATCAAGTCAGTTTTTTCAGGGACTGAACCACCGAGGCACCACTCCAAACTCACTCTTCTACCATTGTTGTGATTTTTAAATACCTGCCAAAGGCTCGCCATTTAAATGAGTCTAACTTCTCTGCCTAATTTAATTCAGCTCCTTAATGCCCACCCAAGCTGGCATTCCTCATTTTTCTTTTCCTGTTCTACATTTTCTTTTATCCCTTATCAGATTCATCTCCATATATTCTATATTAGAAATGATTTAATTAATTATATTTTAAAGCCTCCTTGCCTCCTACTAACATGTAGGCTTCATAAGCAAAGCATATCAATCTTTATTTTATTTTTTTGATTTTTCACAGTTAAAACAGTGTCAAAAAATTAGGTTCTATTTAAATATTGTTGAATGAATGGATTCCCCCCCCCAAAAATCAAAATATTTTATTAAATTAGCCTATCTCATTTTCATATGTGTAGACAAACAACTTAATTTTGAATAAATAATGATTTGGACTTTACAATCCAGTGAAGTGGGGGATGCCTGGGTGGCTCAGTCAATGAAGCCTCTGTCTTCAGCTCGGGTCATGATCCCAGGGTCCTGAGATTGAGTCCTGCATGGGGCTTCTTGTTCTGCTGAAACCCTGCCTTTCCAGCTGTCTGCTCTGCCTGCTGCTCCCCCTGCTTGTGCTCTCTCTCTGAGAAATAAACAAATTAAAAACAAAAACAAAAAAGCTACAGTGAAGTGGGACATGGGTTTTCTTCTTTGTACTAAATTGTAATATATGAGACTAGAAGACCTGACAGAGAAGTGATGAGATTTCAGGTATCTTTTTCCCTGTTCTCTCTGTTCTCTCTCTTCTTCCAGAAGTTGTTAGTGTTTGATATAAATAGGTATGAGAATAAAAAAATAGTTGCTTTTCTGAATAGAGGTATCAGAAAACTACAATCAGCACCAGTTTTGCCACCTCTTACGTGTAGATGTCTTAGTACCTTAATGTTAGTCTTACAAAACCTCTTAAAAAAAAATCTTCTTTATCAATTATCACATAGTAAACACTGCCTTGATATGTGTTTACATCAGAAATTTGTTATTTTATGCAATATTACTTCAAGATTTTGATAGAATAAACTCAGGAGGAAAATACCTACTCTAAATTTGTACTGCAAGCTGATGGCAAAAAATTGAGACTCTCATTCCTTATGTGAATTGGGAACTCCATGTGTTCACTATATTTGCATCATCGATCAAGACATTACTATGCTAACAGAATTCACAGAATCAACAGATGGATACTTTTATTTTTATCTAAAAGATCAGTTGATACATTAATGTCATTTTTTTATAGTAGCTTGCATCTCTCACTCTTGCATATTATTGGTACTCTATAGGCCAGGATTAAAGTGGTTTGGAAAATGTCACAAAATCTCTAACCCCAACAATGCTGGGAGATGATTTTCTCCTCCCTATCAAATCTGCCTCCAGATTACCATTAAAATACTAAAATCGCCATGCCTATTTTACTTAGCTTTATTCATTCTTACCACATAGATTAAATTCTGTTCTCTACGCTCAGAACTGATTTAAACAAAACCTGTGGCTTCATCATTTTATTGAATTTATTTTAAATAGATCCAATTAGATGGTATTTGGTTTTGCTTTGTTAATTTCCCACAACACCTACTGGTAAGTTTGACAGTGACAAATGAAAATAACTTTTACCTTGTAAGTGACACATGGACTAGTAAAACCACTAGTGATTAAACTGATCCTAGTGATCAGACACCATTTTCAGTAAAAAGGCAATCAGAAGAAAACTATTATACTAAAGTATAATAATACTAAGCTGTTTATTTTATTTGCTCTTTACTTTTTAGGAGCCTTCCAGAATCTTAATCATCAAATTGAAATATCATTTGCTGGAAAATCAACTTAAATTAAGTTAGGAGATAAAAAATTTCCTGTCAGAAACTGAAGCCGATCATCTGCATCTAGCAAGCTTTTAGCCTTTTAAGTTCTTTGATGAAGATACTATGATAGTCTATCATCATTCTGACTTTGTACAGCTGATGGCCAGAGATATTGTTACACACAATGATTTTGCTGTAATTATCCACTTGACATCTGACTTTTAGACATTAGCCATCATAACTTAAAATATTAATTTTGCACTTGGAATATTTATTTTCTCTCTCATTATGTCACTGGAACCATTTACAGCAACTGAACAATCTTTAAGTATCGGGTAGCAGTTTTAGTGAGAGGAAAAATTTAGTCCATTATAGCTAAACTCAGGCCAACAACAAAAAAGACACGTTAAATCATTTGTGCTGTTCACACTTTGTTTACATGAATGTTCCTTACCTTTGCAGGTATTTTCTCCTTAGGGAAGTAGCAATAATGGAACTATGCCTGTTCTTTTTTAAGATCTGCTTTCTTAGGAAAATTAAGGTCAATAGTAGAATGAATACAGTGTTATATATTAATCCCCTGTAACTGTATGTAGGGCATTTTAATTGTCCCTACTTTTTGATTTGTAACTTATTTGCATTTTCTTATTAGGAGCTGCACGTTTACTTGGAAGTATTTTGAGGTTTAGAAAAAGGATAATACAAAGTATTTTCAACATATTAAGTACTTGAATTTTTTGGAGAATATCAGTCCACCCATGAACAATGAGGGGTAAGATTAAGAACTATAAGATCATAAATGACATGTCTAATTGGAATACTTTTTTGCCTCATCATAATAATAGAAAAGCAGGAGTTCCTCTATAGTTTGAAAGTGATATATTTTTACATAAAAGAGTAGAAAAAACATTAGGTGAATATATTTAATGAACTTCTTCATGAATTGAAAATATTTGGATAATATATCTTCAGACATTTTAGACTGCAAAAGGCACAAGTGAAAAGCTTAAAGGTGAAGTCATTTTTTAAGACAGTACATTTGAAACAAGGTATATTAGATTCTCTAGATGAGTATTTTCTAATAGAAACATAATGTGAAATACATATGTAATTTTAATTTACAGTAATATTAAAAATAAAATGAGTGGGTTTCATTTTAATAATATATTTAACAACAGGGATTACTGATTTATTTTATTTTTATTTTTTAAAGATTTTATTTATTTACTTTGAGAGAGTGAGAACAAGAGAGAGAACAAGCAGAGAGAGGGAAAAGTAGGCTTCCCACTGAACAAGGAGCCTGACGCAGGGCTCCATCTCAGGACCCTGGGATCATGACCTGAGCTGAAGGTAGATGCTTAATGATTGAGCCACCCAGGCACCCCTACACAACAGGAATTATTAATGAGATAGTTCACATGCTTTTTTCTCATACTAAATCTTCTAAACGTGGATATTTTATACTTACAATTCATTTCATTTAGCTGTTACATTTTATTCTAAAATAATTTACTTACCTTCAGTTTTCATAAAAGTTATAGTAAGAAAAAGAGACACACATACCAATTTTCCCCCCAAATTTTTCAAACTTAAAATTTCCACTAACTACATTGAAGACCAAAAGATCATTTTCATTTAATATTTGATTCATCATTGAAAAAATGAGCTCATTTTTCTGAGAATTTATTTCATTTTTTAACAAAAATGTATGGATTTCAAAATTACATCTGAGTTAAATAAATTACCTAACTCTAGAGTAAACTTAGTACTATTAATGTCAAATTCAAAAGTGTGTTGCATAAAATTTGAAAACAGCTCTAAAGTTATCAGCATGAAAGTGTTTTCTAAATTTTTTCTTAGTTTTTACAGCAATTTGCATTATTCTATCAAGAATTAAGATATCCATACTGGCCAATGTAAGAAAATGTTTAAAATCATTATTATTATTTCCATTATGTTATAATTCATTTTCAATACAAATCTTTGTACCTTTCTATGTAGGTCACAAGCTTTTTCTTTCCTATTGTAGCTCTAAATTGAACTTCTTTTGTAGTGCATTATTTGTGAAAGAATATAAACGACAAGACCATATGTTTTTAAAGATTTATTTATTTATTTGACACAGAGAGAGATCACAAGTAGGCAGAGAGGCAGGCATAAAGAGAGGGGAATGCACAGCTCAATCCCAGGACACTGAGATCATGACCTGAGCTGAAGGCAGAGGCTTAATCCACTGAGCCACCCAGGTGCCCCCACAAGACTATATTTTGTCTTTGATTAAATATTTTTTAAACAAGCATTCTTTTATTTTAAGATAATTTTGATTTTGAGTTAATAGCAGAGTAAATCTGTGTAAAACCCTTCCAGTATAAAACCAAAAAGCATCAACAAAGAACTGTCATTAAATTCACTGTCTTCTTCTTTCAGCAATCACATAAATTGTGCAATACTGAGTGGTCTTAACAACTGTGTCCATAACATTTTCCAGAATGTGCTTCAGAAAACTGAGCACAAATATGTTCAATATTTAGCAGAATGGAGAAAATCAATAAGTGAAAAATCAGTCTTTTGTGGTAAAATTCCAATTAATCGAGATTATTAGTTAACAAAGTTGGAGTATAGACCATTGATATAGCAACTAAGTTTTGTTTTTTTTTTAAGATTTTATTTCTTTATTTGACAGAGAGAGACACAGCAAGAGAGGGTACACAAGCAGGGGAGAAGCAGAGGGAGAGGGAGAAGCAGGCTTCCCTCCCTGCAGAGAGCCCGATGCATGGTTCAATCCCAGGACCCTGGGATCATGATCTGAGCTGAAGTCAGATACTTAATGACTGAGCCACCCAGGCACCCCAGCAACTAAGTTTTTTTGGTTTGTGTTTGTTTGTTTATTTGTTTCCCCCTCTACAACTAGCTGATAGTCTGTGATGTATGTAAATAAATAAAAACGACTGTGTAAGAGTTCAATAATGTTAATGAATTTAACAAAATACTTATTAGCAAATTTGAAAAACCCCTTGAACTAAAACATACTGAATACAATGATTTTATAATATTCCTTACATTGCAACACTCAACTAAAGCTAAAGAAAAGTTCTTAACATTTTTCATGATTTGAATAAATTGATTTTTGATGTGGTTTTAACATTCTTTTTATTTTTTAAAATATTTTATTTATTAATTTGACAGACAGAGATCACAAGTAGGCAGAGAGGCAGGCAGAGAGAGAGGAGGAAGCAGGCTCCCTGCTGAGCAGAGAGCCCGATGCGGGGCTCGATCCCAGGACCCTGGGATTGTGACCCGAGCCGAAGGCAGGCACTTAACTGACTGAGCCACCCAGGTGCCCCTGGTTTTAACATTCTTTTATGATTTTGAATATTTTTAAAGATCTTGTATTCTATAATTAATTGTTTGGTGGCTTGAGTGATGATCTTTAATTTATCATAAAATATCTTTATAAATTATTTCTTTCATGAGTTTCTAACAAAATTTCCATATTGGAAATTTTATTTGTACTTTCTTTTGTCCATCATTGTTTCAAGATTTAAACTGTTTCGGGGCGCCTGGGTGGCTTAGTGGGTTAAAGCCTCTGCCTTCGGCTCAAGTCATGATCTCAGGGTCCTGGGATCGAGCCCCACATCGGGCTCTCTGCTCAGCAGGGAGCCTGCTTCCTCCTCTCTCTCTCTCTGCCTGCCTCTCTGCCTACTTGTGATCTCTGTCTGTCAAATAAATAATAACTAAAATCTTTAAAAAAAAATTTAAACTGTTTCATAACTCACCAAACTAATAAGCTTATACTGTTAAAAAATGTTTAAAATATTTTGGTGGATATTTGATTCTTATATCAAAAGACTAATTTCAGATATTATCTTTGTTTATAGGAAACCAATTTTTTGATGTATTTTTGTATAAGGTCTCTTTATACTGTCCACTTTATTAACTTTAAACCTTTTTTTTTTTTTTAAAACACAAAAAATAGCTTTTGTTTTGCTCTGGTACAGAAAATGCAATCTCCATTCATAGTAACATTTAGTGCATGCCTTATTTCACAAATTTTTATCTTTAGTGTTCTGGTCATAATTCTAGTGTCTGCATCTCCATTAAATGTTGCGTCAAAGATATGCCTTTATTTTAATAAGAATGAAATATTAGCAGCCAGTTTTTAATGGTATCTGTAGGTCTGAATGGATGGAACACAGATTCAATGTTCATGACCGCAAGTCTGACTGAAAAACAGACTAAAAGAGGGAAAAAAAAATCTTCTCCCCTAATACTGAAAACCCAAGAATGCCTGCTTCAGCCTCCCTTGCAATATGTGGCCAAGCTGTGGGAAATGGTAAAATATGCATATATCACATATATAATAGAATATTATACAGCCATAAAAAAGGATGGACTCTTGTCATTTCTAACAAGCCCAGACCTAGGTTATTATGCTAAGTGAACAAAGACTGAGAAGGCAAATACCATATGATTCCATTTATATGTGGAATTTAAAAAAAAGTGAAAAAACAAAAACAAAACAAAACAAAACAAAACAGAATTAGACCTATAAATACAGAAAACAAATCAATGGTTTACAGAGAAAATGAGGGTAGAGGGATGGGCAAAATGGGTGAAGAAGAGTGGGGGAACACAGGTTTACAGTTTTGGAATGAATACAGCCAAAGATATTGTAATAGTGTTATATGATGACAGTAGCTACACTTGTGATGAGTACAGCATAAAATATAGAGATGTTAAAACATTATGGACATCTGAAACTAATGCAACATTGTGTGTCAACCATACTCAAAACTTTTATTAAAAGTTTCAAATGGTTTATTTGCAAGAGTGAGCTAAAAATAATGTAGCATGCATGTAGGCAAAACTACCTTAACGTATAATGACCAAGATCAAACCCCAAATGACTTTCACATCAAGTTTACACCAAAGCCTTTCTATTTAATGATTCTTATTCATCTTTCAAGATTCCTTAACAGTGTACCACATTAGAGGTTTTGAACATGATTTAAGTCATCTCTTCTCAGTTAGTTAGACAAAGTAATCAGGCAGAGATCAAAATAACTTCTATCTTACAGATAAAGGCATGTAGAGCAGTATGTAGCTCATATTTAAGGTTTCCATCCAAGCAAAACTCTAAGAATTCACCTTTGAAATAAATATTCTCAAACACCAAGTTACTGGTATATTTGGGCAAACCACTGGGCTCCCCTTTGCAGATAAACTGCTTACCACAGAAAGGCAGTCAAAGAAAGGCTGAGAGTGAAGGGAAAGACAAAGTGATGGTACTGTGGGCGGGGGTGGGGTGGGAGAAAAGGGAGTACAGAGCAGAGAGAAGAAAAACAAATATATTGCATACACAATATTTTAAAAATACAAAATATATTTATAGTATAATATATTTTCATGTTTTCATGTTTAATGTATACCTCTCTCTCTGGGATGTTTTTACCAGTGATTTTTAGGTGGGCACTTCACATTTTATTAAGTTTCTTCACCAGGATTTCTAAAGTTGCCTGTCTCCCATGACCCTCAAGGAAGGAGAAATATGCCATCTCAGCATGGTGCTCTCTAGGTGTGGGGAATATCTGCTTTTCTTGGGAAAAGTAACTGTAAGTCTGGTAGGATTCTCTCTGGTTCCAGCATTAATATTTTCTGCTTTTGTCTCTAACAAAAACTGCTGCTACCTACAGGTTTCTTTTTCTCCACATCCTCGTCAACACTTGCTGTTTCCTATGTTTTTGACTTTAGTTATTCTGACAGTTATGAGGCAATATCTCATTATAGGTTTGATTTGAATTTCCCTGAGTGAGGCTGAACATCTTTTCATTTGTTTGCTGGCCATCTAAATGTCTTCCTTGGAAAACTATCATGTCTTCTGCCATTTTTTTAATTGGATTTATTTTTGGGGTATTGAGTTGTTTTCGTTCTTCATATATTTTGGTTACTCTTTATCAGATATGGCATTTGCACATACCTTCTTCCAATCAGTAGGTTGCCTTTTAGTTTTATTGATTGTTTCCTTCACTGTGTAGAAGCCTTCTATTTTAATGCAGTCCCTATAATTTATTTTTGCTTTTCTTTCCCTTCCCTCAGGAGACGTATCTAAAAAAACATTGTTATCAGCAATGTCAGAGAGATTACAGCCTGTGCTATCTTCAAGGATTTTATAAATTAGGGTCTCACATTTAGGTCTTTAATCCTTTTTGTTTGTTTTTGTGTATGGTATAGGAAAATGGTCTGGTTTCATTCTTTAACAAGTGACTGTCCAATTTTTCTAACACGATTTGTTGAAGACACTGTCTTTTCATTGGATATTTATTCCTCCTTTGTCAAACATTAATTGGCCATTAATTGTGGGTTCATTTCTGGATTTCTGTTCTATCCCATCAATCTATGTTTCAATTTTTTTATGCCAGTGCCATACCGTTTCAATTACCACCACTTAGTATTATAACTTGAAACCTGGATTTTAATACCTCCAGGTTTGTTTTTCTTTTCCAAAATTGCTTTGTCTATTTGTGCTCTTTGGGATTCCATATAAATTTTAGGACTTTATTTTTTCTAGTTCTGTAGAAAATGCTGTTGGTGAGAGTAAACATTCTCTTCTTGTTCTTGACCTTGGGGGAAAAACTGAGAGTTTTTGAGTATTCAAAACTCTGAGTTTTTTGAGTGTTCACTGTGGGTTTTCATACATAGCCTTTATTATGTTGAGGTATGTTCTTTCTAGGTCTACTTTGCAGAGGGCTTTTATCATGAATGGACGTTTTACTCTATCAAATGATTTTTCTGCATCTACTGAAATGGTTATATAGTTCTTATCCTTTCTCTTATTGATGTGATGCATCGCATTGACTATTTTGCAGATATTGAACCATACTTGCAACCCAGGAATAAATCCCCCTTGATAGTGGCAAATGATTTTTTAAATGTATTGTTGGATTTGGTTAACTAGAATTTATTGGAGAGTTTTGCATCTATGTTCATCAGGGGAATTGGTCTATAGTTCTTTTTTTTAGTGGAATATTTTCTAGTTTTGTTATCAGGGTAATCCTGGCCTCATAGAATGAACTTGGAATTTTTCCTTCCTTTTCTATGTTTTGAAATATTTTGTGAAGAATAGCTGTTAACTCTTCTTTAATGTTTGGTAGAATACACCTGTGAGGCTGTCTGGCCCTGGAGTTTTCTTTATTGGGAGTTTTATTATTGTTATTATTATTATTTTTTATTACTAATTCAATTTCTAGTCTAGTTTTTGTTCTGCTCAAGTCTCTTATTTCTTCACATTAGAGTTTTGGTAGTTTATGTGTCTCTAGAAATTTGTCCATTTATTCTAGGTTGTCCAAAGTGTTAGCATACAGGTTTTCATAACATTCACTTATGATTGTATTTCTGTGGTGTTGGTTGTTATTTCTCCTCTCATTTATAATTTTATTTTTTGAGCCCCTTGTCTTTCTTTCTTTTTTCTTTTCTTTCTCTCTCTCTCCTTTTTTTTTTTTTTTTCGTAATACATCTAGCTAGAGCCTTTTCAATTTTATGTATTTTTTTTTAAAGAACCAACTCCTGGTTTTATTGATCTGCTTTTTTAAAAATTTTTATTTATTTATTTATTTATTTATTTATTTTAGGTTCTATATCATTTATTTATACTCTGTTCATTATTATTTCCTTTCTCCTGCTGGCTTTAGGTTTTATTCACTTTTCTTTCTCTAACTCCTTTCGGTGTGAAGTTAGGTTGTTTATTTTACATTTTTGTTGCTTCTTGAGATAAGCCTCTTGTGTGATATACTCTTCTTTTAGAACCTCTTTTCTGCATCACAAAGATTTTGGATCATTGTATTTTCATTTTCATTTGTTTTCATGTAGTTTCCTATTTCTTCTTTGATTTCTTGGTTGACCCATTCATTGCTTAATAGCATGTCAATTAATCTTCATGTATTTGTGGTCTTTACAGCTTTTTTCTTGTGGTTGACATCTTTCATAGCATTGTGGTCAGAAAAGATGCATGGCAAGACTTTTGTCTTCTTGAAACTGTTGAGACTTGTATTGTGGCCTAATATGTGATCTATTCTGTATCACATCTTACTAATAAAGTGCACACATTAAGTATTCTGTGTGCGCTTGAAAAGAATCTGTATTTTGTCATTTTAGTATCAAATGATCTAAGTAAGTCTGTTAAATCCATCTGATCTTGTGTTTCATTCAAGGCCACTGTTTCTTTATTATTTTCTGTTTAGATTATCTGTCCATTGATGTAAGTGGGGCATTAAAGTCCCCTATTATTGTATTGCTATCAATTATTTATTTTATGTTTGTTATTAACTGTTTTATGTATTTGGATGTTCCTATGTTTGATGCATAAATATTTACAATTGCTATATCCTCCTGGTGGATCATCCCCTTTATTATTATATATTGTCTTCTGTTTGTTTTTTTACAGGCTTTGTTTTAGAGTTTCTTTTCTTTTTTTTTTTTTTTTTAGCTTTTATTTATTTACTTGACAGAGAGAGAGCATGAGCAAGCAGGGGGAGCTTCAGAGGGAGAGGGAAAAACAGGCTCCTCACTGAGCAGGGAGCATGATGTATGGCTCAATCCCAGGATCCTGGGATTATGACCTGAACTGAAGGCAGACTCCTAACCAACTGAGCCAACCAGGTACCCCTAAAGTCTATTTTCGGATATCATTATTGTTACCCCAGTTTTGGTTTTCTTTTGTTTTGTTTTGTTTTGTTTTGACATCTACTTACATGATGAATGTTTCTCTATCCCCTCAATTTCTATCTGGAGCTATCTTTCAGTATGAAATGAGTCTCTTGAAGGCAGCATACAGATGAGCCTATTTGTTTGGTTGTTTGGTTGGTTTTGTTTTGTTTCTATGAACTCTATCATGTTATGTTTTTTGCTTGAAGTCTTTAGTCTATGTACATTCAAAATGATTATTGACAGATATGTATTTATTGACATTTTGGTACTTGATTGTGGTTGTTTTTATAGATTTTCTGTAATCGTATCTTCTCTTTCTCTCTTTCATTGTCTATTGGATTTCTTTAGTAGCATATTTGGATTCCTTTCTCTTTATTCTTTTCATATCTATTGCTGGTTTTTGATTTGTAGTTACCATTAGATGTATATATAACATCTGCATATAGCAGTGTATATTAAGTTGATGATCAGTTAAGTTTTAGCCCATTTTTTACTCCTCTGTTTCCCATCATTTAATTATATTGTGTATTTTCCATCCTTTTTTTTATGAATCCCTAGGCTGATTTTTAAAGAAATATATATTTTTGCTGGTTTTTTTTAACCTTTTATACTGTCACTCATGGTCTTTCTTTCCACTCACAGTCCCCTTTAATATTTCTTTTAGGGCTGGTTTAGTAGTCATGAACTCTTCCAGCTTTTGTTGGTGTAAGAATCTCTATCTGTCCTTTAATTATGAATAATAGCTTTTCTGGATAGAATATTCTTGGCTGCAGATCTTATCACTGTCTTCTGGACTGCAAAATTTCTGCTGAAAAATACACAGATAGCTTTATGAGATTTCCTATGTATGTAACTATCTTCTTTTTCTCTTGCTATTTTAATTGTTTTCTCTACTTCTTGTTATTTTAATTACTATGTGTCTTGGTGTGGACCTCCCTGGGTAAAATTTTGGGGGGATCTCTGTCTCCTAGATCTGGATATTTGTATCCTTCCCCAGGTTGGGGAAGTTTTCACCTCGTATTTCTTCAATTAATTTCTCTATTCCCTTATCTCTCTATTCTTCTTCTGAGATCACTATAATGTGGATGTTATTGTGTCTCAAAGAGTCACTGACTCCCCTAAGGTTTTTCCCAATTTGCATAATTTTATTTCCTCTTCTTTGTTCAGCTTGATTACTTCCAGTGCTCTGTCTTCCAGGTTGCTAATTCATTCCTCTGCTTCATCTAGCCTGTCATCCATCAAGTGTATTTCTAAATTCATTTACTGTGTTCTTGACTTCTAATGGTTCTTTTTTTTAACTCTGTGTTAAAGGTCTCACTGATGTTTTTTCATTCTTGTCTCCTAAACATCTTTATGGCAATTACTTTACATTTTCTATCAGGCATATTAATTATATTTGTTTCATTCTGATTTCTTACTGTGGTTTGATCCTGTTCTTTCATTTGGGAGATGTTTCTCTCTATCCTCATTTTGTCTGACTTTCTGTGTCTGTTTCTCTATGTTAGGAATGTCAGCTACTTATCTTGCTCTTAATGATAATAGCCTTATGAGGAAGAGATCCTATAGTTCCCCACAATGCTATATCCCCTGCTTCCCAGGGCCCAGTGTTTTAGAGAGAGTCTTCTATGTATGTTATGTGTGCTTTTTTATTGCATCTTTACCTCTTTCCTTCAGTCCAGTTTTCTGCAGAGACTCTCCTTGTCTATTGTGGACAGCTAGGTGTGCAGAGGTCTGCTTGTGAAATAAGACATACCCCCCACTACTGCTAAAACTGAGGTCCCCCATTTTATTTCTTATTTACTTATTTTTTAATATTTTATTTATTTATTTGACAGACAGAGATCACAAGTACTCAGAGAGGCAGGCAGGTAGGGGTGGGGGAAGCAGGCTCCCTGCTGAGTAGAGAGCCCAATAGAGACCTCTTTCTCAGGACCCTGGGATTATGACCTGAGCGGAAGGCAGAGGCTTTAACCCACTGAGCCACCCAGGTGCCCCTCTTATTTACTTCTTCTTCTGACAGCTTTTGATCTCATTCTTGAATCACTTATACAGAAAATATTTAATTAAAATATTTTATTATATATTATAATTATATATTACTAGCATGCATTATTTTATTTGGTATGAAATTATACATTCATCAGGCATTATGTTAGTCACTGAAAACACAAAAACTACTCAGAAAAAAAAATCTCTGTCATCTTATTGTTCACTGTCTAGACTTATCTCATATTCTGAGTTATAGTGTCTTGGATTTTAAAGGCACTTTAAAAATCTAATTCTATATTCCATCATGAGATAGAGAAAACACTACCAGTTTATTTAGATATCTCAGTCACCTCCTCAGCATACAGAAAATTCTTATTTTTAGACAAGTAGGAATCATGTGACCAAGGCTTTCCAGTGAATGGGGCCTGAAATAAATGTTTTCTTTTTTCTTTTTTTTTTTAAGATTTTATTTATTTATTTGACAGAGAGAGATCCCAGGAGACAGAGGCAGGCAGAGGCAGAGAGAGAGAGAGGGAAGCAGGCTCCCTGCCGAGCAGAGAGCCTGATGCGGGACTTGATCCCAGGACCCTGAGATCATGACCTGAGCCGAAGGCAGCGGCTTAACCCACTGAGCCACCCAGGCACCCCTGAAATAAATGTTTTCTATTCTAAGTCTTAGCCCCTGAAACTTCTCCCATGATTCTCATCATTTGTATTTTCCCATGTCAGTCAGATAGATGAAGAGGATCTAGTAGATAATTTAAAAGTCCTAAGGGATGGCAGAGTCCCTTTTAATCATACTAGGTCTTAACTGACTACATGAAACACAGTACCTACCACACCAAACTCAATTCTCTGCAATTGATCTTAATGTGAGGGAAAGCAATGTTTATTTTCTAAACCACTGAGGTTTTTTGCACTTATGATATAAAAGGTAGAATTAATTACCTAGTCAATGTAAGTATCGATGCCAAAAATAAAGAGTACAAATGCTATTGACTTCACAGTTGGATGACAAGACACTTTCCATGAATACAAGAATGTAATGCAATGGAAACACATTTATTAATATTACCCCTTGTTTAATGTTGTAGGTAAACCATACTAATTATCAGTTACTACTCATCAGTTCTAGTTAGGGGAGTTGGTAGGAAAGAATCTAAATTTTAGCTTCTAGCTACCATTAACTGCATTTTGCAAAGTAATGCAAGGAAAAAAAAATATGCTTTGGGGAGAAGTAGACAGGAGGAAGGTAATAGACAATGCTCAGAAATTACCACCTTGAAAGATAGAGAAATCAACCTCTAAAAAATCCCAAATAGTAGGTGGGACATGAGGGAACTAAGAAATTCTTTAAGACAATAGACTGCATTAACACCAGCCTTGGGGAAAATATAAAGATAAATCTTCCTTTTTAACCCTGTTATCTTCAAATATCCACCATTAAATTGTAAAATGAAATGAGAGAGAAAGAGAAAGAGAGAGATGAAGAAGGGAATCAAAAAAAAAAAAAAAAGAAAGAAAGAAAGAAAAGAAAAGAAAAGAAAAAGACAAAAGGAAAAGAAAAGAAAAATTCTAGAACTTTGTTTGACAGAACTTACTACCATGATGGTAACTACTAAGTGGGACTAACTGGTAGCAAATAGATTGGAAGCTAGTAAGCTGTCATTAAGAGAATTATGTTGTTGAGGAAAAATAACCCAGCCTAAAGAGTTGTAGTCCTCAAACTTTTATAAATATATTTACTTATATTTCCGCTCTACAAATGTAGGAAAACTTCCTGTCGCCTGATGCAAATAATTAAAATTATTTTTAATGTTGCCCTGAAGAGTTCCATTCTGGTCTGACAGTCTTTTCTCTTATCTTAAAGAAATGATTTTTTGTGTTTTTTTTAATTTGTTTTTAAATATTTTTTTAAATTAATTTATCTAGAGAAAGTGCATGTTCATGAGTTGGGGGACAGAGGGAGAGAGAAAATCTCAAGAAGTCTCTGTGCTGAGAAAGGAGCCCCACACAGGGCTCGATCTCATGATCCTGAAATAATGACCTGAGCCAAAATCAAGAGTCAGGTGCTTAACTGACTGAGCCACCCAGGTGCCCAAAATTTATAACAATGATATAGGATCCTTGTTGAAGGAAGTGCATAAAAAAGATAATCAGACTGCAGTGTTCAAAATCCACCTATACATTGCCAAAGAATTTGGGAAAAAAAAATTCCTGGTGGTAACTTGGAAGTTAGATTACATGATTACTAACTTGTATTTTTCTAAGGGAATAATTTGGAAAACAAAAGTATAGTAATGTGTGCTCTTCTTTATTGATTTATTCTGACAAGACAAAACCAGAAAGAGATAAGGTAGAGAAGGAATTGTCTAGTTTTGCAAGTAGAAGTTCTGTCCAAAACAGAATTTTGTAATGTCCAAATCTTGGACAAACCAAATGTTTCCAGATCCCTGGAAGAGATAGGATAGCAAAAAGCTTTTAGTTACATAGGCCTTGTGAAGTTTTTCAGTTGATCAAAGTGTTTCAGCTTTCTGCCAAAGAACAAATCCAAGATATGATCTTCACACTTATTGTTTTATTTGGCCTTGGACATTAAATATTCTGCCATATAGTCATGAAACAGAAAGAGATACAAGGGAGCCACAATCTAAAGAAATAGTGGAATTTTGAAAATCACCTAGCAAAGAAGCAAAGAGTTGATGTCACAGGGAAGTGATACAGAGGGAAAGAGAACTTTCTGAAGAAAAAAAAAAAAAAAAAAAAAAAAAAGATTGCATAGAAATCACAAGCCCCGGTGTGGGGGGTGATTATTCAGCCAGCCTTAAAACATTCTGAAGGCTAAGTGAAGACTTCAAAAACTATGTATCCTCTAAGAAGGGCACCCCTAAACACCTTCTTCAAATATGATGAAGGGAGATAACAGTCAAATAGAATTTCTCAGAAAGCAGGGTGTTTATCAAAGCTGTACTCTAACATTCAATAATGGAAGTAGGAGGGCAGATAATTTATTTTTTTAGTTTGTATTTCATTGAGTTATCTCAGAGATGCATTAAGTATTATTTAAAATGCTAATTAATAAAATTGCTAACGAAACACCAGGCATTTATTTCAATAACTTGGAACAAGCTTTAAAATATGCATTCTTTTTTATTTGCTGAGACATTGTTTGTTTGTTTTTTCTATTGAGTGTGCATAGAGGAAATCAACTCCTGTCCCAATCTGAGCTCATATTTGTTAATATACAATGTTGTAATCCAATATTCTATGTGAACATAAATTTGAGTTCTTGCCCACATGTCCCATCGTTTTTATTCACAATTCTTTGGTTTTATTCACTATCTATTTTCAGTGAACCTGATGCTTTTCTCTTTAGTCTTCTTTTACATTGCTTTTATATTATGCTTCTTCAATGTATTCTTATTTATATTTTCCATAAGGATTTTATTTTATCAATAAAAACATTGATAAATGGTGCCATGGAGGTTTTAATATTTCAAGATATTTCACTATGACAAGTTTGCAATTGTTATATAAAAATAGCAAAATGTAAGGCTTAAAGAGCAAGAATCACCTAAAAGATGTTTCTTTTCCAGAGAGAATTAATTTCCATGTTCTCTTTTATTTGTCTCCTTTCCATTCTTCTTCCTTTTAAGTCCTCTGCTTCTGAGTCAACAGAGTGCACAACATATTATTTTTCTGTAATTAAGTATCTTTTCATTTTAAAATTCTGTTCCCTTCTTTGACTTTGTACATGGAGAAATGAGGCTTTATTTCTGTTCTTTCCTATGTCATTGTCCTCAGAAAACTTCAGAAAGAGTTGTGGAATTACAGAAAGCTCATTTATTGCAACTCACTTCTCATACTTGTGGGTACTTTATAAGCAACTTAGAGCCCTCTTAATTCTGACAACATATATATTTTGAATATCTATAGGTTAAATCATAGTCATGACTTCTTAAGGACAAAAATAAAACAAAACAAAACAAAAAAACTTAGGTTCCTTGATCTTAGACCTCAATTAAATTTTATAAATATCTGTGTCTAATTTTGATATCAATTTCATTATATTTACCTTTATAATTAAAGATAATACATGTTAATTACCATCATGAATAGCACTATTTTCTCTATGTGATTGACATAAAAAGTAATTTCATTCACCTGAAAATTTGTACTATACTCATTTTCCTCTTGTTTTTACATACATGAAAGAGTGTGTTCAAATATGTCATTTATAAAAACTATACTTATAATTTATGGATGCTGGAGGGCAAATATATAAAAAATACATGTGATATAAAATCAATATTTAGAAAATAAAAGAGGTCTTAAAATTTTATCTTCTCTGAGGTAAACATATGAATTATATTTGTTTTAGCTCCCATAACCCCCACCCTGCCTCTCAAATTCCTCATATCAGAGAAATAATATGGTAATTGTCTTTCTCTGATTGACTTATTTCACTTAGCATAATACCCTCTAGTTCCATCCACATCATTGCAAATGGCAAGATTTCATTGTGTGTTTTTTTGATGACTGCATAGTATTCCATTATATATATTTATATACATCTTCTTTATCCATTTGTCTGTTGATGGACATCCAGGTTCTTTCCATAGTTTGACTATTGTAGACATTGCTGCTATAGACACTCAGGTGCACATCCTCCTTTGGATCACTACATTTGTATCTTTAGGGTAAATACCTAATAGTCCAATTGCTGGGCTGTAGGGTAGCTCTATTTTCAACTTCTTGAGGAACCTCCATACTGTTTTTAGAGTGGCTGCTCCAGCTTGCATTCCCACCAACAGTGTGGGCATGTTCCCCTTTCTCTGCATCCTCACCAACATCTGTTGTTTCTGTTTCCTAACTTGTAAATTTTAGTCATTCTGACAGGTGAATATGTTATCTCACTGTGGTTTTGATCTGTATTTCCCTGATGCCAAGTGATGTTGAGCACTTTTTCATGTGTCTCTTGGCCATTTGCATGTCTTCCTTGAAGAAATGTCTGTTTGTGTCTTCTGCCCATTTTTTATTGGATTATTTGTTCTTTGGGTGTTGAGTTTGCTAAGTTCTTTATAGATTTTGGATACTAGACCTTCATCTGATATGTCATTTGCAAATATCTTCTCCATTCTGTCAGTTGTCTTTTGGTTTTTTGATTGTTTCCTTTGCTTTGCAAAGCTTTTGATCTTGAAGAAGTCCCAATAGTTCATTTTTGCACTTGTTTCCCTTGCCTTTGGTGATGTTTCTAGGAAAGAGTTGCTGCGGTTGAGGTTGAAGAGGTTGCTGCCTGTGTTCTCCTCAAAGATTTTGATGGATTCCAGTCTCACATTGAGGTCTTTCATCCACTGTGAGTCTATTTTTTGTGTCAGTGTATGGAAACAGTCCAGTTTCATTCTTCTGTATGTGGCTGTACAATTTTCCCAACACCATTTGTTGAAGAGACTGTCTTTTTTCCATTGGACATTTTTTCCTGCTACATCAAAGATTAGTTGACCAAGAGTTGAGGGTCCATTTCTGGGCTCTGTATTCTGTTCCATTGATCTATGTGTCTGTTTTTGTGCCTGGTAAAAGTCTTAGATTGATGCTAAGACATATAGCTCAGGTTTATTCTGAGTATATCCTTCAAGTACTTTGTCTCCCATCTTTGCCCAATACTTATTCACACTGATGTTAATTTTAATGATGAGTGAATCAATGTAGTTTTCTTTAGTTACACTGACATAATCTGAATTAGATTGGGGAAATGTCTGCAGAAAAGAAGAATTTTATCTTTTAAACCAATTTCTTGCCTCAATAAAAAATGTTTCTTACTTCAGGAGTCATTTCTTAGCACTTACATTCTTATCTTCTCTTATTTCATTTTGATTCTATAGGACTAAAATATATATAACTAAATAAAATATGCATAACTAATACATAACTAAAAATATATATAAATAACTAAATAAAAATATATAACTAATATATATAACTAAATAAAGATTCAAAAAAAAATAAATAAAGATTCAAAATACATACTTTACACACACACACACATATATATATATATATAATAAAAGTAAGTCTTTCTTATTCTTCTATAACTGAAGTTTAAAATGTCATCCATTAGTGGTTAAAACCAGAAGCATTCTTAGAGATGATTTCCATCAATCCCTTCTTTCTTATCTGTAAAAGATTAAACGATTTGCCATTGAACCATCTCCTAGTCTACTACTCTGATCTGAATAGCATCTATCCAATTAAACCTTGTAATACTTACTTGACAAGACATGAATGGCTAGAATATTTTCTAATATATGAAAATAATTTCAATTTTATTCTTTAGATCTGTATTAAAGCAGGTATATATGCACATTGGAGTCACAATTGCAAAGTCACTATGAATTCTAGGTTTAATTAATAAAAGTCTGAGAACATAGCCCTACAGTTACATTTTTTCAACATGAGGTGCTTGAGTGAAAAGAGCCTTGTGTAAGATTCGTAAGTACATTTTAGTGCTTATTGTAGAAAAGTATATTAGATTGATGAAAAATGTACTAGTTAAAGATATTATCATCATTTGAAAGGACCAAATAATTCTACACTCAATAGGCATTTTTTCAAGTAATAAGCATGATACAAAATTGAAAATCTTTAAGAATGTTGTAATGTTAATTTATAGGCAAATTTAATCATAACTTGTAATTGTAAGAAAGTCCATTGCAAATAAATTTTAAAAGAATTCAATAGAAAAAGTTTAACAAACTTAAGGGTAACTCACATGAAAAGGAGAACTTTTGGTCATCCTGAAATAAAGCATCCTGCTCTTCAATACACATACAATTTAACAGAATAAAAGTATGCAAATGGGAGGCAATATATTTATCTTGAGAAAGGTAAAGTTTTAAAATATAATCAAGCTGAAATATTATAAAATGAGTTCTACTGCAACAATATTTTAGGATAATAGCAGAGATGTCAGTTAAGCAATTTGCAAATCGTATATTTCCCTGCTGTGTTTGCAAGATTACCTTGTGAATCATCAGAATCCATAACTCTAAAGGCTTTTGATTTACATTTGCCTGAAATACAAGGCCAGAAAGGACATTGCAGATAAGACTAACAACATGATGATCTAGTAGCTACAATACCAATAAAAAATAAACAAATAGGTCTCTTCTTCCAAAAGGCTGAAGCTGACACTTTACTTTTGCGACCAATAATTCTCTGCAAATATATAGACTCTTTATATAGATTACACTGGAACAGCATTTTTACTCAGGCTTGTTCATGTATTTTATATCCAAAGTGATATTTGAGGGTAAAGGTGGCATGAGAGGGCATTTTTATCTATGACATTTTTCCAGTATCTTTGTAATTTTCCATTCCTGTATTTTTATGAGAGTGTCTCATTTATTAATTTTGTATTTGTTTATATTCTGATTTTTAATTAAATTAAATTTAATTTTTGACCACATTCTGTTTCCTTTTGCTCCTTTAATCAAATAGAGTTATTATTATTATTATTATTATTATTATTATTATGGTATTCAAACTTACAGTCTTACTGGTATTGTTTGCATTACTTGTCTTATCATGTCTTGCGCTTTCACCAAGAATGCCTACTTTCTCCCGATAAAAATAGATAACTAATATTTGCCAGAGCTTTATACATGCGGGGACTTTATTTTAGATGTATCATGCATTAGTTCTAAAAAAATAAATCTATCTATATTTTAAACACATAAGAAAACAGTTACTGTGGGTTTAAACAACTCTCACTAGGTCATTTGCCCATAATTAATGGAGCTGGAATGCAAATCTTTTGTCTGGCAGTCTTTGAGCCTCTGACTTTTTTCCCAGTCCCTCCCACCCCCTTTACTTTCAGGATGCTCCAGGATTAGCTACAAATGTGGTCTTCACAACTATTATTTGCACTTTCTAAGTGCAATCTCCCAGGTCACAATCGATGAAACCTCTGTGGATGCCTGCATAAGCTGATTTTCTCTATTCAGTAAAGGAGGTTTACGTGTATTTATGTGTGTGTATATGTGTGTTTGTGTAAGTGTATATGTGGGGGTAGTGGAGAAAGGCATTCACAATGTAAGTGCAAAACTACAGAAAGTTGGTCTGAACAGAGAATGTAAGGATGATACATAAATAGAACCAGAGATAAGAAGAAAAGCCAGATACAGAATCCACTTTTGAAACTTGTCAGTTTTAGTACCAAAGCAAGTGTATGTGTACCACTGTGAAGCTTAAAATTGCAATTGGGGTTTGCCCAGCTAATCTCTATAAATGTCTATAATGCGGAGGTTGGAGCTTCAGTATTTTAGAGTGTGGACTAAGTAGAAAAAGTAAGGTTAAAAAGATGAAAAAACATAGGTTTAAATGTATGCAAATAGGATCAAACAGATGAGATACAGAGATCTCTGATGGCTCTTCAGTGTTTTTGGTAAGCTCCTATAGGATCAAACTACCTTACTATATTTGCACTGACATAAATGTAATCTGAAAAATCTTTGATAATCCCTATTTGTTTTGCTTACTGCAGATTGATGTTGAAACATACAAGCTAATAGATAATATTCTTACCTGGAAGATCAGAATATCCTATCTTTTTCAAAGGATTTTATCAGAGTATAATGAAATAAATGAAAAAAAATTGCCTAATAATATGTCAATTCCTGAATATTTGACTCCTTTTACCCTATTTCTTTCCTGCCACATTTTATTTTATGATCTATACAATAATTTTTAAATATTTTACTTTATTAACTTTATAAAATTAAAACAATTTCAGATTTACAAAAATTTACAAAAATAGTGCAAAGACTTCCTATATTCCCTTCACCCAAATTCTTCAAATGTTGACATCTTACATAGTCATAGTACAGTTAGCAAAAGCAGGAAAATAACTTTGTTATAATACTATTGACTAATCTATAGACTGTATTCAAATTTCACTAATTATCCCATTAATGTGCATTCTCTGGTCTAAGATCCAATCCAGGATCTTATCTCATATTTAACTGTTATATTCCTTCAGTCTTCTTTTATATGGGAAAGCTGCTCAGTTTCCTATGACTTTGAAATATTATAAGAGTACTACCCAATAATTTTGTAAGTTTATTCTAACTTAGATTTTTTTTTTGAAGTTTTGTCAGGATTAGATTCAAGTTATACACTTCTGGTAAGATTACCATTAAATACTATTAAGGATTTAGTAACTTGTAGTAATCCTTTATTTAGTAATAAAGGTTACTAAGTACTTAGTATTTTATGGGAAGAAAACTTTAAGATTCTGCAAATATTTTATATCTTATCATAATTTACTCCATCAATATTAGTACTCACTATGATTTTTGTCTATGGAAGTTATTACTATAGTAATTGCCAAAGATGATTTTCTATTTTCTAGAGGTCTTTATTGGAATTCTGTAAGAAAAAGCAGTCTCCTACCAAATGTATTAATTTGTTCAACTATTTATATTACTATGCAATCATGTATTTATTTTATTATTATTTTATTTATTTTATTCTATTAACAATTCATTGTTTCAATTGTTAAAATTGTTCTATATTTGGCCAAGGGAGATTTTTCAAGTTGGTTTCTGTCTTTAGACATGCCAGAATCATTTTTTGAAAAGGTAATTCCTTATTTTCTGGCACTACTAAAATTTACGAACATATCTTTCTCTGGCACCGGCATTTTTTCAGAGTTCTGGGTTATTTCATTGGAAGAATGGTAAAAACTAGTTATTAGGCATGTTTATTGCTACTGGTTTGCCACTGTTGTAGGATGTCACAATTAAATCTAAGATATGTATGCATGTATGTTATGTGTATACCTGCGTGTATATGCACTTAATGTGTGCATATGTGTGTATATACTCATACATAAAAACCTATGTCCTTTTCTGTACATCTCCATTTTTGTGTGTGTTAAAAAGTTTATACTGATACCTCAGTTTCCAACGCAATAGCAGACTTCATTTTATCCTTCCCACATTCTGTTTGCAACTACTTTCACAGAAAGTGATTTACCTGACTCTCATAATCTACACTGTATTTACCTATTTGCTCAATCCCAGAACACACATAAACTAATATTAGAACTACCAACCCAAACCTTGTGAAAAACAAATTCACTAGCCAGATTACAATATGTGGGTTCAATGTTTTTGTCTTTAGCTCTACCATATATCAACACATAATCTTTGCTTAAGTTAGTCAGACTATTTTTTATTCTCTTCATACCCTTCAATATGGTTACATTAATTATTTGTAACACATACATGTACATTTATTACTATTTGAGTTGAAGATCTCCCTCATATCTGGGATCGTTTTAACATTTTATTTTTGAGGTATGTAAAACATTGTTATGATTACATAAGTCACACTATACACTATATAAAGAAGTATTGTCAGAGAAATATCCCTCCTCTCCTTAACCATTGTGTCCTATTCCTACTCACCCCTTCATTACTTCTCTGTGAGATGTGAGTACTTGCTATTTAATATTTTTAAAAAATGATATTTGAGGATGTTTGTATTTTTGTTCTAATGCTTACTATTATAACCTCTCTTAAATTCCTGTAGTCCCCCATTTTTGTATTTATCTTTCTCTGGACTGTCAGTTTTCATTAGTTTCCTTAACTCCCAACAATTGTCTTATCAACTATCAAGGAAAATATTTTATTTTCCTTTTTCCACTTCTCCTTTAGTTGCATTAGTTCTGATATGTCACAATCTGTAACTAATATGTAAATATTAGTCTTTTACTATTATCCACATCTCCATTAGAAACTCCATCTTTTAATTAAAATATTCACCATCATTTTTTAGTTATGTTTTGCCCATTATCAACTGTTTTTATAAAAAGTTTATTCTCTAACAGGTTTTTCAAAAGACCCATAGATGCCAAATTTCCTAAGTTCTTGTACACTCGAAGCTATTTCATATGGCTTTGGTAAGTGAAAGAGAAGTTAGCTGATATATGTTTTTTCAAAAATAATTCTTTCTTGCCTTGATTTATGTGTTGTTTTCCAAAACGGTCTGATGGCTTTGTCATTGTAACTCATTTGGTGGTGGTGGTGATGTTCTCCCTCCCTTTTTTCTATTCTCAACAGTATTTTCTTGGCTTACACCTGGTTTTCCTAACTCAGAGGTACATTTGTTACAATTGATAAACCCACATTGACACATCATTACCACCCCAGGTCCACAGTTTACATTATCTTGGTTTTGTACATTCCAAGAGTTCTGATGAATGTTTAATGACATAAATCCACCTTGTAGTATGGTTTTATCACTCTAAAAATAATTTAGGGTCTGCATATTCATCTCAGCCATCTTTCTTCCCTCCAACCCCTAACAACTTCTGATCTGTTGACTAAACTACAGTTATGCCTTCTTCAAAATATAATATAGTTTGAATCATATAGTAAATAGCTTTTTCAATTGGCTTCTATCACTTTGTAATGTGCTTTTAAATTTTCTCTGTGTCTTCTCATGGCATGATAATTCATTTCTTTTTAGCACTGAATATCCTTTTTTCAGGATGTACCACAGTTTATTTATCTATTCACCTGTTGAAGGAAGCTGCCAAAGCATTTTGCTGAAGGCAAATATAATACTGTGCCATGTTGTTGCTGTTATTTCTCAAAATATTTTTTAATTTCACTTTTTATATTTTGACTTGTATGTGATTTTAAGAGTCTGTTGTTTAAATTGTACATATTTATAAATCCCAACTTCCTTTTGTTGTTTTCTATTTATTTCTACATTGTCAGAGAATATATTTTTTACTTAAATAATTGTAAATTTATTTTGTTTTTGTTTGGCCTAGTGTATGTTTTATCATGGAAAATAACTACATGCATTTTAGAAGAATGTATATTCTGACTTTGGATAGACAGTAAAATATATGTCTGTTAGGGCTAATGAGTGGGTAGTGTTTTTCAAGTGTTAAATATTTACTTGTTGAACTTCTAGTTATTATCCATTATTTAAAATCAGGTATTTTAATATCCAAGTATTGTTGCTGAAACACCTATTTCTCTCTGAAATTCTGTCAGTTTTTTCTTCAAATATTTTAAAATTTTGTTTCATATATTGTTGTTAGGTTCATGTATATTTATGATCATTATATCTTCCTGATAAATGAATACTTTCATAATTAAACTGTCTTATTTGTTTCTATTAACAAATTTTGACCTTAAGTATACTTTTCCATTATTATTATAGGCATTTCAGTTCTCTTTTGGTTGCTCTTTTCTTAGGAACATTTAGCATGATTTTTTTTTTTTTATCCTATTTGGTCCCAAAATCTAAAGTAATCCTCTACTAAACATGTACAGTCTGGAACATGATTTCTCTTAATTTTATTATGCCAATTGTATCATTTAATTGGAATATGTAAATCAATTGTATTTATATAGTTACTAATACTAAATTAGTACTACCATTTTATTAGTGCATACCTTTTTTATTCCTCCATTCTCCCATTACCTTCTATTTTGTGAGGTAGATATATTCTAGTATATCATTTTAATTCACTTGTTTATATTACATCTTTAGTTATTTTTCTTAATTTTTGGTCTGGAAATTTTATGTTAAAATAATCTCCTTTGGATTTATATTTATTTAATTACTGTTAGCAGAAATCTTTGCTTCAGTATACTACCACTCCCTCCTTCATATGTAATTGTCTTATGAGTTAAGTATGTCTTTATATACTATGAGGTCATCAACACTAGTTTTATAATTATTTTATATGCAGTTGTCCTTCTAAAAACATAGAAGAAATAATTAAAGTATAAACATATTTGGGTACCTATCCATGTAGTTAGTTACCTGAGTTGTTCTCGATATATCTTCATGAGTGTACTAGTTATTTTATAGTATTATATTCTCTCAGCTTGGAAAATCTTCTTTAGTATTTCTTGTAAGGCAGGTACCCATACTTTCTTCTGCCATTCTATTTCAGTTTGCTCTCTGCAACAATAATGAAGCAACAGTACAAAGGCCTAACATTTATTATACTCATTCTTATATTTGGAGCTGGAGAAAAAATTCCTAGTCTCAGATTTCCCCTGGCTCCATTTTTCTATTTTTTTCATCCTAAAAAAAATTCTTCATAACTTCCAAATCAATAAAGCTTTCTCTTTCCATACTGATTTAATTTTCCTCCTTGGCATATAGGCATTATCACTGTACTTATAGGGATCTTTTCTATAATAATCATGTCATTCAGAAGCATTAGATATTTATATTTCTATCTCCTCTGTGACACCATTAAGCCATGGACCAAATTATTATTCACATCAGAATGGTAAATGACATACTATAGGCCCTCAACAATTTATTAAATTAATGAGTAAATTAATAAAAGAGAATTTTGAGACAAACTTTGAGAAAATAATAGTATTTCTGTTCTGAACCCCAAAATACTAACAAGTTGTCACAAAATTATTCATTAAAACTGTAATTCATCTAAAATTTAAAAATGTTTAAAAGTTTAACACATATACCTACAAATAAGAAATATTATCATTGGTGTTTTTGATACCAACTTCATTTTATGAGAGTTCATCATCAGTCAGGATTTCTGCATATCTTACTGAAACCTGAGGGCACTCAAGATTGTTATTTGTCCAGAGCATAAAAAACAAACAAACCAACAAAACAAAACAAAACAAAAACCACATAAACTTTTCAGGTTAGATAATAAAAAGTGAAAAATAAATAATAAATATTTAAACTAAAGCTATGCTTTTAAGTTCTTATTTTACCTTAATTGTCACATTGTTGATGGACTAATATATAATATATATTACAAAATGGATTTTCTAAGTACCAAATGAAAAGCATTCATGTGTCCTACAAGATGGCTTACCCTCCATACCCTGGTTTCTTTCATTCTTTCTTTTCACATTTGGGTTGGATCCCTAGTGATTATCAGAATAATTAAGGTTTATGTCTATTTTGAAGGGGAGCTATTAGTAGGAAACATCATTAAAAATCAAATGGGCTCATCTAGAACAGGGCAGACGTTCAGAGGTGTAAAATACACTAGATACTGCATCATAAATGGTGGCTGTATGAATAAGTTATTGCCTCTTTAAAAACTTGATAATTTATTATCTAGTATTTTCTTGGAAAATATTTTTAAATTATTTTAGAATTAGTCTATTTGTTCCAGCTGAAATTCTACTACTTCTATTGAATCAAATCATTTATCCAGTCTTGATCAAAGTATTCAGATACTATTATAAAGATACTATTTTATTCACATGAAAGTGAATAAAAAGTTACTTAATGCAGTAAGTTGAATGAATTTAACTCAATTTTGTTGAACAAGGAAATTTGATAGGCATTGATACTGAGACCAAATATATAAGACAGATTTATTTATCAAGGAACTTAGATTATACTGAGAGGAAACTTTACCTAAAACATAAAGAAAATTAAATTGCATTATTGTAGTAAACATAATGGTATTTCTCAACCTATAGAATTCACCTAAAAATTTTATTGAAATGTAATTTTAATTCTGTGTATCTGGGTTAGTTCCACAAGTTATTTCTCATACCTTGATACAAAGAGGCTAATTATATCATGAATATAATTTTTAAAATGACAGTTAATATGTATTAGGAGTCAGAAAGATTGCAAAGCTGAGTATATCATCTGTCCCTAATGAAGGAAAATATTTCAGTAAGTGGTTTATTTCCTGTTGTAATAAAAAAAGAAAATTCTGATATTAATAAAACTTTTGCTTACTTGTTACAATTCCACCATATTTGATACCAGAGAAGGTTACTAAGACAACTTGTTGCAATTTTACTTTAGTTTGTTTCCCAGGAGAAGCATACATTTCTTCATGGCTTCTCTTTGCCCAAGGTTTTGATTTTCTAGTGTTATTCATAAAACATTAGTTGGAATGGACTTGAATCTTCTTTGGGTGTTAGAGTATAACAAGCAATCTGAATAGCAAACTTCTACAAAGAGATCTCCAGACAACTTGCTCATGCAACAAGCAGAACGCATTTCTGACGTAAGGAGACATACTGAATGAAACAATGTGCTTCTACAAAGTTCTGACCATTTGAACTGACTCTGACCATGTGAGTGATGTAGTTAGAGCAGAGTACACAGGCTTCAGTGCATTATGTTTCATAACCAAATCATTCTCTTCTGATCTTTTATGTTTTGTCCACTTCAAAAATGCCTCCCAATCTTCTTCCCCATTTTTCCTATAAGGTGAACTTACAATAAGCTTGCAATACTAAGCACCTGATGATAATTTATCTTGACATATTCTTTTCGGTTTATTTCAGAGGTCACAATTAGGTACATAGCCCCTTGCTTCTCATTTCTTTCTACCAACCCTACTACATAAAAGCAAACTAATCCTTTTAATCTTGGAAAGCAGGACAACTTAATGCCTTCTAAACACTTATGTATACGTGATTATTACAGTCATTTTATGAATCTTTTTACTAAACACAATGGCAGTATATAATACCATTTATATACCTATACACATCCCTGATTATTGCTATATTTGCCATTCAGGTACAGTCATTCTCCAGCTTTATTTTGTCAAATCCTAAAAACATCTTTGAAACTTCTTCTAGTAGTAATGCTCAGGGCAAAAATATTCTAGAAATAGTTCCAGCAGTATGCTACTTCTTTGCCAATCTAGAATATGTGAAATGAGAGTGATATAACCTTTTACTCTGGTTCAGAAATGTAATTACTGGATTTAAGAACAATCACACAAGAAAGAACAAGAGTCTGTGTGTAGGAGGAGTATTCTAACACAAATGGCAAAGGGCATCTTAAATAAGATACAAATATGAAGAAAATTAACCGTAATATTGTAGTATTGTGTACAACTTTCAATTTACTTCAGTAGTCTTTAAAAGATTATTTTTGCTGGTTGAGAAGGATTTCACTGTACTCATGTAAGTATAGTAAATCTTTAAGTCAGAGTATTATCTATGCCTTTCAACATGAATTAACTGAGTCTGAATATTCACAGTTCTCATCAGAGGACCAAAATTTTGAAACCTTTCCAATGTTTGCTTATAATATTTGAATTTTGTGATTGAGTGCATGTGAGTGTTCACCAAATATTCCTCTTGATTAACTAATATCAGTGGGGATATTCATAAATTGTACTGTCATGAAAAATACTAGTGGCATTGGTTTTAATATAACATATTCTAGGGGTGCCCAGTGGCTTAGTGGGTTAAGCCTCTGCCTTCAGCTCAGGTCATGACCTCAGGGTCCTGGGATCAAGCCCCGCATCAAGCTCTCTGCTCAGCAGGGAGTCTGCTTCCCATGCTCTCTCTCTGCCTGCTGCTCTGCCTACTTGTGATCTCTCTCTCTTTCTGTCAAATGAATAAATAAAATCTTAAAAAGTATATAATGTATTCTATCCACATTTCACATATTGGAAACATATTTATATGTGTAATTTAGCTACATGTACTAAGATTTGGAAATATTTTAATCCTACAGATTGCCGAATGTTTAAATATCTACAAAATGATAGCCATATTAATTATTTTTATATTAATAGTTGACCGTAGGTGCTCCAAAACTGATAATTTAATATGGAATCTATTTCTAGTGTTATCCAGGTTAATCACCTTATGTAATAAAAGCTTAATATACACATTTATCTTTAATCACACTATCAATTTTTTGTTATGATTCATTTTATGATTCCATAGTCCTCTTTATTTGTGAAATGCTTGGGTATCAGGTTCTAGAAAAATAAAATTTTTATAATATCTAATATCTGATAAGCCTATTAGATACTATTAAAATTGAAAATATTTGCATAATATTATATTCTTGAAATGCAAAATAGTTTCAAAATTTTTCACACTGCAAATATTAGGGCATGCACTGTTTTGTCAACTTTATATGCTTATAAGTTAGAAAGAAACATTTGCCTGTAATATTATATATTTCCTTATAAATAAACCAATCTTATAAATCTGTGTTAAAATCTATAATAACAAAATTTCACTAAATGTAACACATTTGATATTACTTAATTATACTTGACATATTTTGGTGTCAAATTTTCTAAAATCCATACATTAGTTAGGTTAACTAACATAATTTGACATAGTAAATTATCATGGCTAAATGTCCTTAAATTAGAATCTCATCACTGCATTCAAATATTTAGGGGATATTGAAATACCTTTACAAATCCATGGCTTGGTATATTTTAAGAGACATGGCTTTCATTTCTTTCTGATTATTGCTTCATAACTTTCTAAAAACTTTTGATCTCTTACTTTAATCCAAAAGTTCTTTTTTCCTTGATTTTATTACTGTTATTGTCTTAGTTTATTGTGATGACTTTAATTTTTCTATTCCTTGAGACCTGAGAAAAGATGTCAGTAGTCAGATTATTGTTATAGTTGAATGAGTTATAACTGCTACTTAATACAAAGATTTTGAAATAAGCATTTTTACTCTGATGTCTGAAAAATTTCCTTAACTGTTCATTTAATGGAGAAAAACATTTAACACATTAGAAACAATTTTCTCCTGTCTCATCTCTCTCACCATTATACCTTTGTCATTCTTTTGACATTTTTGCAAAATATAGTCATTGATATTCACTAATGTTTCATTGCTATATAGAGGTACATTCACTAAGTATTGCTTAGAATATAGTGGAAGGCTACAAATAAATATAACATACATTCATATTTGTCATTACTATGTTGAAAGACTGTCTCTAAAGAGGACCACCATCAATTTCTTCCCTTCCCATATTTAAATGCTACTTCTCACAAATAGAGGTGAATTAGGTTTGTCCTCCCCTTGAATGTACTCTAGATTTAGTGGAAAATAAATGTGGAAAATGCACATTCTGAGACTTCTGAATCTGAGTCTTGAGACACTTTCCAGGTTTTACCTAGGTCTCTGAAAAAAGGATGCTATTAGGTAGGAAATCCAGCACAAGGTGGCAAAGTTTTGGGTATGCCCAGTATAGCCCTGAAGAAAGGTCCTATTAAGAGAGGAACCATGAGAGACTGAAGACTCTGAGAAACAAACTGAGGGTTTTGGAGGGGAGAAGGGTAGGGGCTGGGTGAGTCTGATGGTTAGTATTAAGGAGGACATGTATTACATGAAACACTGGGTGTGGTGCATAAACAATGAATCTTGGAACACTGGGGCAAATAAATAAATAAATACATGCATACATAAAAGAGAGAAACAAAGCTAATCAGCCAGCTCACAGCTTTCCAGCCATCTTAGCTGGAGACTCAAAGATGTGAATGAAAATACTCCCACAACTGAGTCTTCAGATAGTTTCCAAGCCTGACAGTTACTGACTGCAATACACATGGGAAATATTAAAGATCATGTATTCGAGCCCTGTTAACTTACAGAACTCTAAGTAGTAATAATAATATATCTTGTTTTAAACCACTAAGATTTGTGCTGGTTTGTTATCTGAAAATTATTTAAATGGAAACCATGTGTTTATATTTACATTTGTACTGTATGACATATATGTATACAGAAGAGAATATGCATTATATAAAATGAATATGTCTAGGGGCACCTGGGTGGCTCAGTGGGTTAATCCTCTGCCTTTGGCTCAGGTCATGATCTCAGGGTCCTAGTATCAAACCCTGCATAGGGCTCTCTGCTCAGTGGGGAGCCTGCTTCCTCCTTTCTCCACCTGCCTCTCTGCCTACTTGTGACCTCTCTGCCTACTTGACCTCTCTGTCAAATACATAAATAAAATCTTTATAAAATTAATATGTCTCTATACACAGAACAATGATAAAGATATGCAAAGGCTTTAGTCAAGCAGATATTTATGAAAAATTAGACTAAAGTGACAGAGCGGAATGAGAGAAAAAGGGATGTAAAATATTTTTCTAAGACTATAAGAATGCTTCAAACTAGGATGCAATAGGTAATCGTGGCAGAAATGTACCAGCTGATAAAAAAGCTTATTTCTTCCCTATCCAGTTTTTCTTGGCCTTTGTTCCCATTTATATAGGGTCCTATGATTGCATTTTAGCAAAAAAAAAAAAAAAAAAATAAGAGCAGAAGTGTGTGTGTAAACTCCAAAGCTGACCCTCAATTTCCATACATTTTTCCCTCCCTCCCTTCCTCCATTTCCCCCTTCCTACCTTCCTTCCTTTTTATCTTCCCAATCCTTTCTTCTTTATAACCTTCATTGCTTCTTTTTAAAACTTTTATGCACTTCTAAAAATACATTACACTTTATGTTTCTAAACTAAACTCCTTCCTACAGGATAAAATCATTATAAATAACTTTAAGATCTGCAATCATTTCTTTTCACCATTTCTGCCTTTCAACAGCATAAGAATTTCAGAATATATTCTAGTTATTCAAGCTTCTCTCATGCTATTCTTGCTGTCTTTCTCCTCGGTTTTCCTTCTTTTCAACTTTGAAGTATTATTTTAATGTCACTTCTCAAATTTCTATATTCAAAATTTATTATATTTTCTCAAAGCATCCCATTCTGTTCCTTTACCAAATGGACACACTTTAATCTATATATTTATTTTCATAATATTTTATCCTTTATTAAAATGTATATTCTCAAAGGCTAGGAAATTTATTTTCTCGCGACATAGAGCACTTTATAGTTATCCATAAAATGTATTTGAACTTGGTTTCTGTTATCTATAGTAAGCTAACAATATTTAATCCAAATGCCTAAGATTACATTTCGAGTTGCATATATGTTACCAGAACACTCTCTAACCTCTTTTCACAATTATACTTATTCCATTCATTGTATTGATGTATGAAAAAGTTAAGTAGAGTTGTCAGCATATTTTTAAAAAGTCAATGATAAGTTTGAAAGTATATGTCATGAATTTCTTTATCTTTGGGTAGCTCTAAAGAAATCTGGGGTGCCTGGGTGGCTCAGTGGATTAAGCCTCTGCCTTCAGCTCAGGTCATGATCTCAGGGTCCTGGGATCAAGTCCCGCATTAGGCTCTCTGCTCAGCAGGGAGCCTGCTTCCCTCTCTCTCTCTCTCCGCCTGCCTCTCTGCCTACTTGGGATTGCTGTCAAATAAGTAAATAAATAAATAAAATATTTTTAAAAAGAAATCATAGAAATAATAATTTTTATTCATTTCAACACATGAATCAGGAATAGCTGAGAAAAATAAATACTTTTAAGCATTGGTTGAAGCTTGATATTTTCATTTCTTATCTTGAATATGTGATCCTAAATGACTAAAGATAAAGGATGGACATATGGCTTTTCAATTTTCATGAACTTCATATGACAAAAAAGACCAGTTTACTTGACTAATTCTTTTTTTTTTTAAAGATTTTATTTATTTATTTGACAGACAGAGATCACAAGTAGGCAGAGAGGCAGGCAGAGAGAGAGGAGAAAGCAGGCTCTCCACGGAGCAGAGAGCCAGATGTGGGGCTCGATCCCAGGACCCTGGGATCATGACCTGAGCCGGAGGCAGAGACCTTAACCCACTGAGCCACCCAGGCGCCCCTACTTGACTAATTCTTACACAGCAATTCTATAATCTGGTTTAAACACCAAGTGAAGAAGAGAAATTATAATCTATATTAACCTTGTTAGCCCAAAAAGGGTATCAATAGGTTATTTTTGGGACACATGGGTATTTCAGTCAGTTAAGTGTGTACGTATGTGTGTGTATAATGGAATACTATTGATCTCTAAGAAAGAAGAAATTTCTGAGTCAGAAATTTTGGCTCAGGTCATGATTCCAGGGTCCCAGGATCCAGTGCCACATCAATCTTCTTGCTCAGCAGGGATCCTGCTTCTCCCTCTGCCTGCTGCTCCCCCTGCTTTTCCTCTCTCCCTCTCTGACAAACAAATAAATAAAATATTTTTTAAAAATAGGTTATTTTTTCACTGAACACCTAATTTCCCCATTAATTTTAAAATTTGGCTTAGAATTTTAATTGTTAACTCTTTCTCAGTGTTGCTTGTAAAATGATCCTCTTAAGAATAGTCTGCATATGAGGGGAGAAAAGGAAGCAGATTGTGCATTCAATTATTTGGGAACTGCATAAAAGATAAGCTATGCCTTTATTTAAATATAGAAATATATATTCACACACATACATATATACATACATAAGTACATATATTAAGTTCTGCTATTAGCAAAGATATAACAGATCAAGGAAAAAGAAAGGAAGATGTGCTTTTTTATTTTAGAAATTTATTTTTGTCTTACTTTCTACTTTTAATATTTTTCTAGATTTATTTAGATACAATTGGCATACAAATTTATGTAAGTTTAAAGTGTAAAATATGTTAATTTGGAACGTAAATGTTTTGCAAAATGATTAACCACCAGAGCATTAGCTAAAACCTCCATCATGTCACATACCATTTTTTTTTGTAGTGAGAATATGTAAGATGTATTCCATTAGCAAATTCAAATATATAACTCAGTATTTTCAAATATATAACCCAGTATTATCAACTACAATCACCATGCTGTGCATTAGATCCTCAGATCCAGTTATAAGACAGGAAGTTTGTATGCCTTGGCTTTCAGTTTCCCCTATGCCCCTGCTCCTGCCAAGCACTATTCTACTCTCTGTCTCTACAAGCTGTTTTGTTAGATTCCACTTGTAAGTGAGATCATACAGTATTTGTCTTTCTATGTCTGACTTATTTCATTTGGTATAATATCCTCAATGTCCATCCATGTTGTCAAAATTGGCATAAATTTCTTCTTACTTAGAGATGAATAGTATTCCATTATACACACACATACACCTCACAGATTAGATCCATTCATTTGTTGATGATATTTAGGTTGTTTCCATATCTTGGCTATTGTGAATAATACTACAATGAACATGGAAGGAAATGTATCAATTTGAGGTCCTATTTTCATTTTCTTTTGACATATACCTAGAAGTAAAATTGCTGGTTAATGTGGCAGATTTTTTTTTTTGGTAGATCTATTCTTAATTTTTTGAAGAACGTTTGTATTTTGGTCATGTCAGTTGCAATGTCTCCTCTTTCATTTCCAATTTTATTCATTTGAAACTCCTCTCTTTTTTCCTCGGTAGTCTGTATTGTTTACGAATTTTATCTTTAAATAAAGATTTTAGTTTCACTGATTTTTTTTTATTTTTTTAGTGTCTCTATCACATTTTTATTAATTATTTTGACTAACATACTATGTATTTTTTGCCCCAGGGGTGTAGGTCTGTGATTAGTCAGGCTTACGCACTGAACAGCACGTACCATGCCACATACCCTCTCCAATGTACATAACCCAACCACCCTCTCCACACCTCCCTCCCCCCAGCAATCCTCAGTTTGTTTTGTGAGATCAAGAGTCTCTTATGGTTTGTCTCCGTCTTGATCCCATCTTGTTTCATTTTTTTTTCCTTTCCTACCCCCCAAACCCTCCACTCTGCCTCTCAAGTTCCTCATATCAGGGAGATCATATAATTGTCTTTTTCTGATTGACTTAGTGTCTCTATTACATTTATCTCTTCTCTGATCTTAGTGATTTCCTTTTTTTTGCTAACTTTTGGTTTCATTTGCTTTTTCTAGTTCCTTGAAATGTAATATTAGTTTATTTGAGATTGTTCTTTTTCTCAATGTAGATATTTATCCTTATAGACTTCCTGCTTAGATTGCCTTAGCATCATCCCAAAGGTTTTGGTATGTTGTGCTTTCATTTTCATTTGTTTCAATATTTTTCAAATTTCTTTTTAATCTCTTCTTTTAAATTTCTTTACTAATTCCTTCAATGCAAGAAATGTAATTTCTTGTATTGGTTGTTCAAGAGTGTATTATTTAATTTCCACATATCTGCAAATATTAAAGTTGTCCTCCTATTATTGACATGACACTTTGATTGGAAAAATACTTGCTATAATGTCAAAGTTCTTACATTGGGTAAGACTTATTTTATGTCCTAACATATAATCTATCCTGGAGAATGTACCATGTGCTTTGAGAATAATGTATCTTCTGCTGCTGTTGGATGGAATGTTCTGTGTACATCTGTTAGATCCATTTGGTCTAAAGTATGGTTCAATTCTAATGCTTTCTTTTTGATTTTCTGTCTACATGATACATCTATTGTCAAAATTGGAGTATTAAAGTTCCCTTCTATTTTTGTATTGTTGTGTAGTCCTCTCTTTCAATCTGTTAGAGTTTCCTTTTAATATATTTCTGTGTTCTGGTACTGTGTGCTTGTACAGTTGATCTTTGAATAACACAGGTTTGAACTGTGTGGGTCCACTTATAAGGCAGTTTTTTTTTATATAAATACAGTACAGTACTATAAATATATTTTCTCTTCCTTATGATTTTATTAGTAATATTGTCTTTTCTCTAGATTACTTTATTGTAAAATATAGTATATAATATATATAACATACAAAATACATGTTCATCGACTATTTATGTTATCAGTAAGTCTTCTAGTCAACAGCAGGCCATTAGTAGTTAGGATTTGGGGGAATCAAAAGTTATATTTTCAACTGTGTAGAAATTCAGTGTTTCTAATTCCCACATTGCTCAAAGGTCAACTGTATATTTATGATTGTTACATCATCTTGATAGATTGACACCTTTATAATCTATAACACCTTTATAGATTGAAGGGCACTTTATACAGTGCCCTTCAATGTCTCTTGTTATCAGTTTGACCTACAGTCTAGTTTGTTTAATATAAATATAGCTATCTCTGTATTCTTTCAGTTTCCAATTGCATAGGATATTTTTTTTCCATCCCTTTACTTTCATCTTCTGTACGTTCTTAAACCTGGGTTGAGTGTCTCAGAGGCAGGACACAGTTGGGTCTTATTTTTTATTCATCCAGTATTCTATGTTTTTATTAGATAATTTAAGGTATTTACATGTGGAATAATTATTTATAGGTAAGGACTTACTAATATCTTATTTTGTGTTTTCTGACTGTTTTGTACTTCCCTTGTTGATTTTTTCTTCACAATGCCTTTTTTTTTAAGTGATTTTTATTAGGGATATGCTTTCACTCCATTCCTTCATCTTTTGTGACCCTACTATAGGTTTTGGCTTTGTGGTTACAAAGAGACTTATATAAAATATCTTACACACATAGAAGTTTATTTTAGGCTGATAGTAAATTTCAATCACATATAAAAATTCTACCTTTTAATTTCTTCCCCCTTTATCTTTTTGATGTCACAATTTGTCTCTTTTTATACTGTATATTTATTTAAAACTCATTGTAGCTGTAGTTATTTTTAGTATACTTATACCTTAACCTTTATAATACTAGGATTAAGTGGTTAACCCAATATCATGTTACAGGATTAGGTTATTCAAATTTGAATGCACACATCATTTCCTGCGTATGGTATATTCTGATATGTTTTCATTGTACTAATTAGCATTTTTTCATTTCAGCTTGAAGAAGTCCCTTCAACATTTCTTGTAATGTAGGTCCACTGGTGGTGAATTTCCTTAGCTTTTGTTTGTCTGAGAAAGTCTATCTATCCTTCATTTCTGAAAGAACGTTCATGTATATAGTATCCTTTGTTGAAATTCTTCCTTTTTTTTCTTTTTTTTCCTTTCAACACATTAAATATATAATCCACTCACTCTGACTTGTAAATTTTCTGCTGAAAAATCTGCTGATAGCTTTATGGGGGTTCCCTCATAAGTAATTAGCTTTAGTTTTCCTCTTGTTACATTTAAAGTTCTTATTTAATTATTTATTTATTTACACTTTTAATATAATATGTCTTCTGGGTCTCTTTAATTTCATTTTGTTTGATGACCTATGAACTTCATGAACTTGAATATCCAAATCTCTCCTTCGATATGTGAAATTCTTAGCCTTTATTTCTCTAAATAAGCATTCTGTCTCCATCTCCCTCCATCCTCCCTTGGGATAGCCAATGATTTTTAAAGTTGTCCTTTTGATGATAAGCCATAGCTCATGAAGGATTTTCTTTACTCTTTCTTATCCTTCTACCTTTTTCTCCTGTGACTAGATTATTTCAAAGTTCCTAACTTCAATTTCATTCATTACTGTTTCTGCTTGGTCAAGTCTACTATTGATACCTCTCTTGCAGTTTTCATTGCATTCATTGTTTTCTTCCACTACAGAATTTATTTGGTTATTTCTAATGATTTCTAACTCTTTGTTTAACTTCTTATCTTGTTTTCTTCCAGATTTCATTGAATTACCTTTCTGTGGTTTTTGTTTTTGTCTGTTTGTTTGTACCTTGTTGAATTTCCTTTAACAATTATTTTGATTCCTTCATCAGTTAAATCAGAGATCTTCATGTTTCAGGGTTCAGTTGCCAAAAGATTATTGTGATGTGTTGATGACATCATGCTTCCAAGATTTTTCACATTCCATGTAGTTTTGTGTTGATATATTGGATTTTTTAAAATTTCAAATGTTTATTTAAGTTCTAGTTAGTTAATATATATGGCAAAACTGGTTTCAGGTATAGAATATAGTGATTCATCACTTACATATAACACACAGTGTTCATTACAAACACCCTATTTAGACCCTATATCCATTTAACCCATCCCCCACCCACATCCTTCCACGAACCCTCAGTTTGATCTGTATAGTTTAGAGTATCTTATAGTTAGCTCCTTTCCTCCTTTTTCTTCTTCCCCTCTTTTCATATACTCTTTCTCAATTCTCACATATCAGTGAAATAATATATTTGTCATTCTCTGACTGACTGATTATCTCACTTAGTATACTAAGTACTAATACACTCTAGTTCCATCCATGTCCTTGCAAATGACAAGATTTCATTCTTTTTGGTGGTTAAGTAATATTCTATTATATGGAAATTGCTATATATTATATCTGTAATGGAATATATGTATACTAAATGGAATATATTATATAACATATATTATGTATAATATCCCATGACAGATACACATATATGTTTATGTATAAATATTATATATATCATATATTATATTCCATTATATATACATATATTATATCCCATTATATATACACAATATATGGTACATATTTTGTGTACTATATATACTATATATGTTATATTTTATGTTTATTATACATATTATACATATATTATAATATCCCTCAATATACATATTACATCATCTTTATCCATTGATCAGTCAATGGGCATTTGAGCTCTGTCCATAGTTTGGCTATTTTTGATAGTGCTGCTATAACCATTGAGGTGCAAGTGCCCCTTTGAATTAGTATTTTCATGTCTTTTGTATAAATACCAAGTAGTGCAATCTCTGGGTCACAGGGTAGTTCTATTTATCACTTTAAGAGGAAACTCCATACTGTCTTGCAGAGCAGCTGCACCAGTTTGCATTCCCTTCAACAGTGTAAGAGGGTTCCCCTATCAATGTATCCTTGCCAACATCTGGTGTTTCCTGAGTTGTTAATTTTAGCCATTCTGACAGGTGTGAAGTGGTATCTTATTGTAGTTGTGGTATTTCCCCAATGCTGAGTGAGGTTGAGCATCTTTTCAGGATGTCTTCTTTGGAGAAATGTCTGTTCATGTCTTCCGCTCATTTGTAAACTGGATTATTTGTTTTTTTGGGTGTCAGTTTTGATGAGCTCTTTGTGGTTTCTAGATGCTAACCTTTTATCCAATATGTCATTTGCAAGTATCTTCTCTCATTCTGCCAGGTATCTTTTAGTTTAGTTGATTGTTTCCTTCACAGTGCAGAAGGCTTTTGTCTTGATGAGGTCCCGGTAGTTCATTTTTGCTGTAATTTCCCTTGCCACTGGAGATGTGTCTAGTAAGAAGTTGCTATGGCCAAGGTCAAAGACGTTTCTGCGTGTGTTTGCCTCAAGGATTTTGATGGGTTCCCGTCTCCCATTGAGGTATTTCATTCAATTTGAGTTTATTTCTGTATATGGTGTAAGAAAGTGGTCCAATTTCTTTCTTCTGAATATAGCTGTCCAGTTTCCCAACATCATTTGTTGAAGAGGCTGTCTTTTTTCCATGGGGCATTCCTTCCTGCTTTGTTGAAGACTGGTTGACTATATTTCTTCAATTACTTTCATAAGTATTCTATAGTTTTCAGAATACAGATCAGAATACCTCAGTGGACAGGTTTACATCCAGGTATCTTGTGTTTTGGGGTGCAATTGTTATTGGGATCAATTTCCTGATTTTTCTTTCTTCCGCTTCATTATTGGTGTAGAGAAATGCAACAGATTTCTGTACCTTTATTTAATATTCTGTGACTTTGAGGACTTCATGTATAAGTTCTAGCAATTTTTTGGTGGAATCTTTTGGGTTTTCTACATGCAATATCATGTCATATGCAAATAGTGACAGTTTGACTTCTTGCTTGCCAATCTGGATGCCTTTTACTGTTTCAGTTGTCTTCTTTTTGAAGCTAAGACTTCCAGTACTGTCTTAAGTAGTAATGGTGAAAGTGGACGTCCCTGCCTTGCTCCATACCATGGAGGAAAAGCTCTGTTTTCCCCATTGGGGACGATACTAGGTGTGGGTCTTTCATACACGGCCTTTATGGACACTGAGGTATGTTCCTTCTATCCCTACTTTTTTTGGGTTTTTTGTTTGTTTGTTTTAATTAAGAAACAATGCTGCATTTCGTCAAATGCTTTTTCTGCATCTATTGAGAGGATCATATGGTTTCTATCTTCTTTTATTAATGTGGCATATCACGTTGATTGATTGGCAAATAGCAAGCCACCCCTGCCCAGGAATATATCCCACTTGAGCATGGTGAATGGACCCCTTAGTGTACTGTTGGATTTTATTTGCTTGTTTGTTGTTGAGAATTTTGCGTCCATGTTCATCAAGGATATTGGCCTGTAATTCCCCTTTTTAGTGGGGTCTTTGTCTGGTTTTAGAATCAAGGCAATGTTTGCCTCATAGAAGGAGTTTGGAAGTTTTCCTTCCATTTCCATTTTTTGGAACAATTTGAGAAGAACAGGTAATAACTCTTCTTTAAATGTCTAGTAGAATTTCCCTGGGAAGCCATCAGACCCTGGATTTTTGTTTGTTGGGAGAGTTTTGATTATGGATTCAATGTTTTTGCTTGTTATGGTTCTGTTCAAATTTTTGATTTCTTCCTATTTCAGTTTTGGTAGTTTGTATGTTTCTAGGAATTTGTCCATTTCTTCCAGATTGTCCAGTTTGTTGGCATATTATTTTTTATAACATTCTTTTATGATTATTTTTATTTCTCTGCCATTGGTTGTGATCTCTCCTCTTTCATTCATTGTTTTATTTATTTGGGTTCTTTCTCTTTTCTTTTTGATAAATCTGACTAAGGGTCTATCCATTTTATTAATTCTTTCAAAGAACCAGCTCTTAGTTTCATTGATCTGCTCTACCTTTTTGTTTGCTTCTATATTGTTTATTTCTGCTGCAATATTTTTTTTTTTTAATTTCCCTTCTTCTGTTGGGGTTAGGCTTTATTTGCTGTTCCTTTTCTAGCTTCTTTAGGTATTAGGTCAGGTTGTGAATTTAAGACTTTTCTTGCTTCTTCAGGTAGGCCTGTATTGCTATATATTTCCCTCTTATGACTGCCTTTGCTGCATCCCAAAAGTTTGGACTGTCATGTTTTCATTTTCACTTGCTTCCATGTACTTTTTAAGTTCTTCCCTAATTTCCTGTTAATGCATTTGTTCTTTATTAGGATGTTATTTACCCTCAAGTGGTTGTGGTCCTTCCAATTTTTTCTTGTGGTTGATTTCAAGTTTCATAGCATTATGCTTGAAAATACACATGGTATGATCTCAATCTTTTTGTACTCGGTGAGGCCTGATTTGTGACCCGGTATGTGATCTATTCTGGAGAAAGCCCATGTGCACTTAAAAAATTGGATATTCTGTTATTTTAGGATGAAATGCTGGACTATATCTGTTAAGTGCATCTGGTCCAGTGTGTCATTCAGAGGCATTGTTTCTTTGTTCACTTTCTCCTTAGATGGTCATTCCATTGCTGTGAGTAGGGTGTTAACGTCCCGTACTATTATTGTATCATTATCAATGAGTTTCTTTATGTTTGTTATTCATTGATTCATATATTTGGGTGTTCCCAAGTTGGGGACAAAAGTGTTTACAATTGTTAGATCTTCTTGAAGGGCAGTCCCCATAATTATGATATAGTGTCCTTCTTCAACTCTTGGTATGGTCCTTGGTTTAAAAACCAGTTTGTCTGTTATAAGTGTGGCTACCCTGGCTTTCTTTTGATGTCCACTGGCATGATAGATAGTCCTCCATCCCCTCACCTTCAATCTGGAGGTGACTGTAGATCTGAAATGAGTCTCCTGTAAGTATCATATAGATGGGTCTCAGTTTGCTTTTGTTTTTGTTTGTTTTTCTCTTTTGTTTTGTTTTGCAATGTTTAATCCATGCTGATATCCTATGTCTTTTGATCGGTATATTTAGTCCATTTACATTCAGAGTGACTATTGAAAGACATGAATTTAGTGTCATTTTTTCATTTGTAAAGTTGGAATTTTTGGTGATGTTCTCTGCTCTTTTCTTGTCTTTGTTGTTTTCATCTCCCCCGCCCACCCCCAACTCAGATAATCCCCTTCAATATTATTTGTAGGGCTAGGTTAGTGGTCATGAACTCCTTTAGTTTTTGATTATGTGGGAAAGTCTTTATCTCCCCTTTTATCCTAATGATAACCTTATTGGATAGAGTGTTCTTTCTTGCAGATATTTCCCATTCAGGACTTTGAACATATCGTGGCACTCTTTTCTGACTTGCAAACTTTCTGTTGAAAAATTCCCTGATAATCTTGTGGGGATTCCTTTGTCTGCTACTGTCTTCTTTTAATTGCTTCTTCCAAAAAAAAAAAATCACTGTAATTTGTAAATTTCATTACAGTATATATTTGTGTGGATCTGCTTTTGTTGATTTTTATTTATTTATTTATTTTTTTAATTTTATTTTTTTGGTGCATTCTCTGTGCTTCCTATATCTGGATATATGTGTCCTTCCCCTGATTAGGGACATTCCCATCTATTATTTTCAAATAAATATTCTGCCCTCATTTCCTTCTTCTTCTTTATCTTCTGTGACACCCATAATGAAAATATTATCACGTTTGTTGTGATTGTTGGGTTCTCTATTTGTATTCTCATTTTATATAATTATTTTCTCTCTTTTGTTCAGGTCAATTTTTTTTCATCGCTTTATATTTAGGTCATTAATTTGTTCCTCTGATTTTTCCATTCTGCTGTTCATTCCATCAAGCATATTTCTAGCTCCATTTATTGAGCTCTTTATCTCTGTTATGTTATTCCTTATCTCTGTGTTAATGATATCACTCATGTCTTCCATTATTTTCTGAAGTCCAGTGAATATCCTTATGATCATTACTCTGAATACTCCAAGGCAAGTTAGTTATATATGTCTGGCTTAGACCTGTTGTTGTGGTCTTGTCCTTTTCTTTCACTTGGGCTAATTTTCTTTGTCTTCTCATTTTGTCTAAGTTTGGTCTGTTTATTTGTATTAGGAAAGTCAGCTATATTTCCTGTTTTTGAGCATAATGACCTTATAAAGGGGAGGCCTTTTAATGCCCTGCTATGTAGTATCCTGTTACCCAGAGTGCGGCCTTGTCAGGAGGGTCTTCAATATGTGCGACTTTTGTTCTGGACACTTTATCCTTTAGCCTAGTGTTCTGCAGAGGGTCTCTTTGCCTCTTGTGGGCAGTGTTTGGTCCCTGGCTTAGATGTGTTGTGTTTTAACTAGGTGTGCTCTGGTCTGCTTATGAAATGAAATCTACCACTTCTCCTGGAACCAAGGCCTTGAAAAACTCCCAAGGTGGGAGAAGAAGTATGAACAAGAGTTCGGGCTGGTCTTCTGGGGAAGCAGACCCCTCTTGTTGGGACTGAGGAAAACAAGATTGGGTACATGATTTCACAGGAACAGAAGGTAATGGGGACCTTGGTGTAAGCAAACTAGGTAGGAGGTGTTATCACTGTTCTGGTTCCTATAGGTGCTCCTCTGCTTATGCTAAGGAGTTGGGGAGGGAAATGGATTTGGCTATTTCCTTTGTCCCCTTAGGGGATTCTCTCTGAAGCCTGCCTCTCTGGGATGCTCTACAGGATGAACAAATAATCTTCCCACTCTATGTCCCAGACACTCTTCAAATCACTGTTTCCATATTGTATGTCCAAAAGTAGTTTTGTTTTGTTTTTGTTTTGCTTTTGTTTTGCCTGACTTCTCTCCAAGAACAGAAAGAACCCTCTAGACTCTATCCCTGCCAAGCCCACTGACCTTTAAAACTGCAGGCTTTAAGCTTTGCTGGTTACCGGAAGTCATGAAATTTGACTCCTCTCACTTTCCCAGCCAATTACTATGGAGATTTGTTTGCTTGTACACTCCCCAGTGTGTTATTCTATCTCTTGTCCTTATCTGCAACCACAGCTACCTCCCCACCACAACAAAAAAGATCTGTTTCTCTCCCAAATTGTGTCTCTGCAATTTCTACCTTCTTCAGTGTATTCCATTCTCTACCTTTAGTTGTGGAGTTTGTTCTGCCAGTCTTCAGGTCAATTTCAGGGATACTTAAGAAGACTTGATAGTTATCTAGTCATATTTATGGGTGGTGGCCAACCTAAGGCTCTCATACTCCACTGCCACCCTCGAAACCCCTTCCTGGGATGGTTTTCTTAATTTCCTTTTTATTGGGTGTGTTTTAGTGTACCATAAAATGTTGCTTTTGTATCCTGAACTTTACTGTATTCCTCTATTAGTTGTTATAATTTATAAATGCATGTAATCTTCAAGATTTTCTTTTTTTTTTTAAATTGCAGCTGCATTTTTTAAAAAAATTAACATATAATGTATTATTTGCTTCAGGGGTACAGATCTATAAATCATCAGTCTTACACAATTCATGGCACTCACCATAGTATATACCTTCCCCAATGTCCATAACCCAGCAACCCTATCCCTCCTCCCCCACCCCAGCAACCTTTGGTTTGTTTCCTGAGATTAAGAGTCTCTTATGGTTTGTCTCCCTCCTGATCCCATCTTGTTTCATTTTTTCCCTCCCTAGCCCCCACAACCCCCTGCCCAGCTTCTCAAATTCCTCATATCAGAGAGAACATATTGTAATTTTCTTTCTCTTATTGACTTATTTTGCTTAGCATAAAACTCTCTAGTTCCATCTATGTTATTGCAACTGGCAAGATTTCATTCTTTTTTGATGGCTGCATAGTATTTAATTGTATATACATGCTATATCTTTTTTATCCATTCATCTGTTGATGGACATCTAGGTTCTTTCCATAGCTTGACTATTGTGGACATTGCTGCTATAAACATTCATGTGCACGTGCCCCTTCAGATCATCACATTTGTATCTTTAGGGTAAATACCCAGTAGTGCAATTCCTGGGTCATAGGGTAGCTCTATTTTCAATTTTTTGAGGAACCTCCATACTGTTTTCCCAAGTGGCTGCACCAGCTTGCATTCCCACCAACAGTGTAAGAGGGTTCCCCTTTCTCCACATCCTCTCCATCATCTGTTGTTTCCTGACTTGTTAGTTTTAGTCATTCTGACTGGTGTGAGGTGGTATCTCACTGTGGGTTTGATTTGTATTTCTCTGATGCCGAGTGATGTGCACTTTCTCATGTGTCTGTTGGCCATTTGAATGTCTTCCTTGCAGAAACGTCTGTTCATGTCCTCTGCCCATTTCTTGATTGGATTATTTGTTCTTTGGGTGTTGAGTTTGATAAGTTCTTTATAGATTTTGGATACTAGCCCATTATTTGATATGTCTTTTGCAAATATCTTCTCCCATTCTGTCAGTTTTCTTTTAGTTTTGTTAACTGTTTCCTTTGCTATGCAAAAGCTTTTGGTCTTGATGAAGTCCCAATAATTCATTTTTGCACTTGTTTCCCTTGCCTTTGGTGATGTTTCTAGGAATGAATTGCTGTGGCTGAGGTTAAAGAGGTTGGTGCCTGTGTTCTCCTCAAAGATTTTGATGGATTACTTTCTCCATTGAGGTCTTTCATCCATTTTGAGTCTATTTTTGTGTGTGATGTAAGAAAATGGTCCAGTTTCATTCTTCTCCATGTGGCTGTCAAATTTTCCCAATGCCATTTGTTGAAGAGACTTGTTTGTTTGTTTGTTTTTTGTATTGGACATTCTTTCCTGATTTGTTGAAGATCAGTTGACCAAGAGTTGAGGGTCCATTTCTGGGCTCTCTATTCTGTTCCATTGATCTATGTGTCTGTTTTTGTGTCAGTACCATGCTGTCTTGATGATTACAGCTTTGTTATAGTATTTGAAGTCTGGAATTGTGATGACGCCAACTGGTTTTCTTTTTCAACATTCCTCTGGCTGTTTTGGATCTTTTCTGATTCTATATAAATTTTAGGATTATTTTTTCCATTTCCTTGGAAAAAAAATGATGGTACTTTGATAGGGATTTCACTACACGTATAGCTTTCTGTAGGTAGCATAGACATTTTCACAATATTTGTTCTTCCAATCCAATGGAATGTTTTTCCATTTCTTTGTGTCTTCCCTGATTTCTTTCATGAGTACTTACAGTTTTATGAGTACAGATTCTTTGCCTTTTTGATTAGGTTTATTCCTAGGTATCTTATGGTTTGGGGTGCAATTGTAAATGGGACCAACTCCTTAATTTCTTTCTTCTGTGTCACTGTTGGCGTATAGAAATGCAATTTATTTCTGTGCAATGATTTTATATTATGCCACTTTACTGAATTCCTATGTAAGTTCTAGCAGTTTGGGAGTAGAGTCTTTTGGGTTTTCCATATAAACTATCATATCATCTGCAAAGGGTGAGAGTTTGACCTCTTCTTTGCCAATTTGGATGCCTTTTATTTCTTTTTGTTGTCTAATTGCTGAAGCTAGGACTTCTAGTACTATGTTGAATAGCAGTAGTGATAGTGGGCAAACCTGCCATGTTCCTGACTTTACGGGGAAGGCTCTCAGTTTTCCCCATTGAGAATGATATTCACTGTGTTTTTTTCATAGATGGCTTTGAGAATATTGAGTTATGTACCCTCTATCCCTATACTCTGAAGAGTTTTGATCAAGAAAGGATGCTTTACTTTGTCAAATGCTTTTTCAGCATCTATTGAGAGTATCATATGGTTCTCATGTTCTCTTTGAAAAGAGATTATTTTACTACTTTCTCTGATTATATACTTTTTTTTAATTGGAAGAAATATTCAAGACTTTCTATTCTTCACGTGATTAACATCACTCCTCTAGCAAATCATTAAATTTCTATTCAAATTTTTATGGATATAATAATAAATATATTTACATGATATTTTTTCTTTCATTGAGATTTGATAATTTGTCTTTTGACAGCAATTGTTTCATTTTATTTATGTTATCAAATATGTGGATATTGCGTTGTTCAAAGTATTCCTTTATTTTCCTTTTAATTGTGATTCATAGTTACACTTCCTCTTTCATATCTGCTAATATTTGTGATGTCTTTCCTTTTATCTTGATTGGCCTGGCTGGAGTTTAATTTATTTTATAGGTCTTTTCAGAAACCCAGCTTTTAGATTTTATTATTTTCTCTTATTTTTCTCTGTTGCTGTTTTCAATTTCGTTGAATACTGATGTCATATTTATTTTTTTTCTACTTGATTTGTGATTAAATTGTTGTTCTTTTTCAAGTTCCTAATTGGAAATTTAAATTATTAATTTTCACATGGAAACGTGGTGGAGTGGGTGCTTACCAGAGTACAGCATTTATTATCTTAAAGCTTTTGTTTCTAACTCCTGCTATCCTAGTTGTTAGACTAGAAAGAGGAGACTTTTTTTTTTTCCCCTTGTGCTTACTGGTATATCCAGTTTTAGCTTCTTTAGATCCAAGAGGCAAAAAGAAAACTAAAATAAATTGTTACTGTCTTTTCTTGAGTCCCAGGTCTGTAGCTAGTCTGTCTTCTTTGTCTTGTCTTTCAGAAGTCTTCTTATATGTGTTTTGTATATAATGTCTTAGGTTTATTGATTTAGCTTATAGGAATAATAGAGGAAAATAAATGTATTCCATCTCCCTGAAGTGAAAGACTAGAAATTTCTTTTCTTTTCTTTTCTTTTTTTAAGATTTTATTTATTTATTTGAGAGAGAATGAGTGAGAGAGAGCATGAGAGAGGAGAAGGTCAGAGGGAGAAGCAGACTCCCCAAGGAGCTGGGAGCCCAATGCGGGACTCGATCCTGGAATCTGGGATCATGACCCGAGCCAAAGGCAGTCGCTCAACCAACTGAGCCACCCAATTTATTTTCTTTTAAATGAGATTTAAATGAATACTGTTACGCTGAAAAGAAGTAATTTTTTTAAATGAGATTTTATATTAAAAACAAGTATTACTATACTATATCATATGGTCTTATTATATCAGACCATACAACAGGCACTACTCCATGTGTGTTTACATACCGGAATCATTAAAATTGAACTATATGTGCTTACATGCTTGAGAAAAGAAAGAACTAACCAAACCAAAGAGAAGAAACAAACAAACAAAAAAAAAAACAACTATAATTTTGTATGGTTCAAGTGATTATATTAAAAATGGCTTCTTACTGGTTTTTAGTATTTTGTAAGATTTTTTTCAATCTAAATATTGTTCTACTATAAAAGTTATTTATTTTTATTGCCCTAAGTTGTATAGAATTACCTCATCTGGTATTTTACTGAAAAAAAAAACAAAACCTGATTCTAGTACTAAGTAAGGAATGGTTTTAATTAGACTATTAATAACAGGAATGGCAACAATAATGAAGCAACAGTACAAAGGCCTAACATTTATTATACTCATTCTTATATTTGGAGCTGGAGAAAAAATTCCTAGTCTCAGATTTCCCCTGGCTCCATTTTTCTATTTTTTTCATCCTAAAAAAAATTCTTCATAACTTCCAAATCAATAAAGCTTTCTCTTTCCATACTGATTTAATTTTCCTCCTTGGCATATAGGCATTATCACTGTACTTATAGGGATCTTTTCTATAATAATCATGTCATTCAGAAGCATTAGATATTTATATTTCTATCTCCTCTGTGACACCATTAAGCCATGGACCAAATTATTATTCACATCAGAATGGTAAATGACATACTATAGGCCCTCAACAATTTATTAAATTAATGAGTAAATTAATAAAAGAGAATTTTGAGACAAACTTTGAGAAAATAATAGTATTTCTGTTCTGAACCCCAAAATACTAACAAGTTGTCACAAAATTATTCATTAAAACTGTAATTCATCTAAAATTTAAAAATGTTTAAAAGTTTAACACATATACCTACAAATAAGAAATATTATCATTGGTGTTTTTGATACCAACTTCATTTTATGAGAGTTCATCATCAGTCAGGATTTCTGCATATCTTACTGAAACCTGAGGGCACTCAAGATTGTTATTTGTCCAGAGCATAAAAAACAAACAAACCAACAAAACAAAACAAAACAAAAACCACATAAACTTTTCAGGTTAGATAATAAAAAGTGAAAAATAAATAATAAATATTTAAACTAAAGCTATGCTTTTAAGTTCTTATTTTACCTTAATTGTCACATTGTTGATGGACTAATATATAATATATATTACAAAATGGATTTTCTAAGTACCAAATGAAAAGCATTCATGTGTCCTACAAGATGGCTTACCCTCCATACCCTGGTTTCTTTCATTCTTTCTTTTCACATTTGGGTTGGATCCCTAGTGATTATCAGAATAATTAAGGTTTATGTCTATTTTGAAGGGGAGCTATTAGTAGGAAACATCATTAAAAATCAAATGGGCTCATCTAGAACAGGGCAGACGTTCAGAGGTGTAAAATACACTAGATACTGCATCATAAATGGTGGCTGTATGAATAAGTTATTGCCTCTTTAAAAACTTGATAATTTATTATCTAGTATTTTCTTGGAAAATATTTTTAAATTATTTTAGAATTAGTCTATTTGTTCCAGCTGAAATTCTACTACTTCTATTGAATCAAATCATTTATCCAGTCTTGATCAAAGTATTCAGATACTATTATAAAGATACTATTTTATTCACATGAAAGTGAATAAAAAGTTACTTAATGCAGTAAGTTGAATGAATTTAACTCAATTTTGTTGAACAAGGAAATTTGATAGGCATTGATACTGAGACCAAATATATAAGACAGATTTATTTATCAAGGAACTTAGATTATACTGAGAGGAAACTTTACCTAAAACATAAAGAAAATTAAATTGCATTATTGTAGTAAACATAATGGTATTTCTCAACCTATAGAATTCACCTAAAAATTTTATTGAAATGTAATTTTAATTCTGTGTATCTGGGTTAGTTCCACAAGTTATTTCTCATACCTTGATACAAAGAGGCTAATTATATCATGAATATAATTTTTAAAATGACAGTTAATATGTATTAGGAGTCAGAAAGATTGCAAAGCTGAGTATATCATCTGTCCCTAATGAAGGAAAATATTTCAGTAAGTGGTTTATTTCCTGTTGTAATAAAAAAAGAAAATTCTGATATTAATAAAACTTTTGCTTACTTGTTACAATTCCACCATATTTGATACCAGAGAAGGTTACTAAGACAACTTGTTGCAATTTTACTTTAGTTTGTTTCCCAGGAGAAGCATACATTTCTTCATGGCTTCTCTTTGCCCAAGGTTTTGATTTTCTAGTGTTATTCATAAAACATTAGTTGGAATGGACTTGAATCTTCTTTGGGTGTTAGAGTATAACAAGCAATCTGAATAGCAAACTTCTACAAAGAGATCTCCAGACAACTTGCTCATGCAACAAGCAGAACGCATTTCTGACGTAAGGAGACATACTGAATGAAACAATGTGCTTCTACAAAGTTCTGACCATTTGAACTGACTCTGACCATGTGAGTGATGTAGTTAGAGCAGAGTACACAGGCTTCAGTGCATTATGTTTCATAACCAAATCATTCTCTTCTGATCTTTTATGTTTTGTCCACTTCAAAAATGCCTCCCAATCTTCTTCCCCATTTTTCCTATAAGGTGAACTTACAATAAGCTTGCAATACTAAGCACCTGATGATAATTTATCTTGACATATTCTTTTCGGTTTATTTCAGAGGTCACAATTAGGTACATAGCCCCTTGCTTCTCATTTCTTTCTACCAACCCTACTACATAAAAGCAAACTAATCCTTTTAATCTTGGAAAGCAGGACAACTTAATGCCTTCTAAACACTTATGTATACGTGATTATTACAGTCATTTTATGAATCTTTTTACTAAACACAATGGCAGTATATAATACCATTTATATACCTATACACATCCCTGATTATTGCTATATTTGCCATTCAGGTACAGTCATTCTCCAGCTTTATTTTGTCAAATCCTAAAAACATCTTTGAAACTTCTTCTAGTAGTAATGCTCAGGGCAAAAATATTCTAGAAATAGTTCCAGCAGTATGCTACTTCTTTGCCAATCTAGAATATGTGAAATGAGAGTGATATAACCTTTTACTCTGGTTCAGAAATGTAATTACTGGATTTAAGAACAATCACACAAGAAAGAACAAGAGTCTGTGTGTAGGAGGAGTATTCTAACACAAATGGCAAAGGGCATCTTAAATAAGATACAAATATGAAGAAAATTAACCGTAATATTGTAGTATTGTGTACAACTTTCAATTTACTTCAGTAGTCTTTAAAAGATTATTTTTGCTGGTTGAGAAGGATTTCACTGTACTCATGTAAGTATAGTAAATCTTTAAGTCAGAGTATTATCTATGCCTTTCAACATGAATTAACTGAGTCTGAATATTCACAGTTCTCATCAGAGGACCAAAATTTTGAAACCTTTCCAATGTTTGCTTATAATATTTGAATTTTGTGATTGAGTGCATGTGAGTGTTCACCAAATATTCCTCTTGATTAACTAATATCAGTGGGGATATTCATAAATTGTACTGTCATGAAAAATACTAGTGGCATTGGTTTTAATATAACATATTCTAGGGGTGCCCAGTGGCTTAGTGGGTTAAGCCTCTGCCTTCAGCTCAGGTCATGACCTCAGGGTCCTGGGATCAAGCCCCGCATCAAGCTCTCTGCTCAGCAGGGAGTCTGCTTCCCATGCTCTCTCTCTGCCTGCTGCTCTGCCTACTTGTGATCTCTCTCTCTTTCTGTCAAATGAATAAATAAAATCTTAAAAAGTATATAATGTATTCTATCCACATTTCACATATTGGAAACATATTTATATGTGTAATTTAGCTACATGTACTAAGATTTGGAAATATTTTAATCCTACAGATTGCCGAATGTTTAAATATCTACAAAATGATAGCCATATTAATTATTTTTATATTAATAGTTGACCGTAGGTGCTCCAAAACTGATAATTTAATATGGAATCTATTTCTAGTGTTATCCAGGTTAATCACCTTATGTAATAAAAGCTTAATATACACATTTATCTTTAATCACACTATCAATTTTTTGTTATGATTCATTTTATGATTCCATAGTCCTCTTTATTTGTGAAATGCTTGGGTATCAGGTTCTAGAAAAATAAAATTTTTATAATATCTAATATCTGATAAGCCTATTAGATACTATTAAAATTGAAAATATTTGCATAATATTATATTCTTGAAATGCAAAATAGTTTCAAAATTTTTCACACTGCAAATATTAGGGCATGCACTGTTTTGTCAACTTTATATGCTTATAAGTTAGAAAGAAACATTTGCCTGTAATATTATATATTTCCTTATAAATAAACCAATCTTATAAATCTGTGTTAAAATCTATAATAACAAAATTTCACTAAATGTAACACATTTGATATTACTTAATTATACTTGACATATTTTGGTGTCAAATTTTCTAAAATCCATACATTAGTTAGGTTAACTAACATAATTTGACATAGTAAATTATCATGGCTAAATGTCCTTAAATTAGAATCTCATCACTGCATTCAAATATTTAGGGGATATTGAAATACCTTTACAAATCCATGGCTTGGTATATTTTAAGAGACATGGCTTTCATTTCTTTCTGATTATTGCTTCATAACTTTCTAAAAACTTTTGATCTCTTACTTTAATCCAAAAGTTCTTTTTTCCTTGATTTTATTACTGTTATTGTCTTAGTTTATTGTGATGACTTTAATTTTTCTATTCCTTGAGACCTGAGAAAAGATGTCAGTAGTCAGATTATTGTTATAGTTGAATGAGTTATAACTGCTACTTAATACAAAGATTTTGAAATAAGCATTTTTACTCTGATGTCTGAAAAATTTCCTTAACTGTTCATTTAATGGAGAAAAACATTTAACACATTAGAAACAATTTTCTCCTGTCTCATCTCTCTCACCATTATACCTTTGTCATTCTTTTGACATTTTTGCAAAATATAGTCATTGATATTCACTAATGTTTCATTGCTATATAGAGGTACATTCACTAAGTATTGCTTAGAATATAGTGGAAGGCTACAAATAAATATAACATACATTCATATTTGTCATTACTATGTTGAAAGACTGTCTCTAAAGAGGACCACCATCAATTTCTTCCCTTCCCATATTTAAATGCTACTTCTCACAAATAGAGGTGAATTAGGTTTGTCCTCCCCTTGAATGTACTCTAGATTTAGTGGAAAATAAATGTGGAAAATGCACATTCTGAGACTTCTGAATCTGAGTCTTGAGACACTTTCCAGGTTTTACCTAGGTCTCTGAAAAAAGGATGCTATTAGGTAGGAAATCCAGCACAAGGTGGCAAAGTTTTGGGTATGCCCAGTATAGCCCTGAAGAAAGGTCCTATTAAGAGAGGAACCATGAGAGACTGAAGACTCTGAGAAACAAACTGAGGGTTTTGGAGGGGAGAAGGGTAGGGGCTGGGTGAGTCTGATGGTTAGTATTAAGGAGGACATGTATTACATGAAACACTGGGTGTGGTGCATAAACAATGAATCTTGGAACACTGGGGCAAATAAATAAATAAATACATGCATACATAAAAGAGAGAAACAAAGCTAATCAGCCAGCTCACAGCTTTCCAGCCATCTTAGCTGGAGACTCAAAGATGTGAATGAAAATACTCCCACAACTGAGTCTTCAGATAGTTTCCAAGCCTGACAGTTACTGACTGCAATACACATGGGAAATATTAAAGATCATGTATTCGAGCCCTGTTAACTTACAGAACTCTAAGTAGTAATAATAATATATCTTGTTTTAAACCACTAAGATTTGTGCTGGTTTGTTATCTGAAAATTATTTAAATGGAAACCATGTGTTTATATTTACATTTGTACTGTATGACATATATGTATACAGAAGAGAATATGCATTATATAAAATGAATATGTCTAGGGGCACCTGGGTGGCTCAGTGGGTTAATCCTCTGCCTTTGGCTCAGGTCATGATCTCAGGGTCCTAGTATCAAACCCTGCATAGGGCTCTCTGCTCAGTGGGGAGCCTGCTTCCTCCTTTCTCCACCTGCCTCTCTGCCTACTTGTGACCTCTCTGCCTACTTGACCTCTCTGTCAAATACATAAATAAAATCTTTATAAAATTAATATGTCTCTATACACAGAACAATGATAAAGATATGCAAAGGCTTTAGTCAAGCAGATATTTATGAAAAATTAGACTAAAGTGACAGAGCGGAATGAGAGAAAAAGGGATGTAAAATATTTTTCTAAGACTATAAGAATGCTTCAAACTAGGATGCAATAGGTAATCGTGGCAGAAATGTACCAGCTGATAAAAAAGCTTATTTCTTCCCTATCCAGTTTTTCTTGGCCTTTGTTCCCATTTATATAGGGTCCTATGATTGCATTTTAGCAAAAAAAAAAAAAAAAAAATAAGAGCAGAAGTGTGTGTGTAAACTCCAAAGCTGACCCTCAATTTCCATACATTTTTCCCTCCCTCCCTTCCTCCATTTCCCCCTTCCTACCTTCCTTCCTTTTTATCTTCCCAATCCTTTCTTCTTTATAACCTTCATTGCTTCTTTTTAAAACTTTTATGCACTTCTAAAAATACATTACACTTTATGTTTCTAAACTAAACTCCTTCCTACAGGATAAAATCATTATAAATAACTTTAAGATCTGCAATCATTTCTTTTCACCATTTCTGCCTTTCAACAGCATAAGAATTTCAGAATATATTCTAGTTATTCAAGCTTCTCTCATGCTATTCTTGCTGTCTTTCTCCTCGGTTTTCCTTCTTTTCAACTTTGAAGTATTATTTTAATGTCACTTCTCAAATTTCTATATTCAAAATTTATTATATTTTCTCAAAGCATCCCATTCTGTTCCTTTACCAAATGGACACACTTTAATCTATATATTTATTTTCATAATATTTTATCCTTTATTAAAATGTATATTCTCAAAGGCTAGGAAATTTATTTTCTCGCGACATAGAGCACTTTATAGTTATCCATAAAATGTATTTGAACTTGGTTTCTGTTATCTATAGTAAGCTAACAATATTTAATCCAAATGCCTAAGATTACATTTCGAGTTGCATATATGTTACCAGAACACTCTCTAACCTCTTTTCACAATTATACTTATTCCATTCATTGTATTGATGTATGAAAAAGTTAAGTAGAGTTGTCAGCATATTTTTAAAAAGTCAATGATAAGTTTGAAAGTATATGTCATGAATTTCTTTATCTTTGGGTAGCTCTAAAGAAATCTGGGGTGCCTGGGTGGCTCAGTGGATTAAGCCTCTGCCTTCAGCTCAGGTCATGATCTCAGGGTCCTGGGATCAAGTCCCGCATTAGGCTCTCTGCTCAGCAGGGAGCCTGCTTCCCTCTCTCTCTCTCTCCGCCTGCCTCTCTGCCTACTTGGGATTGCTGTCAAATAAGTAAATAAATAAATAAAATATTTTTAAAAAGAAATCATAGAAATAATAATTTTTATTCATTTCAACACATGAATCAGGAATAGCTGAGAAAAATAAATACTTTTAAGCATTGGTTGAAGCTTGATATTTTCATTTCTTATCTTGAATATGTGATCCTAAATGACTAAAGATAAAGGATGGACATATGGCTTTTCAATTTTCATGAACTTCATATGACAAAAAAGACCAGTTTACTTGACTAATTCTTTTTTTTTTTAAAGATTTTATTTATTTATTTGACAGACAGAGATCACAAGTAGGCAGAGAGGCAGGCAGAGAGAGAGGAGAAAGCAGGCTCTCCACGGAGCAGAGAGCCAGATGTGGGGCTCGATCCCAGGACCCTGGGATCATGACCTGAGCCGGAGGCAGAGACCTTAACCCACTGAGCCACCCAGGCGCCCCTACTTGACTAATTCTTACACAGCAATTCTATAATCTGGTTTAAACACCAAGTGAAGAAGAGAAATTATAATCTATATTAACCTTGTTAGCCCAAAAAGGGTATCAATAGGTTATTTTTGGGACACATGGGTATTTCAGTCAGTTAAGTGTGTACGTATGTGTGTGTATAATGGAATACTATTGATCTCTAAGAAAGAAGAAATTTCTGAGTCAGAAATTTTGGCTCAGGTCATGATTCCAGGGTCCCAGGATCCAGTGCCACATCAATCTTCTTGCTCAGCAGGGATCCTGCTTCTCCCTCTGCCTGCTGCTCCCCCTGCTTTTCCTCTCTCCCTCTCTGACAAACAAATAAATAAAATATTTTTTAAAAATAGGTTATTTTTTCACTGAACACCTAATTTCCCCATTAATTTTAAAATTTGGCTTAGAATTTTAATTGTTAACTCTTTCTCAGTGTTGCTTGTAAAATGATCCTCTTAAGAATAGTCTGCATATGAGGGGAGAAAAGGAAGCAGATTGTGCATTCAATTATTTGGGAACTGCATAAAAGATAAGCTATGCCTTTATTTAAATATAGAAATATATATTCACACACATACATATATACATACATAAGTACATATATTAAGTTCTGCTATTAGCAAAGATATAACAGATCAAGGAAAAAGAAAGGAAGATGTGCTTTTTTATTTTAGAAATTTATTTTTGTCTTACTTTCTACTTTTAATATTTTTCTAGATTTATTTAGATACAATTGGCATACAAATTTATGTAAGTTTAAAGTGTAAAATATGTTAATTTGGAACGTAAATGTTTTGCAAAATGATTAACCACCAGAGCATTAGCTAAAACCTCCATCATGTCACATACCATTTTTTTTTGTAGTGAGAATATGTAAGATGTATTCCATTAGCAAATTCAAATATATAACTCAGTATTTTCAAATATATAACCCAGTATTATCAACTACAATCACCATGCTGTGCATTAGATCCTCAGATCCAGTTATAAGACAGGAAGTTTGTATGCCTTGGCTTTCAGTTTCCCCTATGCCCCTGCTCCTGCCAAGCACTATTCTACTCTCTGTCTCTACAAGCTGTTTTGTTAGATTCCACTTGTAAGTGAGATCATACAGTATTTGTCTTTCTATGTCTGACTTATTTCATTTGGTATAATATCCTCAATGTCCATCCATGTTGTCAAAATTGGCATAAATTTCTTCTTACTTAGAGATGAATAGTATTCCATTATACACACACATACACCTCACAGATTAGATCCATTCATTTGTTGATGATATTTAGGTTGTTTCCATATCTTGGCTATTGTGAATAATACTACAATGAACATGGAAGGAAATGTATCAATTTGAGGTCCTATTTTCATTTTCTTTTGACATATACCTAGAAGTAAAATTGCTGGTTAATGTGGCAGATTTTTTTTTTTGGTAGATCTATTCTTAATTTTTTGAAGAACGTTTGTATTTTGGTCATGTCAGTTGCAATGTCTCCTCTTTCATTTCCAATTTTATTCATTTGAAACTCCTCTCTTTTTTCCTCGGTAGTCTGTATTGTTTACGAATTTTATCTTTAAATAAAGATTTTAGTTTCACTGATTTTTTTTTATTTTTTTAGTGTCTCTATCACATTTTTATTAATTATTTTGACTAACATACTATGTATTTTTTGCCCCAGGGGTGTAGGTCTGTGATTAGTCAGGCTTACGCACTGAACAGCACGTACCATGCCACATACCCTCTCCAATGTACATAACCCAACCACCCTCTCCACACCTCCCTCCCCCCAGCAATCCTCAGTTTGTTTTGTGAGATCAAGAGTCTCTTATGGTTTGTCTCCGTCTTGATCCCATCTTGTTTCATTTTTTTTTCCTTTCCTACCCCCCAAACCCTCCACTCTGCCTCTCAAGTTCCTCATATCAGGGAGATCATATAATTGTCTTTTTCTGATTGACTTAGTGTCTCTATTACATTTATCTCTTCTCTGATCTTAGTGATTTCCTTTTTTTTGCTAACTTTTGGTTTCATTTGCTTTTTCTAGTTCCTTGAAATGTAATATTAGTTTATTTGAGATTGTTCTTTTTCTCAATGTAGATATTTATCCTTATAGACTTCCTGCTTAGATTGCCTTAGCATCATCCCAAAGGTTTTGGTATGTTGTGCTTTCATTTTCATTTGTTTCAATATTTTTCAAATTTCTTTTTAATCTCTTCTTTTAAATTTCTTTACTAATTCCTTCAATGCAAGAAATGTAATTTCTTGTATTGGTTGTTCAAGAGTGTATTATTTAATTTCCACATATCTGCAAATATTAAAGTTGTCCTCCTATTATTGACATGACACTTTGATTGGAAAAATACTTGCTATAATGTCAAAGTTCTTACATTGGGTAAGACTTATTTTATGTCCTAACATATAATCTATCCTGGAGAATGTACCATGTGCTTTGAGAATAATGTATCTTCTGCTGCTGTTGGATGGAATGTTCTGTGTACATCTGTTAGATCCATTTGGTCTAAAGTATGGTTCAATTCTAATGCTTTCTTTTTGATTTTCTGTCTACATGATACATCTATTGTCAAAATTGGAGTATTAAAGTTCCCTTCTATTTTTGTATTGTTGTGTAGTCCTCTCTTTCAATCTGTTAGAGTTTCCTTTTAATATATTTCTGTGTTCTGGTACTGTGTGCTTGTACAGTTGATCTTTGAATAACACAGGTTTGAACTGTGTGGGTCCACTTATAAGGCAGTTTTTTTTTATATAAATACAGTACAGTACTATAAATATATTTTCTCTTCCTTATGATTTTATTAGTAATATTGTCTTTTCTCTAGATTACTTTATTGTAAAATATAGTATATAATATATATAACATACAAAATACATGTTCATCGACTATTTATGTTATCAGTAAGTCTTCTAGTCAACAGCAGGCCATTAGTAGTTAGGATTTGGGGGAATCAAAAGTTATATTTTCAACTGTGTAGAAATTCAGTGTTTCTAATTCCCACATTGCTCAAAGGTCAACTGTATATTTATGATTGTTACATCATCTTGATAGATTGACACCTTTATAATCTATAACACCTTTATAGATTGAAGGGCACTTTATACAGTGCCCTTCAATGTCTCTTGTTATCAGTTTGACCTACAGTCTAGTTTGTTTAATATAAATATAGCTATCTCTGTATTCTTTCAGTTTCCAATTGCATAGGATATTTTTTTTCCATCCCTTTACTTTCATCTTCTGTACGTTCTTAAACCTGGGTTGAGTGTCTCAGAGGCAGGACACAGTTGGGTCTTATTTTTTATTCATCCAGTATTCTATGTTTTTATTAGATAATTTAAGGTATTTACATGTGGAATAATTATTTATAGGTAAGGACTTACTAATATCTTATTTTGTGTTTTCTGACTGTTTTGTACTTCCCTTGTTGATTTTTTCTTCACAATGCCTTTTTTTTTAAGTGATTTTTATTAGGGATATGCTTTCACTCCATTCCTTCATCTTTTGTGACCCTACTATAGGTTTTGGCTTTGTGGTTACAAAGAGACTTATATAAAATATCTTACACACATAGAAGTTTATTTTAGGCTGATAGTAAATTTCAATCACATATAAAAATTCTACCTTTTAATTTCTTCCCCCTTTATCTTTTTGATGTCACAATTTGTCTCTTTTTATACTGTATATTTATTTAAAACTCATTGTAGCTGTAGTTATTTTTAGTATACTTATACCTTAACCTTTATAATACTAGGATTAAGTGGTTAACCCAATATCATGTTACAGGATTAGGTTATTCAAATTTGAATGCACACATCATTTCCTGCGTATGGTATATTCTGATATGTTTTCATTGTACTAATTAGCATTTTTTCATTTCAGCTTGAAGAAGTCCCTTCAACATTTCTTGTAATGTAGGTCCACTGGTGGTGAATTTCCTTAGCTTTTGTTTGTCTGAGAAAGTCTATCTATCCTTCATTTCTGAAAGAACGTTCATGTATATAGTATCCTTTGTTGAAATTCTTCCTTTTTTTTCTTTTTTTTCCTTTCAACACATTAAATATATAATCCACTCACTCTGACTTGTAAATTTTCTGCTGAAAAATCTGCTGATAGCTTTATGGGGGTTCCCTCATAAGTAATTAGCTTTAGTTTTCCTCTTGTTACATTTAAAGTTCTTATTTAATTATTTATTTATTTACACTTTTAATATAATATGTCTTCTGGGTCTCTTTAATTTCATTTTGTTTGATGACCTATGAACTTCATGAACTTGAATATCCAAATCTCTCCTTCGATATGTGAAATTCTTAGCCTTTATTTCTCTAAATAAGCATTCTGTCTCCATCTCCCTCCATCCTCCCTTGGGATAGCCAATGATTTTTAAAGTTGTCCTTTTGATGATAAGCCATAGCTCATGAAGGATTTTCTTTACTCTTTCTTATCCTTCTACCTTTTTCTCCTGTGACTAGATTATTTCAAAGTTCCTAACTTCAATTTCATTCATTACTGTTTCTGCTTGGTCAAGTCTACTATTGATACCTCTCTTGCAGTTTTCATTGCATTCATTGTTTTCTTCCACTACAGAATTTATTTGGTTATTTCTAATGATTTCTAACTCTTTGTTTAACTTCTTATCTTGTTTTCTTCCAGATTTCATTGAATTACCTTTCTGTGGTTTTTGTTTTTGTCTGTTTGTTTGTACCTTGTTGAATTTCCTTTAACAATTATTTTGATTCCTTCATCAGTTAAATCAGAGATCTTCATGTTTCAGGGTTCAGTTGCCAAAAGATTATTGTGATGTGTTGATGACATCATGCTTCCAAGATTTTTCACATTCCATGTAGTTTTGTGTTGATATATTGGATTTTTTAAAATTTCAAATGTTTATTTAAGTTCTAGTTAGTTAATATATATGGCAAAACTGGTTTCAGGTATAGAATATAGTGATTCATCACTTACATATAACACACAGTGTTCATTACAAACACCCTATTTAGACCCTATATCCATTTAACCCATCCCCCACCCACATCCTTCCACGAACCCTCAGTTTGATCTGTATAGTTTAGAGTATCTTATAGTTAGCTCCTTTCCTCCTTTTTCTTCTTCCCCTCTTTTCATATACTCTTTCTCAATTCTCACATATCAGTGAAATAATATATTTGTCATTCTCTGACTGACTGATTATCTCACTTAGTATACTAAGTACTAATACACTCTAGTTCCATCCATGTCCTTGCAAATGACAAGATTTCATTCTTTTTGGTGGTTAAGTAATATTCTATTATATGGAAATTGCTATATATTATATCTGTAATGGAATATATGTATACTAAATGGAATATATTATATAACATATATTATGTATAATATCCCATGACAGATACACATATATGTTTATGTATAAATATTATATATATCATATATTATATTCCATTATATATACATATATTATATCCCATTATATATACACAATATATGGTACATATTTTGTGTACTATATATACTATATATGTTATATTTTATGTTTATTATACATATTATACATATATTATAATATCCCTCAATATACATATTACATCATCTTTATCCATTGATCAGTCAATGGGCATTTGAGCTCTGTCCATAGTTTGGCTATTTTTGATAGTGCTGCTATAACCATTGAGGTGCAAGTGCCCCTTTGAATTAGTATTTTCATGTCTTTTGTATAAATACCAAGTAGTGCAATCTCTGGGTCACAGGGTAGTTCTATTTATCACTTTAAGAGGAAACTCCATACTGTCTTGCAGAGCAGCTGCACCAGTTTGCATTCCCTTCAACAGTGTAAGAGGGTTCCCCTATCAATGTATCCTTGCCAACATCTGGTGTTTCCTGAGTTGTTAATTTTAGCCATTCTGACAGGTGTGAAGTGGTATCTTATTGTAGTTGTGGTATTTCCCCAATGCTGAGTGAGGTTGAGCATCTTTTCAGGATGTCTTCTTTGGAGAAATGTCTGTTCATGTCTTCCGCTCATTTGTAAACTGGATTATTTGTTTTTTTGGGTGTCAGTTTTGATGAGCTCTTTGTGGTTTCTAGATGCTAACCTTTTATCCAATATGTCATTTGCAAGTATCTTCTCTCATTCTGCCAGGTATCTTTTAGTTTAGTTGATTGTTTCCTTCACAGTGCAGAAGGCTTTTGTCTTGATGAGGTCCCGGTAGTTCATTTTTGCTGTAATTTCCCTTGCCACTGGAGATGTGTCTAGTAAGAAGTTGCTATGGCCAAGGTCAAAGACGTTTCTGCGTGTGTTTGCCTCAAGGATTTTGATGGGTTCCCGTCTCCCATTGAGGTATTTCATTCAATTTGAGTTTATTTCTGTATATGGTGTAAGAAAGTGGTCCAATTTCTTTCTTCTGAATATAGCTGTCCAGTTTCCCAACATCATTTGTTGAAGAGGCTGTCTTTTTTCCATGGGGCATTCCTTCCTGCTTTGTTGAAGACTGGTTGACTATATTTCTTCAATTACTTTCATAAGTATTCTATAGTTTTCAGAATACAGATCAGAATACCTCAGTGGACAGGTTTACATCCAGGTATCTTGTGTTTTGGGGTGCAATTGTTATTGGGATCAATTTCCTGATTTTTCTTTCTTCCGCTTCATTATTGGTGTAGAGAAATGCAACAGATTTCTGTACCTTTATTTAATATTCTGTGACTTTGAGGACTTCATGTATAAGTTCTAGCAATTTTTTGGTGGAATCTTTTGGGTTTTCTACATGCAATATCATGTCATATGCAAATAGTGACAGTTTGACTTCTTGCTTGCCAATCTGGATGCCTTTTACTGTTTCAGTTGTCTTCTTTTTGAAGCTAAGACTTCCAGTACTGTCTTAAGTAGTAATGGTGAAAGTGGACGTCCCTGCCTTGCTCCATACCATGGAGGAAAAGCTCTGTTTTCCCCATTGGGGACGATACTAGGTGTGGGTCTTTCATACACGGCCTTTATGGACACTGAGGTATGTTCCTTCTATCCCTACTTTTTTTGGGTTTTTTGTTTGTTTGTTTTAATTAAGAAACAATGCTGCATTTCGTCAAATGCTTTTTCTGCATCTATTGAGAGGATCATATGGTTTCTATCTTCTTTTATTAATGTGGCATATCACGTTGATTGATTGGCAAATAGCAAGCCACCCCTGCCCAGGAATATATCCCACTTGAGCATGGTGAATGGACCCCTTAGTGTACTGTTGGATTTTATTTGCTTGTTTGTTGTTGAGAATTTTGCGTCCATGTTCATCAAGGATATTGGCCTGTAATTCCCCTTTTTAGTGGGGTCTTTGTCTGGTTTTAGAATCAAGGCAATGTTTGCCTCATAGAAGGAGTTTGGAAGTTTTCCTTCCATTTCCATTTTTTGGAACAATTTGAGAAGAACAGGTAATAACTCTTCTTTAAATGTCTAGTAGAATTTCCCTGGGAAGCCATCAGACCCTGGATTTTTGTTTGTTGGGAGAGTTTTGATTATGGATTCAATGTTTTTGCTTGTTATGGTTCTGTTCAAATTTTTGATTTCTTCCTATTTCAGTTTTGGTAGTTTGTATGTTTCTAGGAATTTGTCCATTTCTTCCAGATTGTCCAGTTTGTTGGCATATTATTTTTTATAACATTCTTTTATGATTATTTTTATTTCTCTGCCATTGGTTGTGATCTCTCCTCTTTCATTCATTGTTTTATTTATTTGGGTTCTTTCTCTTTTCTTTTTGATAAATCTGACTAAGGGTCTATCCATTTTATTAATTCTTTCAAAGAACCAGCTCTTAGTTTCATTGATCTGCTCTACCTTTTTGTTTGCTTCTATATTGTTTATTTCTGCTGCAATATTTTTTTTTTTTAATTTCCCTTCTTCTGTTGGGGTTAGGCTTTATTTGCTGTTCCTTTTCTAGCTTCTTTAGGTATTAGGTCAGGTTGTGAATTTAAGACTTTTCTTGCTTCTTCAGGTAGGCCTGTATTGCTATATATTTCCCTCTTATGACTGCCTTTGCTGCATCCCAAAAGTTTGGACTGTCATGTTTTCATTTTCACTTGCTTCCATGTACTTTTTAAGTTCTTCCCTAATTTCCTGTTAATGCATTTGTTCTTTATTAGGATGTTATTTACCCTCAAGTGGTTGTGGTCCTTCCAATTTTTTCTTGTGGTTGATTTCAAGTTTCATAGCATTATGCTTGAAAATACACATGGTATGATCTCAATCTTTTTGTACTCGGTGAGGCCTGATTTGTGACCCGGTATGTGATCTATTCTGGAGAAAGCCCATGTGCACTTAAAAAATTGGATATTCTGTTATTTTAGGATGAAATGCTGGACTATATCTGTTAAGTGCATCTGGTCCAGTGTGTCATTCAGAGGCATTGTTTCTTTGTTCACTTTCTCCTTAGATGGTCATTCCATTGCTGTGAGTAGGGTGTTAACGTCCCGTACTATTATTGTATCATTATCAATGAGTTTCTTTATGTTTGTTATTCATTGATTCATATATTTGGGTGTTCCCAAGTTGGGGACAAAAGTGTTTACAATTGTTAGATCTTCTTGAAGGGCAGTCCCCATAATTATGATATAGTGTCCTTCTTCAACTCTTGGTATGGTCCTTGGTTTAAAAACCAGTTTGTCTGTTATAAGTGTGGCTACCCTGGCTTTCTTTTGATGTCCACTGGCATGATAGATAGTCCTCCATCCCCTCACCTTCAATCTGGAGGTGACTGTAGATCTGAAATGAGTCTCCTGTAAGTATCATATAGATGGGTCTCAGTTTGCTTTTGTTTTTGTTTGTTTTTCTCTTTTGTTTTGTTTTGCAATGTTTAATCCATGCTGATATCCTATGTCTTTTGATCGGTATATTTAGTCCATTTACATTCAGAGTGACTATTGAAAGACATGAATTTAGTGTCATTTTTTCATTTGTAAAGTTGGAATTTTTGGTGATGTTCTCTGCTCTTTTCTTGTCTTTGTTGTTTTCATCTCCCCCGCCCACCCCCAACTCAGATAATCCCCTTCAATATTATTTGTAGGGCTAGGTTAGTGGTCATGAACTCCTTTAGTTTTTGATTATGTGGGAAAGTCTTTATCTCCCCTTTTATCCTAATGATAACCTTATTGGATAGAGTGTTCTTTCTTGCAGATATTTCCCATTCAGGACTTTGAACATATCGTGGCACTCTTTTCTGACTTGCAAACTTTCTGTTGAAAAATTCCCTGATAATCTTGTGGGGATTCCTTTGTCTGCTACTGTCTTCTTTTAATTGCTTCTTCCAAAAAAAAAAAATCACTGTAATTTGTAAATTTCATTACAGTATATATTTGTGTGGATCTGCTTTTGTTGATTTTTATTTATTTATTTATTTTTTTAATTTTATTTTTTTGGTGCATTCTCTGTGCTTCCTATATCTGGATATATGTGTCCTTCCCCTGATTAGGGACATTCCCATCTATTATTTTCAAATAAATATTCTGCCCTCATTTCCTTCTTCTTCTTTATCTTCTGTGACACCCATAATGAAAATATTATCACGTTTGTTGTGATTGTTGGGTTCTCTATTTGTATTCTCATTTTATATAATTATTTTCTCTCTTTTGTTCAGGTCAATTTTTTTTCATCGCTTTATATTTAGGTCATTAATTTGTTCCTCTGATTTTTCCATTCTGCTGTTCATTCCATCAAGCATATTTCTAGCTCCATTTATTGAGCTCTTTATCTCTGTTATGTTATTCCTTATCTCTGTGTTAATGATATCACTCATGTCTTCCATTATTTTCTGAAGTCCAGTGAATATCCTTATGATCATTACTCTGAATACTCCAAGGCAAGTTAGTTATATATGTCTGGCTTAGACCTGTTGTTGTGGTCTTGTCCTTTTCTTTCACTTGGGCTAATTTTCTTTGTCTTCTCATTTTGTCTAAGTTTGGTCTGTTTATTTGTATTAGGAAAGTCAGCTATATTTCCTGTTTTTGAGCATAATGACCTTATAAAGGGGAGGCCTTTTAATGCCCTGCTATGTAGTATCCTGTTACCCAGAGTGCGGCCTTGTCAGGAGGGTCTTCAATATGTGCGACTTTTGTTCTGGACACTTTATCCTTTAGCCTAGTGTTCTGCAGAGGGTCTCTTTGCCTCTTGTGGGCAGTGTTTGGTCCCTGGCTTAGATGTGTTGTGTTTTAACTAGGTGTGCTCTGGTCTGCTTATGAAATGAAATCTACCACTTCTCCTGGAACCAAGGCCTTGAAAAACTCCCAAGGTGGGAGAAGAAGTATGAACAAGAGTTCGGGCTGGTCTTCTGGGGAAGCAGACCCCTCTTGTTGGGACTGAGGAAAACAAGATTGGGTACATGATTTCACAGGAACAGAAGGTAATGGGGACCTTGGTGTAAGCAAACTAGGTAGGAGGTGTTATCACTGTTCTGGTTCCTATAGGTGCTCCTCTGCTTATGCTAAGGAGTTGGGGAGGGAAATGGATTTGGCTATTTCCTTTGTCCCCTTAGGGGATTCTCTCTGAAGCCTGCCTCTCTGGGATGCTCTACAGGATGAACAAATAATCTTCCCACTCTATGTCCCAGACACTCTTCAAATCACTGTTTCCATATTGTATGTCCAAAAGTAGTTTTGTTTTGTTTTTGTTTTGCTTTTGTTTTGCCTGACTTCTCTCCAAGAACAGAAAGAACCCTCTAGACTCTATCCCTGCCAAGCCCACTGACCTTTAAAACTGCAGGCTTTAAGCTTTGCTGGTTACCGGAAGTCATGAAATTTGACTCCTCTCACTTTCCCAGCCAATTACTATGGAGATTTGTTTGCTTGTACACTCCCCAGTGTGTTATTCTATCTCTTGTCCTTATCTGCAACCACAGCTACCTCCCCACCACAACAAAAAAGATCTGTTTCTCTCCCAAATTGTGTCTCTGCAATTTCTACCTTCTTCAGTGTATTCCATTCTCTACCTTTAGTTGTGGAGTTTGTTCTGCCAGTCTTCAGGTCAATTTCAGGGATACTTAAGAAGACTTGATAGTTATCTAGTCATATTTATGGGTGGTGGCCAACCTAAGGCTCTCATACTCCACTGCCACCCTCGAAACCCCTTCCTGGGATGGTTTTCTTAATTTCCTTTTTATTGGGTGTGTTTTAGTGTACCATAAAATGTTGCTTTTGTATCCTGAACTTTACTGTATTCCTCTATTAGTTGTTATAATTTATAAATGCATGTAATCTTCAAGATTTTCTTTTTTTTTTTAAATTGCAGCTGCATTTTTTAAAAAAATTAACATATAATGTATTATTTGCTTCAGGGGTACAGATCTATAAATCATCAGTCTTACACAATTCATGGCACTCACCATAGTATATACCTTCCCCAATGTCCATAACCCAGCAACCCTATCCCTCCTCCCCCACCCCAGCAACCTTTGGTTTGTTTCCTGAGATTAAGAGTCTCTTATGGTTTGTCTCCCTCCTGATCCCATCTTGTTTCATTTTTTCCCTCCCTAGCCCCCACAACCCCCTGCCCAGCTTCTCAAATTCCTCATATCAGAGAGAACATATTGTAATTTTCTTTCTCTTATTGACTTATTTTGCTTAGCATAAAACTCTCTAGTTCCATCTATGTTATTGCAACTGGCAAGATTTCATTCTTTTTTGATGGCTGCATAGTATTTAATTGTATATACATGCTATATCTTTTTTATCCATTCATCTGTTGATGGACATCTAGGTTCTTTCCATAGCTTGACTATTGTGGACATTGCTGCTATAAACATTCATGTGCACGTGCCCCTTCAGATCATCACATTTGTATCTTTAGGGTAAATACCCAGTAGTGCAATTCCTGGGTCATAGGGTAGCTCTATTTTCAATTTTTTGAGGAACCTCCATACTGTTTTCCCAAGTGGCTGCACCAGCTTGCATTCCCACCAACAGTGTAAGAGGGTTCCCCTTTCTCCACATCCTCTCCATCATCTGTTGTTTCCTGACTTGTTAGTTTTAGTCATTCTGACTGGTGTGAGGTGGTATCTCACTGTGGGTTTGATTTGTATTTCTCTGATGCCGAGTGATGTGCACTTTCTCATGTGTCTGTTGGCCATTTGAATGTCTTCCTTGCAGAAACGTCTGTTCATGTCCTCTGCCCATTTCTTGATTGGATTATTTGTTCTTTGGGTGTTGAGTTTGATAAGTTCTTTATAGATTTTGGATACTAGCCCATTATTTGATATGTCTTTTGCAAATATCTTCTCCCATTCTGTCAGTTTTCTTTTAGTTTTGTTAACTGTTTCCTTTGCTATGCAAAAGCTTTTGGTCTTGATGAAGTCCCAATAATTCATTTTTGCACTTGTTTCCCTTGCCTTTGGTGATGTTTCTAGGAATGAATTGCTGTGGCTGAGGTTAAAGAGGTTGGTGCCTGTGTTCTCCTCAAAGATTTTGATGGATTACTTTCTCCATTGAGGTCTTTCATCCATTTTGAGTCTATTTTTGTGTGTGATGTAAGAAAATGGTCCAGTTTCATTCTTCTCCATGTGGCTGTCAAATTTTCCCAATGCCATTTGTTGAAGAGACTTGTTTGTTTGTTTGTTTTTTGTATTGGACATTCTTTCCTGATTTGTTGAAGATCAGTTGACCAAGAGTTGAGGGTCCATTTCTGGGCTCTCTATTCTGTTCCATTGATCTATGTGTCTGTTTTTGTGTCAGTACCATGCTGTCTTGATGATTACAGCTTTGTTATAGTATTTGAAGTCTGGAATTGTGATGACGCCAACTGGTTTTCTTTTTCAACATTCCTCTGGCTGTTTTGGATCTTTTCTGATTCTATATAAATTTTAGGATTATTTTTTCCATTTCCTTGGAAAAAAAATGATGGTACTTTGATAGGGATTTCACTACACGTATAGCTTTCTGTAGGTAGCATAGACATTTTCACAATATTTGTTCTTCCAATCCAATGGAATGTTTTTCCATTTCTTTGTGTCTTCCCTGATTTCTTTCATGAGTACTTACAGTTTTATGAGTACAGATTCTTTGCCTTTTTGATTAGGTTTATTCCTAGGTATCTTATGGTTTGGGGTGCAATTGTAAATGGGACCAACTCCTTAATTTCTTTCTTCTGTGTCACTGTTGGCGTATAGAAATGCAATTTATTTCTGTGCAATGATTTTATATTATGCCACTTTACTGAATTCCTATGTAAGTTCTAGCAGTTTGGGAGTAGAGTCTTTTGGGTTTTCCATATAAACTATCATATCATCTGCAAAGGGTGAGAGTTTGACCTCTTCTTTGCCAATTTGGATGCCTTTTATTTCTTTTTGTTGTCTAATTGCTGAAGCTAGGACTTCTAGTACTATGTTGAATAGCAGTAGTGATAGTGGGCAAACCTGCCATGTTCCTGACTTTACGGGGAAGGCTCTCAGTTTTCCCCATTGAGAATGATATTCACTGTGTTTTTTTCATAGATGGCTTTGAGAATATTGAGTTATGTACCCTCTATCCCTATACTCTGAAGAGTTTTGATCAAGAAAGGATGCTTTACTTTGTCAAATGCTTTTTCAGCATCTATTGAGAGTATCATATGGTTCTCATGTTCTCTTTGAAAAGAGATTATTTTACTACTTTCTCTGATTATATACTTTTTTTTAATTGGAAGAAATATTCAAGACTTTCTATTCTTCACGTGATTAACATCACTCCTCTAGCAAATCATTAAATTTCTATTCAAATTTTTATGGATATAATAATAAATATATTTACATGATATTTTTTCTTTCATTGAGATTTGATAATTTGTCTTTTGACAGCAATTGTTTCATTTTATTTATGTTATCAAATATGTGGATATTGCGTTGTTCAAAGTATTCCTTTATTTTCCTTTTAATTGTGATTCATAGTTACACTTCCTCTTTCATATCTGCTAATATTTGTGATGTCTTTCCTTTTATCTTGATTGGCCTGGCTGGAGTTTAATTTATTTTATAGGTCTTTTCAGAAACCCAGCTTTTAGATTTTATTATTTTCTCTTATTTTTCTCTGTTGCTGTTTTCAATTTCGTTGAATACTGATGTCATATTTATTTTTTTTCTACTTGATTTGTGATTAAATTGTTGTTCTTTTTCAAGTTCCTAATTGGAAATTTAAATTATTAATTTTCACATGGAAACGTGGTGGAGTGGGTGCTTACCAGAGTACAGCATTTATTATCTTAAAGCTTTTGTTTCTAACTCCTGCTATCCTAGTTGTTAGACTAGAAAGAGGAGACTTTTTTTTTTTCCCCTTGTGCTTACTGGTATATCCAGTTTTAGCTTCTTTAGATCCAAGAGGCAAAAAGAAAACTAAAATAAATTGTTACTGTCTTTTCTTGAGTCCCAGGTCTGTAGCTAGTCTGTCTTCTTTGTCTTGTCTTTCAGAAGTCTTCTTATATGTGTTTTGTATATAATGTCTTAGGTTTATTGATTTAGCTTATAGGAATAATAGAGGAAAATAAATGTATTCCATCTCCCTGAAGTGAAAGACTAGAAATTTCTTTTCTTTTCTTTTCTTTTTTTAAGATTTTATTTATTTATTTGAGAGAGAATGAGTGAGAGAGAGCATGAGAGAGGAGAAGGTCAGAGGGAGAAGCAGACTCCCCAAGGAGCTGGGAGCCCAATGCGGGACTCGATCCTGGAATCTGGGATCATGACCCGAGCCAAAGGCAGTCGCTCAACCAACTGAGCCACCCAATTTATTTTCTTTTAAATGAGATTTAAATGAATACTGTTACGCTGAAAAGAAGTAATTTTTTTAAATGAGATTTTATATTAAAAACAAGTATTACTATACTATATCATATGGTCTTATTATATCAGACCATACAACAGGCACTACTCCATGTGTGTTTACATACCGGAATCATTAAAATTGAACTATATGTGCTTACATGCTTGAGAAAAGAAAGAACTAACCAAACCAAAGAGAAGAAACAAACAAACAAAAAAAAAAACAACTATAATTTTGTATGGTTCAAGTGATTATATTAAAAATGGCTTCTTACTGGTTTTTAGTATTTTGTAAGATTTTTTTCAATCTAAATATTGTTCTACTATAAAAGTTATTTATTTTTATTGCCCTAAGTTGTATAGAATTACCTCATCTGGTATTTTACTGAAAAAAAAAACAAAACCTGATTCTAGTACTAAGTAAGGAATGGTTTTAATTAGACTATTAATAACAGGAATGGCAGTCTCTGTTGTGATGCATTCTTAAGCAAAATTTAAGATTAATTTTGATTATAAATTATTTTACTTGTTCTTCTCATTTTGAAATCTAGTCAGTCCTTATCCAAATCATGATTTTAATAGTGTTGTATTGTTTCATTTATTGTCTTATGTTAATGCACTTCATGTTTATAGAAGAATGAATTATCTGCTACCCATTCATCTAGGAACTTGAAAGAACAAAATTTGTTTTAAGAAACCCAAAGCTGTAATGTCTCTTCAAAAGCATTTATTTTATTTTTACTTTTGCAAGGAAACTTTATCCTTACAGTGCTAATCAGTAATTGTATTATACATACATACATACATATATGCACATACACTCAAACACCAAGAAGTAGCATAACAGACAAATAGAGGAAAAATAAAATATTAAAAATTACATTTTTATAGTACCATTTATCCTAGAGTCAAATAATTTGTAAGGTCTCAGGGCTTCTTAAGTGTGTCACTATACAAAAGCATGGCATTATTATTATTAATGTTAATGTTATAACTCTAAGTCACAAAGAAATATTTAATCAAGTTCTGCATATTTTTAAGAAATGAAAATCATGTAAATTCAGTTAATTCCATCTCAAATAGAAACTCTATCTTATTAATATTCCATTGTACTCATCTAATCATAGAAAGGATCAATACTTATCATTTACATCAACGTGGAAGGAACTTGAAAGTATTATCTGAACAAAATAAGTTAATCAGAGAAAGGCAATTATCATATGGCTTCACTCATATGTGGAATATAAAAAGTAGTGCAGCAGGTCATAGGAGAAGAGAGGGAAAACTGAATGGGAGGTAATCAGAGAGGGAGACAAACCATAAAAGACTCTTAACTATAGGTAACAAACTGAGGGTTGTTGGAGGGGAGGTAGATGGGGAGATAGGGTAACTGGGTGATGCACATTAAGGAAGGCAGTGATGTGATGAACCCTTGGTCTTATACAGAATTGATGAATTATTGAACTTTACATCTGAGACTAATCATGTACTACGTTGGCTATTGAATTTAAATAAAAATAAAAATAAAGTAGATACCACATCAGTTTTAATATTAAAAACACAATATCTTATTAATAATTTATATTAATTATTGTATATTGAAATGAGAGTATATTGGATACATTGGACTAAATAAAATATGCAATTAAAATTAAAAAAAAGAAACTATCTTATTCAAGAAAAAGTTCTAAGTACCTAACAATAGCACATAAAATGTAAGATACCATAAGTTAAACTAAAGAAAAGTTACATTGAAAAACAGTTGTAAATAAACCAAATCTTGGAATTTACAAGAGCCAAGTAGAATGTCTACCTCTATGTAGGTATGCATGCATGTATGTATTTATCAATTTATTTATTCACTTTCATTTACTTCTGTACTTACTCATATTCTTATTTATTTATTTTTATGTTACAAGTTTGTTTTTAAGTTTCGTTCTTTAACAGAATAAATATTAAGGTCAATCGAAGTCATTTGGTAAAAATTTTGTATAGGGAATTGTTAGTTCCTTGCTTATGCAACATGAAGTATTTAAAGTTGCACTTAGATTTGTAGCTTTGGAACGACATGAAAAAATGCTTAAAATTTATATTTGTCCAGCTCGACAATGCACATATATGTGTGTATGTTGGAATTCCATCTTTATTTACTAATGTAGAAGTATTTTCAAGGAGATAGTCCTCTTAAATTAATCATGAAATAAAGAATTTTTTCTTTGTCCTAGAAATATACCCTGATTACCATGATGCAAAAAAATTTATACATAAACAGAATTATTCCTTATGGGGTAATTTCAATTCAGTTAAAATAAGTTGTAATATCCGTTTATGTATAAACGTTATTGCATCATAGTAATGAGGGAATATTTATAGGACAGAAAGAACGTTATCTTTTTATCTATTTCTAAATGATTACATTTATGTTTAAATTATGAGTGATTTTTTTACTTCTCTGTTATGTAAAATAAAAATAAAATCCACACTTCTTAATTTATAATCTATGCTGATCGTTGAACAATGTGGTTCAACACTTCAGACTGGACTGAATCAGAAGGAATAGTTGTTGAGGGGAAGGCTAGTTAATGATATTTCTGGTTTGCTTTCTAAAAGATAAGCTAAATATCTAGAAAATATAGAACACTCCTAAGAGTGTAGAGAACCCTTAATTCATATTGCTATTGTGCAGTAAATCTCTTCTTTGACTGGTTTGTTTCTTTTATCAAACAAGGCTTCAGAGAATGGATAATGTTGGTATGAAACAGTAACCATGTTGTGACTGGTGTTCTTAGGTATCAGAGTCATCTCAGTGAAGAAGAGGAGATCTAGGGTACACAAGTGCACAGGGCAGGCAGACTTTAAAGAAATAATTTTCATTTAACTTTGAGAATGATTTGGGTCTTTGTAAAAGTATGATATCCCCCATTGATATAAGCTTGAGAAAGGGTGAATAATAGGTGTTAAGAAACCTTTCTTAAGCACATCAACATGAGACTTGCAAGAGCTAGAGTCCTTTTTTTCTAGGTGTATGAAAGTTTTCCCCCTATAAAAGACTGCCTTTTTTAAAAAATTTGTGTGCATGTGGATGTTATGATAAAGGGAGGGGGGAGGGAAGAAAACTCGAATAAGGATAAATTTAACCTAATTTAGTGACATGATGTCACTTCATCTTTGATTTCTGCCTCTGTTTTAGCCCTAAGCTTCATTTATAGTAGCTATAGTTAAGCCTCTAAACTTTTAAAAGTTCATTAAAAAAGAAGAAGAAGAAGAAGAAGAAGAAGAAGAAGAAGAAGAAGAAGAAGAAGAAGAAGAAGAAGAAGAAAGAAAGAAAAAAGGGTCAGTTCTGACCTTCAGTGACTGGGATAATGAATTTTCAGGCTTAAAATCTCATAGGCTCCCACACAGAGATCATTCCTGACACTTTGGTCAGATCAATATTACAAGAAAAAAAAAAAAAAGCTTTCTAATGATGAATTTAGTTCAGGACATCTCCCAGTGTAAGCTCAAATATGACAGAAAGGGCACTGTGCCTCTTCCTATTGGTTCATTGACTTCTCAGGAATCATGCATTTTCTAAAGCAGGAGAAACTTGTCAAGATGATCCATGGTCCATGCTTGGCTCCCTTGTAAGATACTATTAGAAACAAGAAAATTACTCTCAGCTGAGAGACAGAAAGGAACCAACACACAAGAATGTGTCAAACCCACAAAGTATTGAAAGACACATAAGGTTTTGGGTCAGCAGTTTAGAGAATAATAGTCCTTTCTATGGCTGCTAATTTGGGCAAAATTTGACCATTTTTATCAGGCATGCAAAATAACATGTGGAATATACTAGTTACATTAGTTATTAGTTTTTTTTCATCAAAAAAGAGGAAAAACTGAGACTTTGGGCTATAAATACTTTGTTGTAAGAAATACCATTCAGCTATATTGACTAAGCAGTACAAGAACATCCTGGTTAAAAAATGTTTGTGCCATGGTGGAAAAGTGAGGAAATATGTTCATAGTTCCTTATTTCTAAGAGTCATTTTCATTGATCAAACTATGGTAAAAATTGCTTTGAAGACATTATTTAAGTTAAATACCAGCACAACGTATATATTTTGTGTGAAATATCTTTTAAGATGATACAATGATTGCAGGTATGGCATGGACTGCTTAAAGCACTTGCCTGAAGGACTTAAAACGTAAGGCGATTCAGTGGTGGAAATGTACTTAAAATATGAAAAAAAAAATGCCTCCCTCAGTCAGCCACGGTGAATAAGTGATCTGTAAAGGAAAAAAAAAAACATCTGATAGTGTCCAAAAGTCTTGAGAAAAGGAGTTGCCTTATTTCAGGATTGGAGAAGGGAGTCAGATCTACAGATATTTGCATTCTGAGCACAAAGGTCTACATGGATCAACACTAGCAGTAGGATCAAAATGTCGCAGGTGAAAATACCCAAGGGCAGAACCAAATTGCCTCCTAAACTGGTGGAGGATAAAATTGATTTATCATGTTTTTACTAAAATCCTTTACACCTGCCAGAGCCTGGCAGTCAGGGATGGAGGGAGTCCTTGAGCATATATACTTTAGATAGTAATTTGTTTCACTCATGATACTTTATTATTTTGATTTTGGGCTAGAGAAATAGGGTCTTGGAAGTTCATGCACAGAAAAGCAGTGTCTCAAATATTTCCATTGGAATAAACTGTAACATTCAATGTCTACATGGCAATGAAATGTCATCTGGGAATAGTGACCCTCCTTTCTTTTTTGGCTATACTGTTACCAAACCTCTATATATTAAAAGGAAAACAAAAAGGGAATAGCATATATAAGCCATCAACATTTTCTTGATATGCCTGAAAAATAAATTCACTTGCAAACACCGGTTTGTAAGGTAAATACAATAGAATATATTAAGTCCATTTTTGTAAGGATGGAATAAATTAAAATGTTTCATATGTCAGTGCAATAGAGAAAATGATGGAAAACATGCATATATTATCTTTTTGATTGAAATGTGGCAGTCCGGTTTGAGTATATTCAATTAAAGAGAACGTAAGTGGAGTGACATCAGCATCATGGCAAAATAAGACCTCTCTCATTTTTGCCCCCTACCAACAAAAATTCAGCATCTGTTCACAGACCAAAGTGTCTTTGAGGGATCTGTGAGATTCAACAGAAAATACCAAGGAACTCAGGGGGACTTTGCCCACCCATGTATCAGTAGACAGACAGATCTCAGTGTTGGATATGGACACTTCAGTGGCCCGTGAACCAGCTCTAGTCTGTCTGCTATAGTATAGGTGCTCCTGGATAACATCGATTTAATATGGTCACTAAAAGACAAGAGCTTTTGTGGTAGTCCAGTTTTCAAAGATGTTTCCAAGATTCCATAAGAAAAAAAAAAAAGTTTAGATGCATGGGAGTGAGTAAAAGGAATATTTTTACTTTATGTACATCACTCATTCCTTTAAGATGGCACAGGTTAGAACCAAGACCAAGAAAGAACTTCCCTGGCCTGTGATTTCTTCCACAAAGGGAAAGAGAGAGCATGTGAGAGGGCACCTGGTTTTCTCACGTGTGTGGGACACTGCCAAAGGAGTTTATTTCACTCTTACCTCATTCAGAGTATGAAATTGGAAAACTTCATTACTGGGGAGCAGAAAAAGTCTGGGAGAGTGGCACATAGAGGTCTCAGAGGACATTAAATGGATATGGATCAAAATTGCCTTCCAGATACCATCAACAAGGCCACATACAACCTGCTGGGAATACCTTATTGATGGATCATTTCAAATGGCCCACAGGCACACTTAGTGCTCCACACACCCAACCCTCATTACCATATAGCTAGATCTCTATGCACACTATCAAAGGTGGCAAGAGAGGGCCTCGGCAGTTGTGAGCCTAGGCAGAAAGCTGGAAAAATCTACTGTGTTGCAAGATCCAGTGAAGGCTGAAAAGCTTAAAATTCTGCCACAAGATGAAGGAAGGAGTGTGGAACAAGTTCATCTATAGAAGGTCTGGAAAAGTCTTAAAATCTCTACCAGGGCTGATAGAAGGGGCAGATTGCTTCCCAAAAAGCAGTCAGTAAAAACTGGAAGAGGTGACTACTACTTCAAATCAAATAAAGCAGAGTGAGGAGTTAAGATGGTGGAGAAATAGGGGGACCTTAGGCTTGCCTCATCCCTCAGACACAGCTAGGTAAATGTCAAATCATTCAGAACACCCAGAAATCACTCTGAGGACTGAGAGAACAAACTGAACATGTAGAGGGAGTAAAACAGTCACATGGTGAAAAGCAGGAGGTTCAGAGAGCTGATCTGAGAAAGAAAACAATTTCATGTTCTGTGGATGTGAGGAAGCCCTGATCACAGAGAGAAGACAGAGAGAGAGAGAAAGAGAAAAAGCAGTGTGCAAGAGATTGCACAAGAAAATCTCTTCCTCAAAACCACTGACTAGAGAAGGGAGAGGGTCTGCTTATCACAAGATTTTATAAGCAACAGTGCTCAATGTCTAAAGTTTTAGAAGTCCACACTATCACCAGGGGCATGCCTGGCAGCCTTAGTGGTGCTTCTGTGGAGAAGGAGGACAGAGGTTTGGGAGCAGACAACATGGTCTGAAGATCACCTGGAATGAACTGGGAGAATCAATTCCCTTCTTAGAGTGCATTTGGGAGAGGTAGCACTCTCAGGGGAAAGAAAGACTGTTGTTGCCATTGAGTGGCTCCATTAATTAGCATAGCAGCAGAGGCACCTGCTAAGGCAGCTAACTTGGAATCCAGCATTTGGTTGTGCTTTACCATAAACTCTGAGTCTCTGTGCTGTCATAAGAGTGCTTTTCTGGAACAAACCGGCACCAGCCACAGCACAGTGAGACCTTCCCTAGAAGATCAGCATGGGTTTGTGCTACAGTGGGTCCCTATAATTTGGAGTTTCTGAAAGTCAGACAAAAACAGGAAAACAAAAACAAAAACAAAAACAAAACAAACTCAGACCCATCTATATGATACTTACAAGAGACTCATTTCAGACCTACAGTCACCTCCAGATTGAAGGTGAGGGGATGGAGGACTATCTATCATGCCAGTGGACATCAAAAGAAAGCCAGAGTAGCCACACTTATAACAGACAAACTAGTTTTTAAACCAAGAGTTGAAGAAGGGCACTATATCATAATTATGGGGACTGCCCTTCAAGAAGATCTAACAATTGTAAACACTTTTGTCCCCAACTTGGGAACACCCAAATATATGAATCAATGAATAGCAAACATAAAGAAACTCATTGATAATGATACAATAATAGTATGGGACGTTAACACCCTACTCACAGCAATGGAATGACCATCTAAGGAGAAAGTGAACAAAGAAACAATGCCTCTGAATGACACACTGGACCAGATGCACTTAACAGATATAGTCCAGCATTTCATCCTAAAATAACAGAATATCCAATTTTTTAAGTGCACATGGGCTTTCTCCAGAATAGATCACATACCGGGTCACAAATCAGGCCTCACTGAGTACAAAAAAGATTGAGATCATACCATGTGTATTTTCAAGCATAATGCTATGAAACTTGAAGTCAACCACAAGAAAAAATTTGGAAGGACCACAACCACTTGAGGGTAAATAACATCCTAATAAAGAACAAATGCATTGGGGCGCCTGGGTGGCTCAGTGGGTTAAAGCCTCTGCCTTCCGCTCGGGTCATAATCTCAGGGTCCTGGGATCGAGCCCCACCTCGCACTCTCCACTCAGCAGGGAGCCTGCTTCCCCCTCTTTCTCTGCCTGCCTCTCTGCCTACTTGTGATTTCTCTCTCTGTCAAATAAATAGATAAAATCTTAAAAAAAAAAGAACAAATGCATTAACAGGAAATTAGGGAAGAACTTAAAAAGTACATGGAAGCAAGTGAAAATGAAAACATGACAGTCCAAACTTTTGGGATGCAGCAAAGGCAGTCATAAGAGGGAAATATATAGCAATACAGGCCTACCTGAAGAAGCAAGAAAAGTCTTAAATTCACAACCTGACCTAATACCTAAAGAAGCTAGAAAAGGAACAGCAAATAAAGCCTAACCCCAACAGAAGAAGGGAAATTTAAAAAAAAAATATTGCAGCAGAAATAAACAATATAGAAGCAAACAAAAAGGTAGAGCAGATCAATGAAACTAAGAGCTGGTTCTTTGAAAGAATTAATAAAATGGATAGACCCTTAGTCAGATTTATCAAAAAGAAAAGAGAAAGAACCCAAATAAATAAAACAATGAATGAAAGAGGAGAGATCACAACCAATGGCAGAGAAATAAAAATAATCATAAAAGAATGTTATAAAAAATAATATGCCAACAAACTGGACAATCTGGAAGAAATGGACAAATTCCTAGAAACATACAAACTACCAAAACTGAAATAGGAAGAAATCAAAAATTTGAACAGAACCATAACAAGCAAAAACATTGAATCCATAATCAAAACTCTCCCAACAAACAAAAATCCAGGGTCTGATGGCTTCCCAGGGAAATTCTACTAGACATTTAAAGAAGAGTTATTACCTGTTCTTCTCAAATTGTTCCAAAAAATGGAAATGGAAGGAAAACTTCCAAACTCCTTCTATGAGGCAAACATTGCCTTGATTCTAAAACCAGACAAAGACCCCACTAAAAAGGGGAATTACAGGCCAATATCCTTGATGAACATGGACGCAAAATTCTCAACAACAAACAAGCAAATAAAATCCAACAGTACACTAAGGGGTCCATTCACCATGCTCAAGTGGGATATATTCCTGGGCAGGGGTGGCTTGCTATTTGCCAATCAATCAACGTGATATGCCATATTAATAAAAGAAGATAGAAACCATATGATCCTCTCAATAGATACAGAAAAAGCATTTGACGAAATGCAGCATTGTTTCCTAATTAAAACAAACAAACAAACAAAAAAACCCAAAAAAGTAGGGATAGAAGGAACGTACCTCAGTATCCATAAAGGCCGTGTATGAAAGACCCACACCTAGTACCGTCCTCAATGGGGAAAACAGAGAGCTTTTCCTCCATGGTATGGAGCAAGGCAGGGATGCCCACTTTCATCATTACTACTTAAGACAGTACTGGAAGTCTTAGCTTCAAAAAGAAGACAACTGAAACAGTAAAAGGCATCCAGATTGGCAAGCAAGAAGTCAAACTGTCACTATTTGCATATGACATGATATTGCATGTAGAAAACCCAAAAGATTCCACCAAAAAATTGTTAGAACTTATACATGAAGTCCTCAAAGTCACAGAATATTAAATAAAGGTACAGAAATCTGTTGCATTTCTCTACACCAATAATGAAGCAGAAGAAAGAAAAATCAGGAAATTGATCCCAATAACAATTGCACCCCAAAACACAAGATACCTGGATGTAAACCTGTCCACTGAGGTATTCTGATCTGTATTCTGAAAATTATAGAATACTTATGAAAGAAATTGAAGAAATATAGTCAACCAGTCTTCAACAAAGCAGAAAGGAATGCCCCATGGAAAAAAGACAGCCTCTTCAACAAATGATGTTGGGAAACTGGACAGCTATATTCAGAAGAAAGAAATTGGACCACTTTCTTACACCATATACAGAAATAAACTCAAATTGAATGAAATACCTCAATGGGAGACGGGAACCCATCAAAATCCTTGAGGCAAACACACGCAGAAACGTCTTTGACCTTGGCCATAGCAACTTCTTACTAGACACATCTCCAGTGGCAAGGGAAATTACAGCAAAAATGAACTACCGGGACCTCATCAAGACAAAAGCCTTCTGCACTGTGAAGGAAACAATCAACTAAACTAAAAGATACCTGGCAGAATGAGAGAAGATACTTGCAAATGACATATTGGATAAAAGGTTAGCATCTAGAAACCACAAAGGGCTCATCAAAACTGACACCCAAAAAAACAAATAATCCAGTTTACAAATGAGCGGAAGACATGAACAGACATTTCTCCAAAGAAGACATCCTGAAAAGATGCTCAACCTCACTCAGCATTCGGGAAGTACTACAACTACAATAAGATACCACTTCACACCTGTCAGAATGGCTAAAATTAACAACTCAGGAAACACCAGATGTTGGCAAGGATACATTGATAGGGGAACCCTCTTACACTGTTGAAGGGAATGCAAACTGGTGCAGCTGCTCTGCAAGACAGTATGGAGTTTCCTCTTAAAGTGATAAATAGAACTACCCTGTGACCCAGAGATTGCACTACTTGGTATTTATACAAAAGACATGAAAATACTAATTCAAAGGGGCACTTGCACCTCAATGGTTATAGCAGCACTATCAAAAATAGCCAAATTATGGAGAGAGCCAAATGTCCATGAAGAAGAGATGAATAGAGAATATATATAAATATATATATGTGTGTGTGTGTATATATATACACATTTATATTATATATATTATATATTATATGTATTACATATTATATATATTGTATATATATACACATTTATATTATATATATTATATATTATACAATTATATATATATATATACACATAAAATTAAACATTACTCAACCACCAAAAAGAATGAAATCTTGTCATTTGCAACAAGGTGGATGGAACTAGAGTGTTCTGTGCTAAGTGAAATAAGTCAGTTATAGAATGACACATATCATATGATTTCACTCATTCATGGAATTTAAGAAACAAAAAATGAATATAGGGGAAGGGAAGAAAAAATAAAATAAGATAAATCAGGGAGCCAAACCGTAAAAAACTCTTAACTATGGAGAACAAATCGACTGTTGGTGGAGGGGGGGGGTATGTGGGGATGGGCCAAATGGGTGATGGGTATTCAGGAGAGCACTTGTAATGACCACGGGTTGTTATGTGTAAGTAATGAATCACTAAATTCTGCTCTTATAACTAATACTACACTACATATTAAAACTTTAATTGTAATAAAATCTTGAGTGAAAAAATATACAGGGACAAAAATAGCATTGCAATATATAATGAACATATCATAAAATCCATTCATTTAAAGTGATTAATTCAATTTTTATTATATTCACAAATATGTATAATTTTATACCACTCGTTCACCTCAAAAATTGCAACATAAGTAATAATATGGAGGACAGTAAGAGAAGGAAAGGAAAAGTGAAGGGGGGTGAAATCTGGGGGGGAGACAAAGCATGAGAGACCACGGATGCTGTGAAACAAACGATTTTAGAAGGGAGGTGGGTTGGGGTATGGGTGAGCCTGGTGCTGGGTATTAAGGAGGGCACGTGTTGCATGGAGCACTGGGTATATAAGGAAACAATGACTCATGGAACACGACAGCAAACACTAATGGTGTATTATATGGTGACTAACATAACACAGAAAAGAAAAAAACAAAAACCCTAGACCTCCAGTTTTTGTTTGTATGTACGGAATTTGGAGGATGCTACTCCATTCTGTCAAGTGCAAATCTGAGTAGTTCAATAAATCAGCAACTCTCCTTAGATTTATAAGAGAGGGAAGGGTTTGGGTCAACTCTACTTCCAAGACTGGAGAAACAGGCAAATAAAGATTCACAGTTTACCTGAGCATAGATTTTTGGATAGAAACCTACCAGTTCTAAGGTAAGAAGTTTGGAACAGCAGTTGCCAAACTGGTGGAGGCTCAGTGTGAACAACTCTGAGTTTAAAAACTCCAGAGGAACACGGTCATTGTTCCATTCCATGGGAACATAGTCATATGGAGGGTACACATTGCATGGAGCACTGGGTGTGGTACATAAACAATGAATTTTGGAACACTGAAAAAAAATTAAATTTAATTTAATTAAAAAAATTAATCATATTACGTAAAAAAAAAATTCCCTCCTCCTTCTGGCAGGATAAGAAGAACATGAATCCTATTGAAATACCCCAGAGCAATCCAATCTTAAAAGGGCCTGCCCACGGGGAAAACTAGTTAACTGCAGCCTAATCAGCTGGGTATTATCAGAGGCTGACTGAACTTGGGAAGGAAAATAACCAACTTTAGCTGGCTCTAGCCTTTTTTTTTTAATAGTATTTTAATTCTTTTTTTTTTAAGATTTTATTTATTTATTTGACACAGAGAGAAATCACAAGTAGGCAGTCAGGCAGAGGGAGGGGGAAGCAGGCTCCCTGCTGAGCAGAGAGCTAGACTGGGCCTTGATCCCAGGCTCCATCTCAGGATCCAGCGATCATAACCTGAACAGAAGGCAGAGGCTTAACCCACTGATCCACCAAGGCACCCCTGGCTCTAGCCTTCTATGTGATAGAAGGGAAATGCCAAAATTCAGCCCACTCTACCCATCCTGTCCTACTAAAAAGGGAAGGTAAAAATGAGAAATTTATGAAATTCAAAATACAGAGACACAGGCTCACTGAATGACTGAGACCTAATCAGAAGAGTGGAGAACACTTTCTCTTCCACAATACCCACGAAGCATTACAGAAGGCCCATTTATAATAATTCTGCTTTGGGTGTATCATGTCCAGCTACTGAGAAAAAATTACAAGGCATAAAAAAAGACAAAAACAAAACAAACAAACAAACAAACAAAAAACTCACAAAATTTGAAGAGACAGAACAAGCATCTCTTGACCTACATATCAGGATTTGGAATTCTCAAAACAGGAATTAATAACAACTGTGAATAACAAGCTAAAGACTCTAATGACTAAAGTAGACAGCATATAAAAACAGATGGGCAATATAAGCATAGAGATTAAAATCCTAAGAAAAATGTTACTTATCAAACACACTGTAACAGAAATGAAGAATATTATAAGGGGTTTATTAACTGGACATGGCTTAAGAAAGAATTCTGGGCTTGAGAATATATCAATAGAAACTCTTCAAAACTAAAAAAGCAAGGAGAATAAGAATGAAGCAAACAAAACCCAGAATATTCAAGTACTGTTGGATGACTACAAAAGGCAAAACATGTATGTAATGGAAATACCAGAAGAAGAAAAAGAGAAAGTGTCCTGAGCATGCTATGAAGGCACACACATGCATTGTGTCTTTCTATGATGTCAGCTTTATTCAATCATAAAAGCAAAGTTAAATCACAATGATAAGGCAAGTTCAGGAGTCCAAACTCAATGACAATTTACCATGTGATTAAATTTGGCTTCTTACACAGCATACATGGTAGGACAGAAGCCACACAACAAACAAGATAGCAGAAGGGTGCAGAAAGTTGAGGGAACTAACATGAAGTCAGTCTGTGGGTGTGCAGTTGAGATAGGGCCTCGGTCTGGTCCCGGTCAGCTCTCTGCACTTACTGCTTCTGATGTTCAAGCAGTGAAAAATCTTTGTTCTGTTCAGAGATCAATTGGGTGGAGCCTTCTGGGGCAGTTGCCTTTTTTAAGTGTTCATATATAGAGGGGTCAGATCTGAAGAGTCTAACAGTTTGCTGCCAAAATCCTCCTGTTTTTAAAGGGATTTAAATCAGTTTTAGGTCTCTGCAGACCTCCTCTGGTTCTATTCGTTATCAGTTCTGGGATGTCAGCTTACATTGGTCCTGGTGATATCTCCTAGCTGCAGTATCTTAACTGCTTGCACCATCGCTTGACACAGGCTCTTGCTGCACACAAGTTCCTGCTTGACATGAGAGACTCCATTTTGCCCTCTACAGAAAGGAACAGAAGAATTATTTGGAACAATAATGGTTATGAATCTTCCCAGTTAATGTAATACACGAAACTACAGATCACAGATCCAGGAAACTCAGAAAACACCAAGCAGGAAAAATGAAAACAACAACAAAACTATACTTAGGCATATCATTTTCAAACTACAGAAAACCAAAGACACAGAAAAAAATTCTGAAAGAAGCCAAATAAAAAAGAATTACCTAGGGGCGTCTGGGTGGCTCAGTGGGTTGAGCCTCTGCCTTTGGCTCGGGTCATGATCTCATGGTCCTGGGATCCAGCCCCACATTGGGCTCTCTGCACAGCCGGGAGCCTGCTTCCTCCTCTCTCTCTGCCTGCCTCTCTGCCTGCTTGTGATCTCTCTGTCAAATAAATAAATAAATAGCATTACCTATAGAGGGACAAAGATAAGAATTATATCCAACTTCTTCTCAGAGACCATCAAACCAAACAAGAATGGAGTGAAATATTTAGTGTTGAAAGACTTGCCAATCTAGTATTCTGTACAATGTGACATTATCCAGCAAAAGTGAAGGAGAAATAGACTTTCTCAGAAAAACAAAAATTGAAGAAGTTTTTGTCAGTAGAACTCCTTGTGAAAAATGTTAAAAGAAGTTCTCTAGTTACAGAAGAACAAATACGCATGATTCTACTTATACAAGATATCTGAAGTAGTCAAACTTAAGCAGAAGCGAAGAGCAGAATGACAGTTGCCAAGAGCTGATTGGAGGAGAAAATGAAGAGTTGCTAATCAATGAGTGTAAAGCTTCAGTTATGCAAAATCGGTAAGTTGGGATCTGCTGTACAATATGGGGCATATAGTTAACAATACTGTATTATAAGGTTTAACAGTCTTAAGAGATTAGATCCTAGGGAAAGCATTCTTAGCACAAATTAAAAAAAAATGTGTGTCTGTAGGAAACAGTACTAAGAACAAATCCCAAATCTTAACTTCAATTACTAAAAAATACTTTTTTTTCTCATACACTTACTTTCCCTTTGTGTTTCATTTCCAAGAGTTCAAAGTATCACTTTATTTTGTGCTGCTGTTCTTCAAACAATGCACAGTTACTCCATCTTTGGAACGTTTAGTCTCACAAAACAAACTATTGAAATATGTTTGAAAAAAAGTAATCACTTTTTAAACGGACACCTGTATATTTAGATAAAATGTAATTGTGCTGAGCTCAGTGGCTTCAAATGTGAGATAATTGATGGATATGCAAATTATTAGTCCCCTATGGGAAAACAGAAGACATACTTCTATTGTAAGAAAACATTTACAGCTGGATAATTAAAACAAGTTATTTAGTGAAACATAACTAAATATAGTGGGTAATATTTCCATAGAGATATAAAAATATGCACCTTCAGATAATGTACAAAACTATTATTTCAGGATTATCCCATATGAAAATGTTTTATTAATATTTATATTAATATTAACTAATATAATGTGTAATGTTAATACAATGTGATTATATTAACTAATTAACTATTAATATTAATATATTATGTTTTGCTTGAAAGAATGAAATATCAAATAAATCCATACAAGTTGCTTTTCCAGGTTTCTCATTGCAAAAGAGAGGATTTAAAATGCACATTTCTGTGTCTATTATACCATCCTTGATTTATAAGATGTAACACATAGCACTGGCATTGCTATGGGGCCCCACCTGTCTCTAACACCAGTTAACACCACAATTGTTTAACTCAGCCAATTATATACTCACGGGTAAAGAAGTATTCCAAAGGACTCCTGATTTAAAGGAGTTTATGAACTCCTTGAGTGAAATGAACTTTAGTGATCTCCCCCCCCCAAAAAAATGAAATAGAAGAATACACAATAGTTGATGGTTGTGATATGAGATATAATGCAGTAGTACAGGTAGCACAAGATTAAGTACCTAGAGGATGATATGAACAGTTGGATTTGTAGGAGCACAGGGGATCAAATAATCATAGAAGATAGGAAGAGGAAAACTTCTTGGAGGAGGGAGAATTTTTACTAGGTTTAATATCAGGGCATCTAGTACTATTAGGGGCCTTATATGCAAATTTAAACAGTTTTGTCTATAAGCCCATCTTTATTATCTTTGCATTGCCTTGTCCTATGAAGAAAGTGTATATTTTACTTTAGAAAGGAACCTCCTTAATGTCCATCAACTGATAATTCTGTTATCAATGGAATGGGTAAGTTAATTGGAGTGCATTTTTAACACTAATGCAAGTGAACTAATTTATAATTGCAAAACCATGAATGAATCTTATCAATATAATGTTGAGATAAAGAAAGTAGTCAAAATAGAGTACGTGCTTTGAGGTTCCATTTATACCAATTTCAAGAACAAACAAAACTAATCTATGGTTTGAGAAGTCAGACTCATGCTTTCCTGTGGGAAAAAGAGTAGGGAGTGATCCAGAGGTAGCTTCTGGTGTACTAATAATGATTAATTTATTGATCTGAGTGGTGAGTACAGGGTGTGGTTTTGTGCCAATGTGTCATGCTCTACACTTAGAATTTTTTTTTCATTTTTGGTCTGTGTATTTCAATAATGACATTTTTTAATCTAGCAAAAATAAAATTGAAAACAAACAAAAAATAAATTTCCCAATACAATGAATCTTTTTCTTCAGTTATCATCTCTCTAATTAATCATAATGTTGATATTGAAAAAAATCACCTATTTTGTGTGCATTCCCTATTAAGTTATAATTTAAAAAATACAATTGAGAGAACATAGGTACACAGTTTAAGTTTAAGCCAGAAGTTTATAACTGACTTTGCCCAATGCATGTTTATATCTAAAGGGGGCTCTTTCATATTCACCACAATAATCCATATGCATAAATAGTTATTATAAAGTAGTATTTTTAATCTGTTGTGGCATGATGCAGGCATGTCATGATCAGCTCTGAGGTGTATTACCAATGATTTACTATTAATAATTGTAGCATTAAATTCAAATACTGTGCTTTTGCAAGTAATTGTCTCATTATCACTAGTTTGAATCACTATCTAGTCTCTGAAATGGAAAAATGATACAATAAAATTGTAACTATTTTAGAGAGAATTATTCACGGTACATGTGGTCAGTAGAGTCTGTCATGTGATGTGATATGAGTATGTATCATGAATATGTGGTCACAAGACTGTTACGATTATATATGTTGTGTTGGAAGATGTACATAACTGACTCCTTTAAAAAACTGTCAGGAAAGGGAGAGTTGAATAAAAGATCTTAAGACTAAACTTAACATGAAAGTAAAAAAAAAAATGTGGAGCTTTAGTGTATTCTTTCTAAAATGTGTTTAAAAATTCATATATTGAACCATTTCCTGAAAATGTAGACTTTAAAGGTATCAGTTCTAGAAAAAATTATGTTGAAATGATAACTTTATGTAAAACATTTTTAAAATATGTAAACATGCCAATGATAATGTGTCTGAGGATATACTTCTCAAGTAAATAGTATTCTTATACCAAAGAGTGTATGAGTTCTATTTATGTCAAGAGTTTTTAGGGTAAAGCAATTTTTTTTTTTTATTAACTGAGTAGTCTGATAAACTCCCCACAATAATGTTCCATCACCGTGTTTGTATAATTTATCCACTAAGGGATTTTTTAATTTGTATTAAACTTTACCAGAAATTTGAGAAAATTATTGTTTAATATTTCTGAATAAATGGTTATTTTTGTTGTCTTGAGTGACTGACAGATACTAATTAATTAGATCATATACAAAATACAACCTTCAACTGAAAATTTATGTAAAATAAAAAATTAAAAAAGAATAAAGCTGAAAGAAAATATCAGATGGAGAAGAGAAATGTTCAGACATCAAATGAGAGCCTTTAATTTTTTTTTTTATTTTAATATTGTTGAGGAGGAGCACCTGTGTGGCTCACTCAGTTAAGCGTCTGACTTGATTTTGCCTCATGTCATGATCTCAGGATTGTAAGACTGATTCCTGCACCAGTCTCCACATTGGGTGTGGATCCTGTTTAATATTTTTCTCTCTCCCTCAGCCCCTCCCTACTCTCTTTCCCTCTTAAAAAAAAAATGAAACTAGTATCCATTGTTTTGTATGTCTTTTATTGGTCTCAATGTGACTGTTACACAGGACTCAGTTTACCACATGTTTTTCTTTCTACCAAAGAATCATGAGTTAGAGTTCTCTTCTAGCCTATTTCTCCAGGTATTATGTTTTCAGGCCCTATAATAACCCTTGTACTCCACAGGAATACTGCTCTCACACACCTGATAAATGAAGGCATCCATCAGCAGCTACATAAATGACAAGTGCCTGGCTTGACAGGAGAACTACATAAAGTAGTATTATCTAAAAGCCAACCCATTCAGTATGGCTTTCCCCACAAGTATTAGATGTTACAACTAAGTGATGTGCAGCATTATTCAATTCCCAGATGTGTTTTTCCCTGAAAAAATACCCAGATAGGTATCTCCAATATGTCTAAAAATCATTGTATTTATTTATACTGGTGTAAAAGAAATAAACATGTCCCTAAACAAGGGAAGATAGTATCTCAAATCCACGGAAGAAAAGTCTAGTGCTTTCCTTGCACATGTTTTATTCAACAACAATTTTCCTGTTAGCATCCATACATCAGATGTTTATACCTGGAAAGTTTCCTGAAGCATGTTTTGGAAGTTTTATCTTTCTTTCTTTTCATAACTGTAAACTGTTTAGCCAAGTACTTCCTCCATGGAGGTCACTTCTACACAGACAACACAGATGCACACATGCATGCACATTAGTCAGTCACATATCCTGTCAAGTGCAGATACAAGATTGTGGCAGTTATTTGAATGTCAAAATGAGAGACAAAATAAAAGATATAGAAGCAGATCAGTTAAAATACTCTGATTGAAAGGATATATCATTAATCCAGCAATTAGAGTTCTAGGTCTTTTTCCAAGACAAATGAAGACCTATGTTCAAGCAAAAATCTGTACACAAATGTTTATAAAAGCTTAATTTATAATAGTAAAAAACTGGAAGCATCCTGATTTTATTTCTCATAATTTTCAATAAAATAATAACTGTACTGACTCTAGCATTATCAAAATTGTGTAGTCTTAAGTGAAATGTTTGGTTAGAATCAGAGTGGGGAATAGACTCCTTTGATTGGTGGTTTACGTCTTCAATCGAACTTGAAAATTCATTCCATATCTTTGTTATACCTTGATGCATTCCAATGTGTCAAATGTTGTCTCTGCTATCTGAAGTGTTCTTATGTGTCAAGACAATGGTGAACTTCCACTCATCATCTAATGGCCAATTCAAACATTTCCTCCTCCAAAAATCTCTCCTTTCACATCATTTATACTATCTATACCAATATAGTTAGGTGTTCTCTTCATTTCATCACATATTTTTTACAGAAGTTGCTAGTAAAACACAAATTAAAATCTATTGAACACATCTATTTATATGTAAGTTATGTGCTCAGTAACTGTGTAATTTACCATCCAAATTGGAATACTTTGGAAAGTAAAACATGATGCTATTAGTAACAATGTCAGGCTAACTGATATAAATTCAGATGATACCTTAAAACCTACAGTCAAACTCACTACTAAAAAATAATCATGAAAAGTTTGGAGACATATATATAAGGAGACTAGCAATTTGCTTTTCATGTAATTAATGTGTATTAATTTCATAGCACTTGAATACACAAATGAATCCATAAATGACTTAATGTATATGTATTCTGGTCAGTAATCTTGATGATTCCTTTGATACTAGTTAATAAGCTTCAGTCACTCAGTAATTGGTTGTACAACACTGGGGATGGGAATTTGCTCACCACATTTTTGTTTTGACATCTTGCTCCCTTTCAAGGCTCCACAGATAATGGACACCTGAGAAAGACTAAGAAGCTGGAGATAGGAGGAAGCCCCCCACTTTTTTTTTTTAAATCTTGTTTCTTTACTACTGTAGCAACAGTTACTTCCGATAGTAGCAGTTGAATGTAATGTAGTTTGTGGGTTTTTAACAGGAGTCACAACCATCATTGTTCATCAGAGACTCTGGTGTCTTGGACTAACACCTCATCTTCAGAAATCTGGTTCTCTTGTGGCTCAGATACCTTTAGCAGCTGATCAGGTTACAATTTCTCAGAAATCTGAGTTTCAGCTGTGCAGGACCTTTTCTCCAAGGTCAACTTTATTGACCCAAACCACTCCCCTTGTCTCATCAGCCCTAAGGGTGGCAAGAGTTTCATGCAATTATTACCTCCACGATACCTTGGTATTCTCTCTGTGTTTTTCCAATTACTTATTTAACACCATCAAACCTAGTTAAGAATTTTTTACATTAAGTTATCTTGTTAAATAACTAAATTATACAGGCACCTTCTACAGGAATAATATTGCTACATATTCCATGGACTATGGGCCCTGTGAGCTCATGTTCTTACACTATTCATTACTAATTTGCTATCAGTCACCAAAAGCATAAAATCAGTAATCAGGCCCAAGCAGAAAATATAATACAGGTAATGTTTATGATTCTATTTGTCTTCTGCAGCTCCATATCTGAAGACTCCAACAGAGAATATTAATATCATCACCTCTAAATTTTCCTGTTGGCAAAATCTTATCTTTTTGCCTTCATTGTTTTGGTAACTCCTTTAAAATCATTCCATGATCATTTATGCCCTCTTTGAGGTCTTAATCATAAACAAATACATTATCCCAGGAAAATGGTTCCCATTGCAGGGCTTTGTCTTTATCTCCAATATCCACCTTCCTAATATCCAATATTTATATTCTTTCAATTTTTAGTCATCATGCATAAAATAACAATCGTAATGGTAAATTTAATATAATAAATATATAGAACTATAAGGTATTAACTGCACTCATATTATGGTTTATTCCAGATACCTTCTTGTTTTAGTTGGTGCAGTCTATTGTTTCATTTAGCTCTTTTACATATTATATACAGAATAAGGGGCGCCCAGGTGGTTCAGTTGGTTGAGTGACTGCCTTTGGCTCAGGTCATGATCCCAGACTTCCAGGATCGAGTCCGGCATTGGGCTCCCAGCTCCTTGGGGAGTCTGCTTCTCCCTCTGACCTTCTCCTCTCTCATGCTCTTTCTCACTCATTCTCTCTCAAATAAATAAATAAAATCTTTGAAAAAATTATATATCCAGAATAAATATCTATGTTAATCCAAATTTTCACCATGATCACTTATATGACTAACAATAACTTGTTAATTTGGTTTGCAAATATTTATGTAGCTACAGTCTAGCCTCTAAGCATTTAGTTTGGTTTCAGATTTTGTCCATACTACACCACAACAAATATATTTGTCAGTATATGTATATCTAATTTTCCCTTGGAATATGTCCTTAGTGAAAAATACCTTGTTTTGGAAATACTGAGTTTGAGAGATGAAATCATATGCCTGTGCTAAAGACAGACAAAAATCTGCTATCCTGATGGATTACTTCTAAGGCTCATCCACAGCAGGAAATTCTAAGCAGTCTTTTACTAGGTGGCCAGAAGATTTTGCATCAAAACTAGTACTAAGAAATTGAGGACTATACTTTTCATGGAAAGCTTATTTGTTAGCATTGATTTTTTAGGTGTTTGCTAAGTGGGGAAAGAAGAACACCAGTTACGTTGTCTAGTAAGTTATTAAGTTCTTTTTGACTCTCAACTCAATCTGGAAGTGTAAGAAGGTTGATAAGGAGAGGAAAAGTTGAAGATTTTTTCTTTCTTTTTTTTTTCTAAGATTTTATTTATTTATTTGACAGAGAGAGATCACAAGTAGGCAGAGAGGCAGGCAGAGAGGCAGGCAGAGAGAGAGGAGGAAGCAGGCTCCCCGCTGAGCAGAGAGCCCAATGCGGCTCAGGATCCCAGGACCTTGGGATCATGACCTAAGCTGAAGGCAGAGGCCTAACCCACTGAGACACCCAGGTGCCCCAAAAGTTGAAGATTCTTAAAAATACTTTAAGATTACAGTTCAGACTTAGAGTTGATAGTCTCTTGAGACAGGGTACATTATTAACAGAGTGGCATTGTAAACATCTCATCTTCTGAGCACATTGCTAGCTTGGTCTTCCTCACTCCCCCTGAAATACATGCAGAGATATGAGATTCCTTAACCTAGGTCAGAACAGAGAAAGATGAAAATGTGCCTGACACATGAAAATAAATGAAGAGGAAAAAGAGAAGATATAGAGAAGAGTAATTCAAAAGAAAGCAGTGGTTAGAAGAATTAAGTTGTAATGAAAAATTTAAAAAAGAGCAGACCCAAAATATACATTCTTGAAAAATTAGTAAGACAAGGCTATAAACTGTGGAAGATAATTTTCAGTGGTATGATGTGAATGAGAACTAGATTGGAGTAAGAGTTCAGAACATGGCCAGAGATGATTGGAGCTGCATTTTCCAGAAGTTTGTTCATAAAGAAAATGAAAGAAATAAAGTCATAATTGCAAAAAGTAATATGATCAATGGGAGGGCATTAGATTTTTTTGTTTTATTTTTGGCCTTCAAGACAAGGTTGCTTCTGTATATTTAAATGTTGATGAGACAGCAATGTATAAGTGATTATTACTGCATTTGCAAATTGTGCAGTTTTTTTAAGGATATCATGTACAAGAAATTCATACATGCAACTAATAGAATTGGTAGGAAAAGTGGAAGCAGAATCTTCAATAAAACCTAGATAGAGATGCAAGAACATAAATCAGTGTTTTTTATGAATAAATTTTGGGTTGAAGATAAATAGTTTTAAGTTGTAATTATATGCATAGTAATAGCAATAATTGGGGTGGGTAATACTGCCAAAAGAATGTGCAGAGTAAGAAGAGAAGGGAAAGGAAGGAAAGAGGAAGAAATGGATGAAGAAAAATCAGGGAACCTTTAGAAATATCCTTCAGTTGGTAACAGATTAGAATGCTTTTGTTTGTGAATGGACATGTTCATGTGATTTTCAGATGTCTGTATTCCATATATTTATATTTATATCTATATCAATGTATGCGTTTTTATTTATCTAATTCTGGAACCTACAAATGTAGAAAAAATAGAAAAACTTCATCTTTGCACATCCACTATTTGACCAAGATCTCAAATATTTTCATAAAATTTTGAATTTTTTTCATTGTGTGCTATTTTTAAAATTTTCTTTTGTACTTTTCTTAATAATGGATTTCAGTATCCAAAATGTATGGTCACTAAGACAAATAAACAGAGAATTGCCTGAAAATTATATCTTTAATTTTTATGGATAGCAGAAAACTAAATATAACCAACAATAATATGATATTGAGGTATTTATTTTCCCCAAAGTAGGCTACAGAAATACAGCTCCTGATATTGTTCAGCTGTATAATTGCTACTTAATTGCAATACATTATGGGAATCAAAATTAATTTTTGTCTGGGAGTTTTATATTTTACCAACTTATTTATTAATAATTTTGAAGATTTCAAAATTAAAGCACTGTATAATCAGTCTTTTTCCATCATAATTACTTGGAGTGGCCATTACTCCTACCCCAAGATATGAGAAAACACAATCAATGGAAATGAAACAATGGGTCTTTCATATTTAACAAACATTTCAGGAAATCATTGTGTTAGCCTCTGAAACGTCTCTCAATAGTCTCAACTTCCTTGTAATTCAAACTTTATATAATCATTTCCCTTCAAGTGTTGACTGGATCTAATGATTTGATTCTAACAGAGTACTCCAGTGTAATAGAATGCCCTTACAGGATTAGCTTGTAAATCATTGTGACTTCTTTCTTGTTCACATTCACTTTCTCTTTCTTGTTTGCTCCCATTTGCTCAAATTGATGAAGCCAGCTGCCATGTTCTAAGATGCCTCATGGACAGCCCTGTTTTACAAGGAGTTGAGGACAGTCTCTGGCAAGCAGCCAGAAAGGAACTGAAGCCCCCAATCCAAAAACTTGCGAGGAATTGAATGCTGCCAACAATCACCAATAGAGTAGATTGTGGATCCTTTCAGTATTAAATATTGACAAAACTGCATCTGGGATGACACTTTAATTGCAGGCTTGTGAGTGTCCCTGAGTATGAGAACACAAATAAGCCACATGCAGATATTGTAACATAGGAAATGTGTATTGTTACAAAATTCTAATTTTAGGACAGTTTTTTAAGCAGCAATAGACAACAGAATAATATTGGACACTAAGACCGAGAACCATCGTTAGAAAAATAAATAGAAAAATCATGATTAAGAAGGCAAAGGTTTTCTTCTTGGAGCCCTTAAACATTTATTATTACAACTTGAATGTTCCAGCATTGTAACACACACACACACACACACACAAAGCAGAAAAGAAATTCTCTGGGAATCACTCATTTGATATAACCAAGAGATCTCAAAATATAGTGTCCTAAATAAGATATGTATATTTTCCTTTTAAATAACTTTGTAAAAATAACTAAATTGTCCAGAGCTGAAACTCAGGCAGTATGAACAATAACAATAGGATCCAGACACTATCTATTTTGTTCCTCTGCCACACTGAGAGTGCTGACTTAATACACATGATTAAAGTTGGCTTACCATCATTATATCTGCATTTTTCACTGTTAGAATGGGGAAGGGAATATAGAGAGTGAGTTTTCTTTTAATGATATGGCACTGAAATTGTGTATTTTTTTTTCTTTTGACACCTCTTAGCCAGAATTTATTCATGTGGCACACAAAGCTTCAAAGAAAGCCAGGAAAGGTAGTGTCTAGCAGACAAGCCATATGCCCAATAAAACTCTGAAAGCAAGTTTGGATTTGGAAGATGCATGAGTTATCAGTTACAGAAATCAATTTTGCATCAAAGACATTAGATTTTCTTAAAGAAAAGAATAACATAGCAAATTAGGCAAACAAAACACGTAAATAGAATGTGAGGTATGACAGAAGCTGGCATTTTCAAGAGGTTGAAGATGATACATTACAGCTTTAGTGTAGGGTTCTGGAGGAGTTTGAATGAGTTTATTGAAAATGAACTTACTAAAAGAGATGACTCCAGAAAGGTAGCTTGGTATCTTAGCAGAAAGTCTAAAAGCCCTACCAGGGATTGATTTTTGTTTGTCTGTATGTTTGTTTGTTTGTATGTTTCCCTAAGAAGAATTGAAACACAAGGATCCTGGGTATTTCAGTTAGTTGAATGACTGACTCTTGATTTTGGCCCAGGTTATGATCTCGGGATCCTGGGATCAGGCCACCCATCATGCTCCTTGCTCAGCAGAGAGTCTGCTAGAGATTCTCTCTCTCCCTTTCTTTCTGCCCCTCCCCCCAAAATAAATATTAAAAAAAAAAGAAGAAGAAGAAGAATGGAAACATTTCTTTATTTTGAATAAAATAGTGAAAGAATGGTTTATGTTAAGAAGACACAAAACAGATATTAGAGGCAGCTGGACATAAAGAGAATTTTAACCCATGTTAATTTGTAGTACATTTCAAAGCACATGAGAAATAGAGCCATCAAAGTGAGAAAGAGATGATGTTTTAAAGCATACACTTGAAATAAAATGAAGTAGGATAGATTAGGGTAGGATAGGACCAAATAGAACAGAACGAACGTCATAACATAAAATAACATACAAATTAATAATAAATTGAATGTAAAGAATGAGCTAGAATGAACGTTTGATTATAACTTCAAAGTTTCCAGGCTAAAATTCTTCCTGAACAACCGCTCTTCTGGGAAGAAGTAGTACCATAGAAATGATTGAGTTTGTTTGTTTTTTTGAAAAAAAAAAGATAATTCTCTTCTGCATATGTAGAGTTTCAAGTACCTACAAGATGGTCTGATAGAAATCTGTGACTAAAATCATAAGCTAGATTTTAGTTTGCCCATGTTCACTGCCTTGGCTTTATTTTAGAACACAATGCTTTTGTTGTGCTGAGTTGATTAATCTAGTAGTTTGTCACCAAGCCAGTATTTCCAGAACTTATTACCCAGTTAATGCCTTTCACATGTTTGTTTGTTTGTTTTTTCCTCTCCATCAGCATGTGTTGGTCAATGAAGCACAAAGATTGCATATGGTGCCTTAATTTTAATACACAAATATATACTGCTTTACTAGTGCACTTATTGTCTTTCTTTTCCTGAAAGACTCTAATTGAGAAGACCAAAAAAAAATAATTTTTTCCTTGAATAATGATATTCCAGCACTTGTTCTTCTTCAATAATATGAGCTCTATACCAAACCAGAAATTAAATTTATTTGGGAGATTCTGAAAAATACTGTTAGGATTTATTTTCTTTAATAATAACTTTAAATACTGGTAGAAGAATAACCAAAACTAAAAAGAAAGTGTATATTGTAATAATAATGAGTTTGTTGAAGAGTTACTTCATATTTGTGATTTCTTTATTTATTCCATCAATGAACTAATATACTGCCCAGTTGGACAAGGTCTTTAAACCAATTATATAAAGTTAATTATATAAATTAGCATACCAAATATAGCAACAGCAGTAAGCAGGTGAATAATGAGTGTTACCTAATTGAATCTATTAAATTCATCTCTGTTCATCTATAATAAAAGCAATAATCTCTTAAACATTCAATGGAATAATCATTATTTACAAGTATTTGTTTTTTAGAGAATTAGAGAAGTACATATGAATTATGCTACTTGTTTTTTATTTCTAATTTTGCGTACTATAATGATGTTCTCACAGATCATAAAATTTGAATATATTTCAAAACTAAAATCATTATCCAATGATTAAATAGATATAGAGATAGTTGGCATAAAGGGTTGCAAATTACATTTTGAATTCTGTTTATGTAGTATATTGCGTCCTTAACAATGGCTTGCTTGATTTTGTCAAACCTAACATTGCCATATTGAAATCAGTCAAATGCCATAAAAGGACATTCAATGTATTTCCAAGTTGGTCTCCAAAATTGTTTCTACTCTGTACCCCTCGTGATCCAAAGCTACTTCCCATTGGCTGAAAGTGCCCTATTCTTTCAGGACTATGGATTTGTTGATTTTATTTACTTTTCTAAATTGTTGTATCTTTCCTTTCTCTACGTTGAGTTCTTACCTCTCCTTTCCCATGTCATATTTCTATTACCCTTCTTCTTTTCCTCCTTCTTATCTTCATCCTTCTCCTCCTCTTTCTTTATCTCAACAGAGTTATTATCTTTTTTTGCATATCCAGTTCGTTTCCTAACAGACCCTCATCATAAATAATTCTGCACCTCTCTGTGGAAATCCAAGGTTGTGTTTAAATTTTTATTATGCAATAAATCACCATCTTCCTTGGGCTCTGATTTCTTAAATAGACATATCTTCTTGCCTAAGATAGTAAAGATTTGAAAGAATTTCACATTTTTCTTCCTTAGTATCTAGTCTTGAAACTTACACATGTTTAGCTCATAATAAATACTTACTGAAATACACTTAATATGTATGGTAGTTGCTGGCAAGGTACCCAGTGAATTAAAAATTGACACTTTTTTAATAAAATAAGTGAATTTGAATATTTCTAATTATAAAGAAAAGAAATTAAATAGGGAAAGGGAATTTTTTTTTTTCTCCCAGAGTGGATTCTAGTTAATAGTAAATTGGAAATTGAAGGGCTTTTTTTTTTTTTTTTAAGACAAAATGAGTTCAAAAGAGCTCCCAGGAGGAAAAAAAAAAACCAAAAACCCCATATGGATAAAAAAATAAAACAAAACAAACAAACAAACAAACAAAAATCTAACAGAGAAATTATTGGTAGATGTAGGAAAGAAAAAAAAAACAGTGGAGTGAATATCATAGTGGAAGATTACAAGTAAGAAGCAGAGTAATTATGTTAATAAAGGAAACCATAAAGACTACAAATTAGAAGGTAAGATGAAATGATATCACAAGGCATAGGGAGAGAGTAAATTAAAAAGCATGAAAGGAATGTTATATACTTTTTAATAAATTAATAAAGACTGAAGTGAGACAAAATTATGAAGATCCAATATTTTGTTTTTGTTCTTTTACTCTATAACAAAAACTGCCTAATATAAGAGAAAGATAAGAACATAAATAGAAATAAATATCATTCATAATTAGAATGCCATATTTAAAAGTTTTAATCTTAGTAGAAACATTAGAAATTGTGGGATAGAAGACTATTGGCCAACTATTATCATTTTACTTATCATCATTCGCTTTAGTATTTCCTTGCCCTTAACTCTGATTTCCCAGCTCACTCCACCCAAAATACTCTTCTGCTCTATCTCTTGGAAGTACCACTCTATAAGTAGCAAATTTTGTTTTATTCTAAAACTTTTTTGAAACAATATGATTGCTTCCATGTTTGAAGCAAAAACTAGTTCTTTTCTGAACTTGTCATTCCATCATTTTCCTCGTTTATTGAAGCTTTATTATCCAGTACTTTATGTCCTTCAGAGTTAACAGAGATGTTCTCATTCCCTATTGCTTTTATAATTTATTATTTCCCCTTTTTGTTGAAAATAATTTTGCTTCCTTTGATGACCATGCTCATTCTCCAATGCCAATTTGGCTATACCAATCTTCCTACTTGTGCCAATTATTTATATGTATCTTGATTATTCTCATTCATCAAAATATTCACATTTGACTTTAAACATTTCAACCACAATTTCATTTCTCAACTCAAGCCATGTTTTTATCCTGGATACATTCAGTGACCACATGGATAATTATCTAATATTCTTCCAGTTGGATTATCTATCACTTTAGTCCAAGGAATCATTTCCAAGTAGAGGTATTGCTTTGATCTTTTAATAAATTGTTGGAATCCTAAACAATAGCTTTCCTTTACATATCTTCAGTTAAATAACATCACAAGATCATACTTAACAACAACAAAATCATGGGAGATGAGTATTTTAACTGGGAACATCATCATGCTGAAAATATCTAAGAATCTGGTTGTGTAGGATGGCTATTGGATAAGTAACCAGCAGAGTTTGCAATACCATGTACGTTCATATCTCAAGGAGTTTATACTGCTGATATTCATTCCTTCTTAGATTTACCTCAGCCATCTAATTGAATCTTCCCGTTGTCATTTATTTATTTATTTATTTATTTAATTTATTTATTTATATTTGAGTATAGTTGATATACAATGTTACTTTCATTTTGTATGTATAACAGAGTGATTTGACATCTCTATACATTATTTTTTAATTATTTTTTAAAATTATGTCAGTCACCATACAGTACATCTTTAGTTTTTGAGGTAGTTTTCCATGATTCACTGTTTGCTTATGACACCCAGTGCTCTATGCAATACATGCCCTCCTTAATACCCATCACTAGGCTAACCACCCACAATCCGCTCCCCTCTAAAACACTCTGTTTCTCAGAGTCTATAGTCTCTCAAGGTTGGTCTTCCCCTCTGATTCTCTCCCCCCTTCAGTTTTCCCTTCCTTCCCCTAATATCCTCCATGTTACTCCTCATAACTGCAAATAAGTAAAACCATATGATAATTGACTTTCTCAGCTTAATTTATTTCACTTAGCATAATCTCCTCAAGTCCCATCCATGTTGATGCAAAACTTGAGTATTCATCCTTTCTGATAGCTGAGTAATATTCCATTCTGTATATGGGCCATATCTCCTTTATCCATTCATCTGTTGAAGGGCATCTCAGCTCTTTCCACAGTTTGACTATTGTGGACATTCTGTTATGAACATTGGGGTGCATATGGCCCTTCTTTTCACTGCATCTGTATCTTTGGGGTAAATACCAAATAGTGCAATTGCAGGGTCATAAGATATCTCTATTTTTAATTTTTTGAGGAACATCCACTTTGTTTTCCAAAGTGGCTATGCCAACTTGCATTCCCAGCAACAGTGTAAGAGGGTTTGCCTTTCTTCACATCTTCTCCAACATTTGTTGCTTCTTACCTTGTCAATTTTTGCAATTCTGATTGGTGTAAGGTGGTATCTCAGTGTGGTTTTGATTTGAATTTACCTGAAGGCTAGTGATGATGAACATTTTACCATGTATTTGTTAGTCATTTGTATGTCTTCTTTGGAGAAGTGTCTGTTCATGTCTTCTGCCATTTTTTTGACTTGATTATTTGTGTTTTTTGGGTGTTGAGTTTGAGAAGTTATTTATAGATTTGGGGTATCAGCCCTTTGTCTGTAGTGTCATTTGCGAATATCTTCTCCCATTCCGAGAGTTGCCTCTTTGTTTTGTTGACTATTTCCTTTGTTGTGCAGCAGTTTTTTATCTTGATGAAGTACCAAAAGTTCATTTTGCTATTGTTTCCATTGGAGACCTGTCTTGAAAGAAGTTGCTGTGGCTAATGTTGAAGAGGTTACTGCTTATGTTCTCCTCTAGGATTTTTACGGATTCCTATCACACACTGAGGTCTTTCACCCATTTTGATTTTATCTTTGTGTATGGTATTAGTGAATGGTTGAATTTCATTCTTCTACGCATAGCTGTCCAATTTTACTAGCACCATTTATTGAAGAGACTGTCTTTTTTCCACTGGATATTTTTTCCTGATTTGTCAAAGATTATTTGACCATTGACTTGAGGGTCCATATCTGGGTTCTCTCTTCTTTTCTGTTGGTCTATGTGACTGTTTCCTTTCCAGTACCATTCTGTCTTGGCAATCACAGCTTTGTAATAAAGCTTGAAATCAGGTAACATGATGCCTCCAGCTTTGTTTTTTACTTTTTCAACATTTCCTTGGCGATTTGGGGTCTTTTCTGGTTCCATACACATTTTAGGATTTTTTGTTCTAGCACTTTGAAAAATGCCATTGGTATTTTGATTGGGATGGAATTGAAAGTATAGATTGCTCTGGGCATTATAGACATTTAACTATGTTTATTCTTTTGATCCATGAGAATGGAATGGTTTTCCATCTTTTTGTGCCTTCTTCAATTTCTTTCATGAGTGTTCTGTAGTTCCTTAAGTACAGATCCTTTACCTCTTTGGTTAGGTTTACTCCAAGGTATCTTATGGTTTTTGGTGCTATTGTAAATGGAACTGATTCTCTAATTTCACTTTCTACAGTTTCATTGTTAGTTTATAAGAAAGCACCTGATTTCTGTGCATTGATTTTATATCCTGCAACACATTACTGAATTGCTATATGAGTTCTAGTAATTTGTGGGTGGATTCTTTTGGGTTTTCCACATAAAGTATCATGTCATCTGTGAGGAGAGAGAGTTTGACTTCTTCTTTGTCAATTTGAACACATTATATTTCTTTTTGTTGTCCGATTTTTCTTTCTAGGACTTCTAGTACTATGTTGAACAGTAGTGGCAGGAGTGGGCATCCTTGTCATGTTCCTGATCTACAGGCACAAGTTCTCAGCTTTTCCCCATTTGAGAATGATATTTGCTGTGGGTTTTTCATAGATGAATTTTATGAAGTAGAGCAATGTTCCTTCTATCCCTATACTCTGAAGAGTTTTAATCAGGAAAGTTGCTGTGTTTTGTCAAATGCTTTTTCTACATCAAGTGAGAGGACCATGTGGTTCTTCTCCCTGATTGATTTGCAAATGTTGAACCACCCTTGCATTCCTGGGATAAATCCTACCTGGTCGTGGTGGATAATCCATTTAATGTACTGTTGGATCCTATTAGCTAGGATCTTGTTGAGAATTTTGGCATCTATATTCATCAGGGATATTGGTCTGAAATTCTCCATTTTGATGGGGTCTTTGCCTCGTATGGGGATCAAGGTAATGCTGGCCTCATAGAACGAGTCATAAGTTTTCTTCTGTTTCTATTTTTTCAAAACAGATTCATTAGAATAGGTATTATTTCTTCTTTGAATGCTTGGTAGAATTCCCTAGGGAATCCATCAGGTACTTGACCCTTATTTTTGGGGAGGTTTTTAATCCCTTCTTCAATCTTTTTGTGGCTATTGCTTTATTCAGGTTGGCAATTTCTTCCTGTTTCAGTCTTGGAAGTTTATAGGTTTCCAGGAATGCATCCATTTCTTCTAGGTTGCTTAACTTATTAGGATATAGCTGTCAATAATAATTTCTGATGATTGTTTCTATTTCCTTGGTGTTAGTCATGATCATTCCCCTTTCATTCATGATTTTATTAATTTGGGACCTTTCTCTTTTTTTTGGGGGGGTAAGTCTGGCCAGTGGTTTGTCGATCTTATTAATTCTTTCAAAGAACCAGCTTCTAGTTTCGTTGATATGTTCTACTGCATTTCTGGTTTCTTATTCATTGATCTCTGCTCTTATCTTAGTTATTTCCCTTCTTGTGTGTGTGATAGGCTTAATTTGTTGTCGGTTCTCCGGTTCTTTAAGGTCTATAGATAGTTTGTGTGTTTGGCATTTTTCTATTTATCTGAGTGAGGCTTGGATGGCTAGGTATTTCCCCCTTAGGACTGCCTTTGCTATATCCCATAAGTTTTGGACCAATGTGTTTTTGTTCTCATTGGTTTCCATGAATTGTTTAAGTTATTTGATTTCATGACTCAAACATTCTTGAGCAGGATGATCTTTATGTTCCAAGTGTTTGAATTTCTTACAAACTTTTTCTTTTGATAGAGTTCCAGTTTCAAAGGATTGTGGTCTGAGAATATGTAGGGAATAATCTCAATCTTTTGCTATCTGTTGAGACATAATTTGTGACCCAGTATGTGGCCTATTCTGGAGAAAGTTCCATGTGAACTCGAGAAGAATGAGTATCCCATTGTTTTAGCATGAAATGTTCTCTGTGTGTGTGTGTGTGTGTGTGTGTGTGTGTGTGTGTATGGTCCATCTGGTCCAATGTGTCACTCAACGCTTTTTTTTTCTTTGTTGATTTTCTGCTTAGATGACCTGTCTATTGCTGAGACTAGAATGCTAAGGTTCTCTACAATTAATGTATTATTATCAATATGTCTCTTTATTTTGATTAACAGTTGTGTTATGTAGTTGGCTGCCCCCATGTTGGGAGCATAGATATTTACAATTGTTAGATCTTCTTGTAGATTAGACCCTTTAAGAACAATATAGTGTCCTTCTGCAATTCTGACTACAGTGTTTAGCTTAAAATCTAATTACCTGATATTAGAATTGGAACTCCAGCTTTCTTTTGAGGTCCATAGGCATGAAAGGTGGTTCTCCATCCCTTCACTTTCAGTCTGGATGGATTTTGGGTTCAAAATGAGTCTCTTGTAAACATAATAAGGATAGGTCCTGTCTTTTTGTCCAGTCTTCAACCCTGTGCCATTTTATGGGAGCATTTAGGCCATTCAGGTTGAGAGTGATTATTGAAAGATATGATTTTATTGTCATCATGTTGCCTGTGAAGTCCTTGTTTCTATAGGATGTCTCTGTAATTTTCTGTTCTGTATCACTCTGGAGGTCTTTCCTCTTTTATAACCCACCCTTAATATTTCTTGCAGGGCTGGCTTAGTGGTCACATATTCTTTTACTTTTTGCTGGTCTTGGAAAATCTTTATCTCTCCATCCATTTTAAATGACAGCCTTGCTGTATAAAATATTCTTGGCTGCATGTTCGTCTCATTTAGTACACTATGTCTTGCCAGCCCTTTCTGTCTTGCCAGGTGTCTGTGGACAGGCCTAACATTGTTCTGATGCCCCCCTCTGAACATAAGAATCTCTTCCCCCTAACTGTCCTTAAGATATTTTCCTTAGGATTCATGAGTTTTACTATTACATGCCAGGGCATTGGTTTATTCTCCTTGATCTTGGGGGGAGTTCTCTCTGCCTCTAGGCCATGAATGCTTGCTTCATTCTCCAGATTAAGGAAGTTCTCAGCTAGGATTTACTCAAATATATCTTCTGGTCCTCTCTCCCCACCCCTCCTCAGGGATCCCAATAATTCTGACATTGGAATGTTTCATGACATCAGTTATTTCTCTAATTCTGTTTTCATAGATTCTAAGATGTTTGTTCCAAGTCTCCTCCTGATCCTTCTTTTCTATCAGTTTGTTTTCTAGATCACTAATTCATTCTTCTGCCTCATTTACCCCAGCTCTTAGAGTATCTAGATTAGATTGGATCTCACTGATAGCATTTTTAAGTTCTACCAGATCAGTTCTCACTTCTTCCCTTAGAGAATCTATGTTGTCCTTAATGGTTTTCTCCATCCTAGCTATTGTCTGCATGACTATTATCCTGAAGTCTATTTCTTACATCTTGCTTATATCTATATCCATTATTTCTGTGGCAGAGGTCACAGTTTCTGAATTTTTCCTGTGTTAGGGGTTCCTCCTCTTAGTCATTCTGTTGAGGGGTAGTTGAAAGAATGTAAGAGCCGTAATTACTGACCAGAGCCCAAGCAAGATACACCTGTTTTGTAGGGACCTTAGGGTTGTCAGCCTCTTGTTCTTTCAGTCTGTCTTCTGGGGGTGGCATCTGCCATGCTGTTACTCAGGCAAATCTGTTTGGGCTGAGTTGCCCTGCCTTGTAAGTGGGGATGGAATTAGTGAAAACCAGTTTTGGGGGGTTTTTCTCTGGAGGCTTTCCCTGATGGATTTCCACGTTTCTTCTGAGAGTCAGAGAAGAAGTTAAGGTATCCAAATCTCTGTCACAGAACCGAGAAATCACAGTCTGTTCTTCATTTATCACTCCAGGCCCCACTGTCCATTTTTGTCTTTGCTGCTAAAAACTGCAGCCTCCTGGGCTTGCACCTCAGAGCAGCACTCCCAGTCCTCGCTTGCAAATCCAGGCACTTTGTGCTTCTAAAACCACCAGCCACCCCCAGTTCACAAGTGCGGCCCTGGAGCTCCAGATTTCAGGTTGGGGGGCTTCCCTAAAGTCCTTTCCCTAATGCCGGTGGTCTGCAAGTCTGTGCCCAGTCCCAGCATGGGAGGCTTTTGTGGTCTGGTGGGGCAGGATCCCAGAGTCTCCCTCCCCCTTCTGCTTAACATCTGATTATCTGCCTTTAGAATCACTACTCCCTGCTTTATGCCTCAAACCCAACCACTGGAGATATTCTGTTTTTAGAGATCTGGATATATCTTCTTATATCTCAGGCTGATTTTGTGGGTGTTCAGAGTGATCTGGTAAATATCCAGCTCAATTCAGGAGATGAGTTGAAGTAGGTTCCCCTACTCCTCCGCCATCTTACTCCCCTGAAAAGTAATGTCTCTATTCATTATGCTATGCTCATAAGTATAGCTACCATCTGTCACATACAGCACTATAACAATATCATTGACTATAGTCCTTATGCTGTATCTTTTATGTTCATGACTTATTTATTCCATAACTGGGAGCATGCATCTATCACCCCCCAACTCATTTTGTCCATCCACCATTCCTTCCTCCCTGGAAACCATCAGTTTGTTTTCTGTATTTATAGATATTATTCTGCTTTTTGTTTATTGTCTTATTTTTTGGGTTACACATATGAGTGAAATCATAGGGTATTTATCTTAGTCTGACTTATTTCACTTAGTATAATACTCTCTAGATCCATCCATGTTGTCACAAGTGACAAGATCTCATCCTTGTTACAGCTGCATAATATTCTGTTGCATACATATACAGAAAAAGGAACTCTCCTGTACTGCTGGTGAGAGTGTAAACTGGTAAAATTACTGTTGAAAATTGTGTGGGATTTCTTCAAAAAAATTAAAAATAGAAATGACATGATCCAGTAATTCCACCAGAGGATATTTATTTAAATAAAACAAAAACACTAATACAAAAATATATATTTATAGAATATCCAAGATATGGAGGTTCCCCACTGTCTTTTAAATATTACCACAACCGTCCCATTTGTATAAAATAAATCCCACACTCAAGCACTTACTCTTCTGGAGTTACGTTTCTTGTCTCCCTTTGCATTCAAGCATTCCTGAAAGTGTCATTGAATTTGAATGTCCATTTCTTTGGCTATCATTTATTCACAAAACTAATTCACCAGGTTTTACAACAGTTCTAAATGCAGCAGCTCCCACTGAATATATCAGTGATATTGATGTAACAGATTCACACATGACATTTCATTAATCCTCTTCTTGACACTTTTACCTCGTGACCACTACCTTCTTAAAACAATCCCTTCTGTTGACTTCCTTAGCAGAAAAATTCTCTGAGTTTTCAGCCCACATGTCTGACTTCTGTATCTCTTTTTTGGAAGATGTTACTCTTCTATACAACTCTTATATTTTCCTTTCTTTCAGGGTTCCACTTATGTTACCAACTATATTTTCTTCCTAGGCCATCTAATACAGTCACTTTTTCTTTATTTTTTTCTTTTTTTTTTAATACAGTCACTTTTTCATTACACAAACTTTTATTTAACTACCTATTCTGTGCCAACCACTCTTTCAGGTGCTAGAAATTGAACAAAGCCTATTAAAATCCATGATCTCAAGAGGTTACATTTTATAATGGAAAATGGCTGATAAACAAAGTAAATGAATATATAGCCTATTATAAATTGACAAGCACTGGGGAGTAAGAAGAAAGTAGAGACATGCACTGATTTCTGTCTTGCCACTTTCTTAGCTCTGATGAGTCCTGGTATACCTTATTTTTTTGGAGGCCATTGAAAGCAAGGACTAATGTCTGACCTAGAAAAATAACACATGCCACAGCTCCATATTCCAGCTCAGCAGAGAGAAAGCAAATAAAAAGAAATCCAGTACTCAGCGTTTTTTAAGGGAGGGGAAAAGTAGTGAGCCATACATCCATTGCTGACTTTCAGGTTGTTTCCTAAGGCCCTGGATTCTGTTTTGACTATCTCAGAGCTCTGATGGGATGCAGTAAATTTTATATACCTGATAATTACTGAGAACAAGATGGCAGTTTGAACTAGCACAAAAATATGAATGGCAGCCCAAGATCTCTGACTGTTGATAGCTGTGGATCTTCCCTTGTATAAGACTAGTCCGTGAAGATGAAGACAGTTGACAGTGTTGTCTAATATGCAGAAACCAACACAAAGAATAAGGGAAATAAAAACAAACAAACAAAAATGAAAATATATTCTAAACAAAGGAATCCAATATACCTCTAGAAAATTATACTAATAAAATTGAGATATACGATTAACTTGAAGGAAAATTAAAAAAAAATAAAGATACTCAGTGAGGACAGGAGTATAATGTATGAACAAACTGAGATTTGTTTGATTGTTTGTTTGAGAGAGAGAGATCTGTATGTGCCAGGATTGGGGGAGGGGCAGAGGGAAAAATAATCTGAAGCAGGCTCCACACCCAGTGCAGAGCCCAAGGCGGGACTTGATCTCATGACCCTGAGAGAACGACATGAACCGAAATCAAGAGTCAGATGCTTACCTACTGAGCCACCGAGTGATTCACTGAGAGTTTTGAGATAGGAAATATTTTATAAGTACAAAACAGATGTAAAGATGAAGAATACATGCAGAAGAATAAAACTGGACCATTTCCTTACACCATAGACAAAAATAGACTCAAAATGGATGAAAAACTTAAATGGATAGGAAAACATTGAAATCCTAGAGGAGAAACAGGCAGCAACCTCTTTGACCTTGTAAGGCAAGGGAAACAAAACATCAAGATAAAAAGCTGCTGCACAACAAAGGAAACAGTCAACAAAGCTAAGAGGCAGCCCATGGAATGTGAGAAGATACTTATTTGTAAAGGATGGTAACAGATAAAAGGTCGATATCCAAGATCTCTAAAGAACTTCTCAAACTCAACACTCAAAAAATAACTAAATAACACAGTCAAAAATATAGTAAGAAGACATGAACAGATACTTCCTTCTCCAAAGAAGATGTACAAATGGCCAACAGACACATGAAAAAATGCTCAGCATCACTTGGCATCAGGAAATACAAATCAAAACTACAATGAGATACCACTTCGTACCAGCTGGAATAGCTAAAATTAACAAGTCAGGAAATGACAGATATTGGTGAGGATTTGAGGAAGGGGTACCTTCCTGAACTGTTGGTGAGAATGCAAGCTGGTGAAGCCACTCTGGAAAACAGTATGGAAATTCCTCAAAAAGTTGAAAATAGAGCTACCCTATGACCCAGAAATTGTACTATTAGGTATTTACCCTAAAGACGCAAATGCAGTGATCTGAAAGGGTACCTACACCCCAATAATTATAGCAGCGATGTTCAAAATAGCCAACTATAGAAATAGCCCAGATGATCATAGACAGATGAATGGATTTAAAAAAAAAAAAAGTTTTATACACACACACACACACATATATATATATATATATATGTGTGTGTGTGTGTGTGTGTATAAATGTATATATGTGTGTGTGTATATATATATATATAAATATATATATAAATATATAAATATATATAAATATTTATATATATAAATATATATAAATATATAAATATATAAATATATATATATATATAAAATGTGTGTGTGTATATATATATATATATATTCAATGGAATATTACTCGGTCATCAAAGAAATGAAATCTTGCCAGCCATTTACAATAACCTGGATGGAACTAGTGGATATTACACTAAGTGAAATAAGTCAGTCAGAGAAAGACAATTATTGTATGATCTCACTGATATGTGGAGTTTAAGAAACAAAACAGAGGCTCATAGGGGAGGACAGGAAAAAATATACTAAGACAAAACCAGAGGGAGACAAACCATAAGAGGCTTTTAATCATAGGAAAGAGAGGGTTGCTGGGGGGTGGGGTAAAGGGAGGGGGTAACTGGGTGATGGACATTAAAGAGAGCATGTGATATAATGTATACTAGGTATTATATAAAACTGATGAAATTATATATAGTTATATGATTATATAAAACTGATGAGTAATACCTTGCATGTTAATAAAAACAAAAACGAACAAACAAAAAGGGATACAACTAAACAAAATTAACTACAGAGGTTGAACAGAAGACTAGATCAACCAGAAAAAAAAAATAGCAAAAAAAACCCAAAACATAACCAACAAAGAAAAGGCATTGGAAATTATTCAGAAAAAGGTGCAAAATGGGAAAAATGGAATGTGAACAAATTAAGAAACCTAAAGAGACTTAACATATGAGATATCATATATAACAGGAACAGTGGAGAAAGATATAGTAAGGTATTCAAAGAGAGAATGCCCCAAACTTCCCAAACCTGGGGAGGAAAATTGGCATCTAGATCCAGGAAAACCAATGGATACTAGTAGGGGGACCCAAAGGAATGCACACCAAGACACATTATAATAAAATGACCAAGGTCAATGACAATAGGAAAATTTTGAAAGCATCAAGTAAAGTGAAATGTCACATAATAGAGAAACCCCATAAGACACTCAGAGTATTTCTTAGCAGAAATATTATCACGCTGGAAGTTGGGGAAGAATAATATATTTAAAGTGTTGGAAAAAAAAATACCAATGAAGAATATTATGCCCAGCAAAACTGACCTTCTAAAATGAGGAAGATTTAAAGACATTTCCAGACAAACAGATGCTCAAGAGTTCATGAATACTAGACCCACATTATCAGAAATGCTAAAGGGAATTCTAAGTTGGTGGAAAAATTGCTAAGCAGCATACAAAAGCATATAAAGTTTAAAACCCACTGTAAAGGTAAATATATACTCAAATACAGAATACCATAATATCTTAATGGTGGTGGATAAATCACTGTTAATTCTAGTATAGAACTTAGAATGCAAGAACATTAAAGTAGCTATAACTATAAAAACATGTTGATAGATACAAAATATAAATCAATGTGAGTTGTGTCACTAATAACAAATTGGGAGGAAAAAGAAATGTATAGAGTTTTGGGATGCTATTGAAGTTACTCTCAGCTTCAAACACTGTTTTAACTATAAACTGTTATAGGTGAGCCTCATCATAATCATAAGGAAAATGCGTATAGAATATACACAAAAGGAAAAAGGAAAAAGAATCAAAGCATAACAATTTTAAAAAGGGAGGGACACATGGGTGACTCAGTTAAGCATCTGCCTTTGACTCAGGGTGTGATCCTAGGGTCCTGGGGTGGAGCCCCATGTTGGGGCTCCCTGATGGGCAAGGAGCTTGCTTCTCCTTCTGCCCCTCCCTCTGCTTGTGTCCTCTCTTGTGAGTGCTCTCTCAAAAAAAAAAAAAAGAAAAAAAGACAATTCTGAAAAAGAAAAAAAAATCAAATAAAACATGGAACATCAAAAGAGGAAAAGAGTGGCAAAAAAATGTAAGGCAGGGAAAAAAAAATTAACAAAATGACAAGAGCATGTTATTCCCTATCAATAATTACTGTGGTAAGTTTAAATAGATAAATTTACCAATACAAAGATATAGAAGACCTAAAAGAATTTTAAAATGTGAGAAAGAACAACCCTAAGATCCAAATATATGCTATTTACAGAGGAGTCACTTAAAGTATAAGAATACATATAGACAAAACTTGAAGTGATAAAAAGACATCCATGCAAATGGTAATCAAAAGAACATGGCTGGTATTATTTATACCACAGAAAATAGACCTCAAATACTGTCACAAATGATAAAAAAGGACATTATACATAAGAAAATGTCATTAATACCAGGCTTTAGTGTTCAAAATATATAAGGAACTCTTACAACTCAGTAAGAAAAGTAACAATAACCTTATATAATGAACAAAGGACGTGAACAGACATTTTTCTGAACAGGACATACAAATGTCCAAAAGTATATGGAAAAATGATCACCAACACTAATCATCAAGGAAATAAAAATAAGAACAACAATGAGATATTACTTCACACTTAGGATGATTATTAATTAAAAAAATGTAAGTGTTGTCTGGGATTTGGAAAAACTGGAATCCTTGTACACTATTCTCGGAATGCAAAATTCTGTCATTTCTATGTAAAACAGTTAATGGTTTCTCAAAAAATGTAAAGGAACTATTACATAATTCAGCAATCTCATTTCTGTATTTTTATCCAAAACATTTCAAATCAGGGTCTTGAGAATAATTGTATGTCCATGTCTACTGCAGCACTATTCATGGTACCAAGATGTGATGTATTTTGATGGATAAATTGATAAAGAAAATTTGTTATACTCATGCAATGGAATATTATTCAGCTTTAAAAACTAGAAAAAATCCTACCATATGTGAAAACATGGATGAACATTGAGGATACAATAGTGAAATACCTGATGACAGAAGGAAAGTATTGTACATTATAATTTATGAAGTTTACAAGACAGTAAAACATAGAAGCAGGGAGTGGAGTGGTAATTCCCATGACCTAGGCAGAGGCAGAGGAAATGGTAAACTGATATTTAACAAGTGTAAAGTTTCAGTTATGCAAGATTAAGTTCTTGAGATCTGTTATAAAACATACTGTCTATAGTTATCAATACTGTATTAAACTCCTACAGATTAGTAACAAGATAGATTTCACCTTGTCTTAATACAATATATATAAAACATGATCAATGTACTTCCCTACTTCAAACACCAAAGAACTTAGCACATTTCTATGTGTGGTAGAAGGAACATTCTGAAAGGATAATTTCAGTTATTACTTCTGTGAATCCATATGGACAAAATACTATAAGTCAAATGGATGTTTTATGATCTATCAGTCTTATTGTACTCCTCTGATACACAATGCTGAGCAAGGAAGTAAAGTACACTGGTGTCATGAAAAATACCTAACTTTTACTCATGTCATATAAATGAAAAAGGAGATACACTAATGATGACGAAATCCCTCTTACCCTCCTTATTTAAATAACTTGTATAGAACCCATTTTATAGTGTCTAAAAGTTATCTCTATTTTAGCACACTTAATTTCAAAAGGAGAGGCAAGGATCCTCCAGGCTGGTGGGGTAGGGGTAGTTACTGCCATCAAGAAAAGAGGAGATGAGAGGAGGGGAGGGGAAAGAATAGGAAGAGAGGAAAGGGAAAGAGAAAGAGAGAGAGAATTTAAACCCAAATTTATTAATAAGTGTGCCATATACAAAATGTCAGAAAAGACAAGAGACTCCAAAAATATTGAAGAATTTGTTAGATGGACCATGGAAATTTCTTTTTTTTTTTTTTTTTTTTTTCTACTAAGAGTATCTTTTACATGAACTAAATTGAATCCAAAAAAAAATAAAATATTTTCTTTTTTTTATTTTAAGTTTCTTATTATTTTAATTCCAATTAGTTAACATGCAGGGTTATATTAGTTTCAGGAATATGATGTAGTGATTCATAAATCCATACAACATCTTTTGTTCATCACAATAAGTGCATTCCTTAAATCAATCACCTATTTTATCCATCCCCCCACCCACCTTCCCTCTGGTAACTATCAATTTTTTTCTCTAAGTTAAAAGGCTGTTTCTTGGTTTACCTCTCTCTCTTTTTCTTTTTTTTTTCTTTTTTCCCCTCTCCGTATTTGTTTTGTTTCTTACATTCCACATATGAGTGAAATCATATGGTATTTTACTTTCTCTGACTTACTTATTTCACTTGTCACTATTCTCTGTAGCTCCATCCACATCATTGCAAACGGAAAGATTTCATTCTGCTTTATGACTAAGTAACATCCCCTTATATATGTACCACCTCTTCTTTATCCATTCATCAGTTGCTAAACATTTGGGCCACATCCATATCCTGGCTATTGTAAATAATGCTGCTTTAAGTTACATGTGTCCCTTTGAACTAGTACCTTTGTATTATTTGGGTAGATATTCCCCTAGTATGATTGCTGGATCACAGGGTAGATGCATTTTTTTTAATCTTTTGAGGAATCTCCATACTTTTTTCCAAAGTGGCTGCACCAGTTTGGATTCCCACCAACAGTGCAAAAGGATTCCTTTTCTCCCCATCCTCAACACCTGTTGCTTCTTTTGTTGCTGATGTTAGCCATTCTGACAGGTGTGAAGTAATATCGCACTGTAGTTTTGATTTACATCCTCTGATGAGGAGTGATGTTGAGCATCTAACCATAAGTGAGTTGACTACCTGTATGTCTTCTTTGAAGAAATGTCTGTTTATATCTCCTGCCCATTTTTTAACTGAATTATTTGTCTTTTGGTATTGGATTGTGTAAGTTCATTATATATTTTGGATACAAACCATTTATCAGATATGTCATTTGCAAATATCCTCTCCTATTTTAAAGGTTGTGTTTCAGTTCTCATGATTGTTTCCTTTGTCATGCAGATACTATTTATTTTGATGTAGTCCCGATGGTTTATTTTTGCTTTTGTTTCCCTTGCTTCAGAGACCTATTTAGAAAAAAAAAAAAAAAGTTGCTAAGGCCAATGTTAGAGGTTACTGTCTATGTTTTCCATTAGAATTTTTATGGTTTCAGATCACACATTAAGGTCACTGATCAATTTTTAATTTATTTGTGCATGGTGTAAGAAAGTAATCCAGTTTCTTTCTTTTGCTATCGTTGCTATCCAGTTTTCCCCACACCATTTGTTGAAGAGAAATTATTTTTCCTTTTGGAAATTCTTCCATGCTTTGTTAAAGGTTAATTGACCATATAACTGTGGCCTTATTTCTGGATTTTCTATTGGTCTATGTGCCTATTTTTCTGTCAGGACCATACTGTTTTGATCACTACAGCTTTGTAATATGACTTAAAGTCCAGCATTGAGATACCCCCAAATTTTTATAATTACTTTGAATATTTGGGGTATTTTATGGTTCTCTACTAATTTTAGGATTGTTTATTCTAGTTTTGTGAAAAATGTTGTTCGTATTTTGATAGTAATTGCATTAAATATACAGATCCCTTTGCATAGTATTCACATTTTACCAATATTTGTTTTTCCAGCCCATAAGCACAGAATGTCTTTCCATTTCATTGTGTCATCTATTATTTATTTCATTAGTGCTTTATAGTTTTCAGAGTATGGGTCTTTCACCTCTTTGTTTAAGTTTATTCCTAGCTATCTTATTATTTTGGGTGTAATTATAAATGGGTTGGTTTTCTTAATCTCTCTTTCTGCCACTTCATTATTGGTGTATAGAAATGCAACAGATTTCTGTACATTGATTTTGTATCCTATGACTTTACTGAATCCATTTATCAATTCTAGAAGTTTTCTGGTAGAGTCAGATTTTCTATGTAAAGTATCATGTTCTCTGCAAATAATGAAAGTTTAACTTCTTCCTTGCCCATTTGGATGCCTTTTATTTCTTTTTTGTTGTTTGATTGTGGAGGCTAGGATTTCCAGTACTATGTTGAATAAAAGTAGTGAAAGTGGACATACTTATCTCATTCCTAACTTTAATGAAAAATTTCTCAGTTTTTCCCCATTAAGGATGATGTTAGCTGTAGGTTTTTCATATATGGTCTTTGTCAAGTTGAGGTACATTTCCTCTAAACCTACTTTGTTGAGGAATTTCATCATGAATGGATGTTGTAGTTTGTCAAGTGTGTTTCTGCATCTATTGAAATGATAATATGGTCCTTATCCTTTCTCTTAGTGATGTGATGTATCACGTTGATTGTTTTGTGAATATTAAACCACCCTTGCAAACCAGGAATAAATCCTCTTGATTTGGTGAATGCTGATCTTATAGAGTGAATTTGGAAGTTTCCCTTCTTCTCCTATTTTTTGAAATACTTTAAGAGAAATATGTAGGTATTAACTCTTCACATGTTTGGTAGAATTTGCTTGTGAAGCCATCTGGTCCTAAACTTTTGTTGAAAGTTTTTTGATAACTGATTCAGTTTTTGTTTTTTTGTGTGTGTGTTTTATTTTTTAATTTAAATTCAATTTAATTAATATATACTGTATTATTAGTTTCAGCAGTAAAACTTAGTGATTTGTCAGTTGCATGCAACACCCAGTGTTCATTATTTCAAGTTCCTTCCTTAATGCCCATTCCTCATCCACATCCCCTCCAGCAACTCTCAGATTATTTCCTATAGTTGAGTCTCTTATGATTTGCCTCTCTCTCTGTTCATCTTCTTTTGCTTTTCCTTCCCTTTCTCTGTTCATCTGTTTTATTTCTTTAATTCCATATATGAGTGAAATCATAGGGTATTTGTCTTTCTCTGACTCACTTATTTTGCTTAGCATAATACCCTCTAGTCCCATCCACATCATACCAGGTGACAAGAATTAATTCTTTTTTATATATAATTATTATGTTTAGTTAGGAACTGTATAGCACATCTTTAGTTTTTGATGTAGTGTTCAATGATTCATTAGTTACATATAATACCCAGTGCTCTTCACAACACTTGCCCTCCTTAATACCCATCACACTGTTACCTCCTCTCCCCCACCTTACTCTCCTCTGAAACCCTCAGTTTGTTTTCCAGGGTCCATAGTCTCTCATGGTTCATCTCCCTCCTATATCCCCCTTCAGATTTCTCTCCCTTTCCCTATGCTTCTCCATGCTATTGTTTGTGTTCCACATATGAGTGAAACCATATGATAATTGTCTTTCTCTGCTTAATACTCTCTTAATGTCTTTCACTTAACATAATACTCTCTAGTTCCATCCATGTCAGGCAAATGGTGGGTATTCATCCTTTCTGATGGCTGAATAATATTCCATTGTATATATGTATCACATCTTCTTTATCCATTCATCTATTGAATGGCATCTCAGATCCTTCCAGTTTGGCTATTGTGGACATTGTTTCTATGAATATTGGGGTGCATGTGTCCCTTCTTTTTTCATTAAGTCTGTATCTTTGGGGTAAATACCTAGTAGTACAATTGCTGGGTTGTAGGTAGCTCTATTTTTTAAAATCTTGAGGAACCTCCATACTGTTTTCCTGAGTAACTATACGAGCTTACATTCAAACCTACACTGTAAGAGGATTCCCCTTTCTCCACATCCACTCCAACATTTGTTGTTTCCTGACTTGTTAATTTTTGTAACATAGAATCTTCTTGCAGTTTTTATTTGTATTTCCCTGATGACAAGTGATGTTGAGCATTTTTTCATGTGTCTGTTAGCCATTTGTATGTCTCCTATGGAGAAGTGACTGTTCATGTCTTCTGCCCATTTTTTGACTGGGTTATTTGTTTTTTGAGGTTGAGTTTGAGAAGTCCTTTTTTTTTTTTTTTTTTAGATTTTATGTATTTATTTGAGAGAGGGACACACACACACACACACAGAGAGAACACAGGCAGGAAGAGGGGCAGAGGGAGAGGGAGAAGCAGGCTCCCCACTGAGCAGGGACCCCTATGTAGGACTCCATCCCAGGAATCTGGGATCATGACCCAAGCTGAAGGTAGATGATGCTTAACTGACTTAGCCACCCAGGCACCCAAGAAGTTCTTTATAGATCTTAGATATCAACCTTTTTATCTGTTACCATCCTTTACAAATAAATCTCTTCTCCCATTCCATAGGGCACCTCTTAGTTTTGTTGACTGTTTCCTTTGTTGTGCAGCAGATTTTTTATCCTGACGTTTTGTTCCCCTTGCCTTAACAGATGTGTCTTAAAAGAAGTTGCTGTGCTCAGTGTCTAAAAGTTACTGTCTATGTTCTCCTCCAGGATTTTGATGGATTCTTGTCTCACACTGATGTCTTTCATCCATGTTGTGTTTATATTTGTGTATGGTGTAAGAAAAATGGTCGAGTTTCATTCTTCTATGTAGAACTGTCCAGTTTTCCCAGCACCATTTATTGAAGAGACTGTCTTTTTTTAATATTTTATTTATTTATTTGACAGACAGAGATCACAAATAGTTAGAGAAGCGGGGGTGGGGGGGGTGGGAAGCAGGCGTCCTCCTGAGCAGAGATCCTGATGTGGGGCTCGATTCCAGGATCCTGAGATCATGACCTGTGCCAAAGGCAGAGGCTTAACCCACTGAGCCATCCAGGTGCCCCAGAAGAGACTTTTTTCCATTAGATATTTCTTCATTGATTGTCAAAGATTATTGGACCATAAAGTTGTGGGTTCATATCTGGCCTCTCTATTCTGTTCTATTGGTCTATGTGTCTGTTTTTGTGCCAGTACCATGCTGTCTTGGTGATCACAGCTTTGTGTTAAAGCTTGCAATCAGGCAATGTGATGCCCCTAGTTTTGTTTTTCTTTTTCAACATTTCCTTGACAATTTGGGGTCTTTTCTGATTCCATACACATTTTAGGATTGTTTGTTCCAGCACTTTGAGAAATGCCATGGGTATTTTGATTGGGATGGTATTGAAAGTATAGATTGCTCTCAGCAGTATAGACATTTAAACAATGTTTATTCTTCTGATCCATGAGCATGGAATGTTTTTCCATCTTTTTCTGTCTTCCTCAATTTCTTCCATAAGCATTCTATAGTTTCTAGAGTATAGATCCTTTATCTCTTTGGTTATGTTTATTCCTAGGTGTCTTACAGTTTTTGTTGCTATTGTAAATGGAATAAATACCTTAATTTCTCTTTCTACAGTTATGTTGTTAATGTATAGAAGAGCAATTGATTTCTGTGCCTTGATTTTATATCCTGCCACATTACTGAATTGTTGTATGGATTCTAGTAATTTGAGCATGGAGTCTTTTGAGTTTTCCATGTAAAGTATCATGTCATCTGCAAAGAGGAAGTGTTTGAATTCTTTGCTAATTTGAATAGCTTTTATTTTATTTTATTTTATTTTATTTATTTTATTTTTGTTGTTGTTGCTTGATTGCTGAGGCTAGGACTTCTAGCACTACGTTGAATAATAGTGGTAAGAGTGGGCATCCCTGTCATGTTACTGACCTAAAGGGAAAATCTCTCAGGTTTTTCCCATTGACAATGTTCATTCTTTTTGATGGCTGAGTAATATTCGTGTTTCTGTGTGTGTGTGTGTGTGTGTGTGTGTATGTGTGTGTGTGTACATATACCACATCTTCTTTATCCATTCATCTGTCTATAGACATCTGGGCATCTGGGTTCTTTCCATAGTTTGGCTGTTGTGGACATTGCTGCTATAAACATTGAGGTGCATGTGCCCCTTACTGATTCAGTAATCAGTTTGTTTAGTTTATTTTTTTTATTTATTAATTAATTTATTTATTGGCAGTTATCAGTCTGTTCAAGTTTTCTATTTCTTCCTATTTCAGTTTCAACAGTTTATATGTTTCCAGGAATTTGTCCAGTTCTTCTAGGTTGTCTAGTTTTTTGGCATATATATTTTTTTCAGAATAATCTCTTATAATTGTTTGCATTTGTGTGGTGTTGGTTGTTATTTGTCCTCCCTCATTGCCATTTAACTTATTTGGGTCTTTTTTTTTTTTTTTCCTTGATAGGTCTGGCTAGAGGTATATCATTTTTATTGATGTTTTCAATGAACTTGCTCCTGGATTTATTGATCTGTTCTATTATTTTTTTAATTTCCATCTCATTTATTTTTGCTCTTATCTTTATGTTTATTGTTCTTTTCCTAGATCCTATAGGTATAAGGTTCATTTGTTTGAGTTTTGTTTTGTTTTGTTTTGTTTCTTCTTGCAGTAGGCCTACATTATTATAAACATCTCTCTTAGAACTGTTTTTGCCACACTCCAAAGATTTTGGCCATTGTGTTTTCATTTTCATTTTTTTCCATGTACTTTTTATTTCTTTTTTGTTATTTCCTTGTCAATCCAGTGCTGCCTTCTGATGACACAATGAAGCACAAAAAGGTCAGCTGCAAGAGAATGGGAGCAGAGGGTGACAGCAGAAAAGACTGTTGCCCCAAACAACTCCTGAGTCTCATATTTATTAGAAAGTGAACAATAACCAACAAAGAAGCCAGAGTAGATTACACATTGACCATGAGTCTTGTAGATACATAAGAAGAAAGGCAAAACATGTCTGGTCACGTAGTACATGACCTACAATGAGCAAGCTCAGATGAAAGGATTGCCTGACTAACTGCTAATGCTCTCTGAGGAAGGGGAGATAACAGAAAAAAGAAGCAGGTGGTGTTCCACCCTGAGTGAGCTGGGCGTCCCCAGCTGCTGGGCTTCAATGACATATATTGTCCTCTCCCCCCAGAGAACTGTTGTCAGTACATGTTTTTCTTAAGGCTATATCTAAGCATGGTTGGTAACTAGTATAATTTCTCATAAGTTATATATTAAACAGTATGTTGTTCTGAGGGATGGTTACATTTCTCCCTTTTTGTTTGTGCAGAAGCAGGAAAGTTGATTTCACTATTTCTCAATCCATCAGTCGTTGGAAGGATTTTCGCATGCATCTGAGGACTAAGGATAAAAATATTATAGCAATAAAAGAATTATCATTCCATCTATAATGTCAAGACCAGTTTGTTTAATCCACATAAAGAGGTTTAGATTAAACAGAATATTATTAATCCTTTGTGCAAAACTCACTTCTGGAACTAATTGTAATGATGAGTGTGTAATCCTTTGAATAGTATCTTGAAGATATTTAATATCTAAATTTAGATTATTGCCATAGTGATTGGTAATATGACAGCAAATTTTGTTCCATGATGTTTTTGATTCTTTATAGGTGTAGGGAGTAACACAGAAGGAGGAAACATTCCAATAACATAAAAGACAAAGCCTAAGTTTAATATTTTGGAGATCATCTCCTACATATATCATGGCTGATTCTAAATCAGAGATTCTTTCATCTAATTTTTGATCTATAATTGTTTGTTGATTCCAGGCTTTGCTAGCATTCTCATACCATTTTTGCACAAATTGTGTAGTGTGTACAGTCTGATGCAAAGCTCTTCCTGTAGTGATAGCTGTAACAGTAATGGCTATAATTCCTAGGATAGTTGTTATAAGCAGCCCAAGAAATTTCTTCATTCTATGGACCCAATTCTTCAAAACTGTTAAAAGTACATGCATATCTGGAAAGCTTTCCCAAACAAGGTGATGTTTCACTGGTAACCAGATGCCTATTCTTCTTCTAGCCATAAGAGTAATAGAACTGTCTATGTAAACGTTCTCATTCACACAAGTGAACATTTTACATTTGAGATAGTTTATTTGTCTAATGCTATGATCAAAAGTCATTTTTTTTACAATAATAAAGACATAGGAATCTCTAACACACACTCTAACCCATTCTTTTCTCATCAGGAGAAAGGAGAATACATAATAGTTGGACTGATAAATGCAAGAGCCATTCCAAATTCTAAGGTGATTTAAAGCGGCAATGACTTTCCATAAATTATTTTGCCTTTTATGAAAAATCAGCAAAAGGGATGGCGCTGAAAGTCCTTGCCCATGCCAAATCAGAGGTGCATTTCCCCAAGATAAGGTTTATAGTATGATGAGGTGATGAAAAACTTGTCATTTTAAATTTTGATGAGAGGAGAAGAGTCTCCCAGTGTAATTGGTGGCTGCCATCCCCTTAGGGGACCAGTCCCATACAATTCCATAGGAATCATTAATAATGACACTGGGACAAGAAGCTCAACAATCCTCCCACAAGGGGCAAATTCTCTCATTAGATCACATCTGCATCATTTTGTGTTTGGGAATAGGGGGTGTTGCTGTGCTATAGAGGACCCTGATATTCTTTGGCTAGGAATCCTTTAGTGGAGAGTAAACATAACTTAACTTTAGTCAGACTATTACTAGTAAGAAAGTCCACCAACCATCTTTGATCATCAGAGATAAGACACTTGGAATGATTGTCAATACGTATCGGTCTATTTTGATAACCTAATGTAGGATTAATATTTGTGCCTTCCTCTTGAGGCACTAATGGCAATCTGTGATCCAATATTCCAGGTACCCATTTTGAGGCATTCAAATAAATTGGTTTTATATCTTCTCCCTGTTCTACTGGATGGAGCAAGGGAGGATTAGATGTCTAAGCCCAATAAGTGAAGTTATTTATTTGGGCATAACCTCCTGGAAGACTTACAGCTACCATGATAGAGCCACCATAGTTACCACCATGTTGTTAGGGTTGAAAGAACACTGTTCATTCTCCAGAACGTCCTCTGATTTCTTGGTCAGCTTCTTTATCTGACCCCAAGTTGGAATCTTTGCTTGGTCCATCCCAGGCATCGTGACTCAGGTGCTCTTTAATGTGAGACCCTCAAAGCTGATGATTGGTGGGACCGGTTCTAATCCAAATCTTTTCCTCTTGCTCATGACAGACCTTTATGAAATGAGAGGGTACCCATACAGGTTCTGTGGTCTCATTAGGCAATATACATGCACATTCTTTTCTGCAGGTAACCAAGCTACCAGGCAGACATTGATGAGAAGTGATATTTTTCTATGAGATTGGAAGATATACTTTGCCCTGTTTATGTGTAGTGAAATGTCTTTCTACTGCTAAAGTGTTTTTATCATCATGATTCAAAAAAATTAATAGTAAATAAAAGTTGTGCTAATATTTCTTGAGGAGGACCTTGTATTCCCTCTTTTTGTTTGTTAATCTGTAATTTTAATATTTGATTAGCCCACTCTATTATTTTTTGTTCTTGGGGATTAATTGAGATGCTGGTAGAATGTTTATGAATGAGGGGTTGTAAATGATGAAATAGTGAGTGGAGGGAAACATCAAATGTGGAAATAGCAGCAGTTTTAATATGCTGTAAAACATATGCTGTATATAAAGAATCAGATAACAGATTAAATGCAGAAGAAACATCTTGAAATAATGTAATAACTGTCATTAATTTTGATTTCTGTGCTGAGAGACCAGTAGTAGATATTTTTTAGGTAGGACCATAATAACAGGCTTTGCCTTTTGTTCCCTTATCATTCCCCCTGAACAATTTTGACCCTTAAATCTTTAAGGTTGTTGAAAGTGGAAGGTCTCATCTTCTGTAACTTCTTCCTGCTGAATAGGGGCATAGAATTGTCCCTACCTATTCAGGTCAACATTGATCAGTTGGGGAGTGTGTAGGGAAGTTACAAAAGATGGAGGCAACTGAATCCAATGCTGACAGTAAAGAAGTGTCTCTGTGTGTGGTAATTTCTCTGACCTTTACCTAAAGTTCTCTAGCTTAGGTAAACTACAAACATTTAAAGGCAAACAGATCTAGAATTTAACATCCACAAATGTGGGTGTTATTTAAACAATTTTTTCTCTCTAAAATAGTACCCATTTCCAAATATGGCCAAATCAGGACTAATTTGTTTGGAAAACAATTCTAATTTTAACAAACTTGGCTTGATCATTTATGTAAGTTCAGCAAGAACAGTGAGTGATCATACAGATCTTTTAGAATTTGCTTTGCTGGAACTTTATAAGGAATCTCTAGGTTGAACTTTTAGTTGGTTCTACAGACCAGAAGCCAAGCCATGTATTTGCCATCAGATATGCCTGCAATACCTGTAGATTTGGGCAGAATTCCCCTTGCTGAGGTCCCCAGAGTATTCTGAGGTTCCTGCACCTGTCAGGAAGTGACATTCTTTACTCATCTGGTGAGGTTGCTGGGAACCTGTAAGCATGGTATCAGGCCAGCAGTTCCAAGGGGTTTTGTGGCTCCAGGTTTCATAAAGCCAACCTCAGATCCTTAAAGCTATCTGGTCATATCTGAGTCTATGCATGTCTTCCTCAAATATGACATTCCAGTCAAAACCTTGGTAAAATAACCCATGTTTCCAATGGTGTCCTGTTACAAGGAGAACAGATTCTTATTGAACTTATGCAAATGACTAGGATTATTTTAGAAGAAATTATACTAACTGAGACCTTTTGAATTTGAGGATTCAGATAGAGAAAAGTTGAATGCCTTGGTTTGTTTACAAATGAGTATTTTTACATTTCTGTAAGTCACAGATATCTTACGAAAAATTCTCCTTAGTATGGAAGAGCAAACATTAGAGAACCAACAACCTTTCAAACAAGATTCATGATCCTATAAACCTTTTAGTTTATTTAGTCCCATATTACTAATTCTGGTTTAGCTTGAATGCAGCTTTTACTTAGTTCTGGAAGTTCTTACCCATTTCAGTTCTGATCCTAAAGATACTGATTATCTGTATTTTCCTCAAAGTCATTTACATGAACCACTTTGAAGATATAACTCATTTTACAAGAGAATAAAAACAATTATAAATGACTGAAAAAAAACCTCAGAAATAGACATTGTTAATGATCTGATAGGAATATTCACTATAATACGATTGACAAAGAAATTCAGTTATTCTGTAACGTGGAACACTTCAGTAGCCAGAACCAGAGCATTACAAACAAAGCAAGTCTACAAACAAGCAAGTCTAATTAGTCAAGAAGACTCTGTTCATGTTTTAAATCTTGGGGAAGTTTGTTAAAACCTTAGAAGTTTTAAAGCACATGCCTAAACAGATCAGGGATGGTAAAGACCTGATAAAGGCAAGACACAGAAACTGGTTTTTCTAGGCAGGTGGAGAGAAAACAACTATTTGCATTTTATTATCAAGAACAGACAAACAATTGTGAATACTTTGTCTTTTTGAACAGAGCAAAAATCGACTTTCTCTTATACCAGTGTCTTTAAAATTAATTCATTTTGATCTTAGTCCATCCTGACCACACCTAAAATTTGTTTCCAAAGATTTCCCTTCAAAAACCTTCTACAACTTTCTTTGAATTCAGATTTTGTCCTAAGCCATTTCTTTCCAAACAACCATCTCATTTAGGACATAATTACCTTCTTTTACTTTCAACAAAAATGCATTCCATTCCTCATTTTTCTTATACATCTCCTACTTTTTATATAGAGAGTTGTATACCTTATTTCCATTAGTCTTACTGTTAGCAGAATTTTTCACTCTTTAGAAACCTTAAACTCCAGTGAAGACCAAGGGGTAACTAACTGTGAACTGTTACACCAGAATTCTTAAATGGCAAATCAGTGAATCAGTTAAGCACAAAACATGTTTACCAACAGATTTGAATACCCTTAGTTCTTTGCAATAGGTCAAAAGCACCAATCTATGTCCAGTAATCAATGCTTTAGCACTTTATCCCATTTGGAAAAGACCTAGATGTCCAACAAATTTTATTCCATTTATCATCCAAGTAAAATTTCAAAGTTTCAGGTTACCAAAGACTTTGAAAGTTACCTTAACAATTACCCATGAAAGCTTTGAGACAAACAATTAACTATCAGTTTAGTCATCTTTTTGTTAACAAATTTCAACAGAGATACAATGAGCTTATCTGACCTTCTGCAAACCTCAATAGGATAAGTTTTACATTTAGTGCTAATAACTTTAAAGACATATCTATCTTAATTAAACCAACAAACTTAACTTAGTTTAAATACTGATTTATGCCTCATGTGGGCCCACCCCATTTTCAATTTTTACCTGAGATACTGGGATTTGTAAAAGCTACAGAATGGAACAAATAAGAGTCAGGTAGACTGTATAGTAATCAGAATTGGTTTTCCTTTAACAGGCAAAAGTTTTAACTCGTGACCTACTTTCTCTTGTGTCTATAGGTCTAAAGCCCCTAATAAAGGGAATTGGGAGCAATGTCCTTTAATTACATTTAAAAGTTCCAAAAGTATTCCTTCACTGACTTTTGCTCCTCCTGCCTTAGGAGCCATCTCAACAAACGTACGTAAGGACAATATTCATTTGTTCTGTTTATATTACCCATGCCCTGTTTTAAGTACCCACAACACACCAGTGAGGAAAAGGCATGGCTCTGCAAAACTCACACTGGGGCTTCTTCTCCTGTTTCATTTCTCATCTTGGGTTTCATTTCTTGTCTGAGTTTCCTGTTCAGGTGCCACATGCTGCCTTCTTATGGCCCACAGGAGAAGAATGGGCATAAACAAGTCAGCTGCAAGAGAATGGGAGCAGGGGGTCACAATAGAATAGACTGTCACCCCGAACAACTCCTCAGACTCATATTTATTAGAAAGCGAGTAACAATCAACAAAGAAGCCAGAGTAGGTTACACATTGACCTTGTCTTGTAGATATATAAGAAAAAAGGCAAAACATGTCTGGTCATGTAGTACATGACCTACAGTGAGCAAGCTCAAATGAAAGGATTGTTGGACTAATTGCCGATGCTCTCTGAGGAAAGGGAGATAACAGAAAAAAGAATCAGGTGGTGTTCCACCCTGAGTGAGCATCCCCAGCTGCTGGGTTTCAATGACATATATTGTCCTTTCCCCTAGAGGCCTGTTGCCAGTACATGTTTTTCTTAAGGCTATATCTAAGCATGGTTGGTAACTAGTATAATTTCTCAATAAGTTATATATTAAGCAGTACATTGTTCTGAAGGATGGTTACAATCCAGTCTTTGTTTAGTAGCATGTTACTTAATCTCTATGTGTTTGTAGTCTTTCCAATTTTTTTTTTCTTCTGCTTTAAATCTAGTTTTGGGCTCCTAGTTGGCTCAGTGGGTTAAGCCTCTCCCTTCAGCTTGGTCATGATCTCAGGGTTCTGGGATCAAGCCCCAAGTTGGGCTCTCTCCTCAGTGGGAGGCCTGCTTCTTCTTCTCTCTCTCTCTGCCTGCCTCTGCCTACTTGTGATCTCCGTCTGTCAAATAAATAAATAAAATCTTTTTTTAAAAATCTAGTTTCATCACGTTATGATCAGAAAAGACTTACGGGATGACTTTGATCTTGAATTTGTTAAGGCTTGTTTTGCAGGATAATATGTGGCCTATTCTGAAGAATGTTCCATGTACACTTAAAAAGAATATGTATTCTGCTGCTTTAGGATTGAATGATCTGAATATATGTTAAATTCATCTTTTCCAGTATGTCATTCAAAGCCACTGTTTCCTTGTTGAGTTTCTGTTTAGACAATCTATCTATTTAGACTATCTAAGTTCTGCATTAAAGTCTCTTATTATTGGGGCATCTGGGAGGCTCAGTCAGTTAAGCGTTAAACAATTAAACTCTTGATTTCAGCCAGGTCATGTTCTCAGAGTTGTGAGATCCAGTCCCAAATCGGCCTCTGGGTTCAGTGGGGAGTCTGCTTTTCTCCCACTCCCTCTTCCCTCCCCTGCTTGTGCTCTCTAAAAAATAAATAATTGTGAAAGAGTCCCCTACTATTACTATATTATTATTGATTAATTCCTTTATTTTTTAATCAAGAGTTTATTTGGTTGCATAGATATTTATAGTTGTTATAACTTCTTGTTGGATTCTCCTCTTTATTATTACATAGTGTCCCTTTTTTTTTTTATAGTCTTTGTTTTAAAGTCTATTTTGTTCAATATTAGTATTGGTACTCTGGCTTTCTTCTGAGATCCATTTGCATGATGAATATTTCTCCATCCCTTCATTTTCAATCTCCAGGTGTCTTTAAGTCTAAAATGAGTCTCTTATAGACATCATATACATAGGTCATTTTTTAATCCATTCTGTCACCTGTTATCTTTTGATTTGAATGATTAGTCCATTTGCATTCAAAGTATTTAGATAGATCGATAGATAGATAGATAGATGATAGATATAGATAGATGATAGATAGATAGATAGATAGATAATAAATAGGTAGATAGGCATTTATTGTCTTTTTATTGTTTGTTTTGTGGTCATTTCTGAGGACTTTTTTCTAAGTCTTTCTTGTATTACCTCCATGGTTTTCTGGTTTTCTGTAGAGATGTATTTGGATTCCTCTTTCTTTATTCTTTGCTTATTTATTAGTAGTTTTTGATTCATGGTTACTGTTTGGTTTGTATACAATCTTTTGTGCTTATAGCAGTCTACAGTAGTCTATGTTAAGTTGATGGTTATTTTAGTTGGAAGTCATTCCTTTCTCCTCTCCTCCACATGTTTTAGATATATATTGCTGTATTTTATATACTTTTATTTTGTGAGTTTCTTCACTGATTATTACAGGAATATTTATTTATTTATTTATTTATTTTTACTGCTTATTTATTTTCTACCTTTATACTGTAATTTTTGGTCTCCCCTTCCATTCAAAGAGTCCCCTTTAATATTTCTTGTAGGGCTGTTTTGGTATTTATGAACTCCTTTATTTTTTGTTTGCCTGAGAAACTCTCTGCTTCTATTCTGAATGATAGACTTTCTATATAGAGTATTCTTAGCTATAGATTTTTGCCATTCAGTTCTTTGAAGGTATCATTCCACTCTCTTCTTGCTTGCAAAGTTTCTGCTAAAAAAATATCTTGGTAGCCCTTCAGATTTTCCCTTGTAAGTTACTGTCTTCTTTTGTTTTGCTACTTTTAAAAATTTTTACCACTATATTTTGTCAATTTAGTTAACAATATATATTTGAGAGGATCTGATTTTGTTGAATTCAATAAGACTCCTCTTTGCCCCTGGATCTGGATATTTGTTTCTTTCCCCAGATTAGAGAAGTTTTCAGCTATTTTTTCCTCAAATAAATTTGCTGCACCCTTTTCTCTCCCTTCTTCTTGGGACTTCTTTAGTTCAAGTGTTTTTACATTTGATGGAATCACTGAACTTCCTATGTCTATATTCATTTTGCATAATTATTTTCTCTTTCCTTTGTTCAGCTTGATTATTTTTAATTACTCTGTCTTCTTGGTCACTAACTCATTCTTCTGTTTCTTCCATTCTACTGTCCATTCCATCAAGCTTCTTTCTCATTTCATTGCTGAGCCCTTTATCTCTTCTATATTATTCTTATCTCTGTATTAAGGATCTCACTAGTGTCTTCCTCTCTTTTCTCAAGTCCAGTGAGTTTTCATGTGATCATTGACTTAAATTCTCTATCAGGCATGTCATGATCTGCTTCACTTAGATCTCTAGCTGTGGCCTTGTCCTATTCTTTCATTTGTAATTAATTTATCTCTCTTCATTTTGTCTGTCTTTTTGTGTCAGTTTATCTGTGTTGGGAAAGTCAGCTTGGCCTTCTTTGTTTTTGAGAATTTGACTTTATTGAGAGGACTTCCTGTAGTGCCTTGCAGTGCAATGTTCCCTATTTACCAAAGCCTTTTACTTCAGGTTAGTTTCCTGTGTGTGCTGTTTATGCCTTCTGCTATGTCTAAGTCACTTTTCCTTTTAGTGCAAATGTTTACACTGACTTTCTGCCTGTTGTGGGCTGTATTTGCTCTCTGTGATGTTAATGGAACCAAGGCAGGCCAGCTCTGAAGGAGTGTGCCTGCAGGAAAACTTGGTAGCAAGGTGGAGGTGTTAGCAGAATTTGCACTGGGCCACTAGTCTTATGCCCAATCCCTCAAAATGCTGTGCTGGCTGGGGGTGGGGTGGTGGTGGTGCTGTGTCTTGGTCAAAATACCATTTTAGAGTTAGTTTTTAAGCAATTGGGAACAAAGACCTATTTCTAAAATTCAGAAGATAAAATTACAAATTTCTTTAAAAATGTCTGCAACATAAATTAAATATTTTTAATCAAATTTTTACCTTACTGAAATTTACCTTATTATAATGATTTAAGAACATGTTATTTCTAAACATATAACTATCATTGTAGAATACCTTAATTATCTGTGTATGTAGATTATAAAATAACTATTTGCTTATTAAAAAAAACTGAATAATTAATGTTTGATGTCTATATAAACATATGTTCTATAGAACTTTTCAAATAAACCTAAATTTAGTGCTGTCCCAATATTCAGAAAACCAAAGAAAAACAAAACACCTTGAAGTTAAACATCACATATCTATACTTGATTAAGTGAGTTTACTGTAAAAGAGTCCTAATCTCTCAAAGTGTTTTCCCTGATGTGGCAATTTAGCTGAGCCTTCAAGAAGCCATTCTACCACTTTATTTTATTTTAGTATGTTTGCTTCTAATAATGTGTTATATGGCAAGAATAGTCATCTATATCCATATGCTAATGGTGGCACTAGTTTTGCCATTAAATAAGCAAATTAATCTGAGACGATATTATGTAACCTTCTCTATGTTAGTAAATGTAATTTTCAGTAAGTTTTTAGCCACTGTTCTTGGCAAAGAGACTGCAGGCAGGAAAGACAAAATCATATTTACGATAGTTGTCCGTTCTGGTGAATACAAATAATTAACTTTGCCAAGGTAGAAGGGATATAATCAAATTAAATTGAAACCAAGTAACTCTCATCATCTGGAAGAATGATACAAATGGAGAATTTGTAGAAACTCTCCCAGTATGGACATCATATGAATAGCTGGAAATACCACTCGACTAAGCTTACTGCATTTTTTTTTTTTCCAAGAAGGAATGGATGACCAAGTGAAATAGAACAAAAATAATGGAAATCACAAACCTCTGCATCTTTTAAAGTCATGGATTGCATTGAGAATTTCAACAGTTTCTCTCAGAGTGAAGCATTACTTATTATTTACTAATGATTACTTATGATTTACTATGGTTTGGTAAGGAGAGATGGGAAGAGTTTGGGGGGTTTTGACTTGGATTTTTCTTTTTCTTTTCTTTTTTTTTTTAAGATTTTATTTATTTATTTGAGAAAGAGAGACAGAACATAAGCTGGAGGCAGAAAGATCTCAGGACCATGAGATCATGACTTGAGCCTAAAGCAAGAGCTGGCTGCTTAACCTGAGCCCTCCAGGCACCCCTCAACCTTGCTTTTCCTAATATCATCTTTTTAAATCTCAGGTTAGGAAACCACTGTGAGAACTATTCCACCAGGTAGGTATGTCCATTTTAATAATGCATTAAAATACTAAGCAAATAAGCACAAACTGGGTCTGTGTACCTACTGTATCAAATATGAGAGCTTTGTGCCAAAATTACGTCACCCCATAAGGTGCGCTCTAACAGAGACACCATAACAGCAATTCAGGACATCTGGTATCAGTGCTTAGTGAGACTGCATTTAACAGACAAAATATTTGGTATTTCTCTTTCCCCAGTGCTCTCCTTTGAGGAAGGATTGATGGTTTTCCTAAAACAAAAACAAAAACAAACAAACAAACAAACAGCTTCCACCTTAATCAGTGTGCTTTTGTTCTGTTACAGAACTGGGTTTAAAAAGTAAAGAAGATTTTGTAATTTGTTCCTTGTAGCAGCTGACTAAAGCTTTCATCAACTTTACTTTAAAATTTTTAATCACATAAATGAAGGAACATCCCAGACAACAGCCTACTTTGTCCTTAGCTCTTAAGTCTATTATCTCTACTCTTTGTCTTTCTAAATAACCCTTGATTTACCTGGTTGATGTCCAATGAAAATTTAAGATAGATATTTCCTATGTTGTCTCTTTTGTTTTCTCACCCATGTCAGCCCAAAATATTTCATTACATAGTCTTTTTAGGCTTGTTTAAATAGAATTCAGTTAAAGACTCCAAATAAACACACAGCAAATTTGTCATTGGCACATTTTACCTGCTTCCAATTTTCTGTAGTTTTATCTTAACCTTAATCTTACAATATTCTGCTTAAACATAAAGCTTACACTACTGCTTCACAGTGATATTTAAATAGAGCATTCAACTAAAATATATAAAATTTTATTTGGAACAGCATAATCATTTAAAGTACATTAATGTAGATTTTTATTTTATCCTATTTATTTATTATTAGAATAATCCAATAAGGAACCAGGAGAATTTAGATGCGATTATTTTTTTTTCTTAAATATACTCAACTGGTAAATCATTTTAAATGCATAATTACAATAAATCATTACCTATATACAGGTATGATGGCAAGTACATAATTTAAAACACTTAGTTTTTTTAGTTAATTTATTTGAGAGAGAGAGCATGCAAGGGGGAGGGGTAGAAGTGGGAGAGAGTCTTTTTTTTTAAGATTTTTTTTTTTAATTAAACACACAGAGTGAGATCACAAGTAGGCAGAGAGGCAGGCAGAGAGAGAGGGGGAAGGAGGCCCCTTGATGAGCAGAGAGCCTGATGCAGGGCTTGATTCCAGGACCCTGAGATCATGACCTGAGCCAAAGGCAGAGGCTTAACCCACTGAGCCACCCAGGTGCCCCATGGGAGAGAGAGTCTTAAACAAACTCCAGGCTGAGTGTGGAACCATGCTAAGTGTGGAACCTGATGCAGACCTTGATCTCATGACACTGAGATCATGACCTGAGCTGAAACCAAGAGTTGGATGCTTAACCTACTACACCATCCAGGTGCCCTAGAACACTTAGTTTTTAAGGTAAATTTATTCTTTTAGTGGAATATATTAGTGTGTTGTATAAATAAATAATTTTCTTTATATGTTAGGTTCACATCCACTCTTTTTTTTAACCTCATTTTAATAATGCTTCTTTTATTTTTTACCACTATAGCAAGTTCTTTCTATATGTTCACTCTCTGTGAGTAATAAAATGTCCTGGAAAAATATAAAATCCTGACAAATCAAATATCCTTTATTTTCCAGGCTAGAAATACATTTTATATTAAGCATAGCTTCTTGATTTTTTATGTTTACTTAGAGGAATATGACCCATTTATTTATTATTATCAGCTGAAAATGAAAGCTATTGCTAGAGGTCTTCAGCTACATAAAGAGGTATCAAAGTTCATATGTTAACTGTAATCAGTGTGTACAATCAGTAATCATTCCTGCAAGCTGAAGGAACCATACAGAGCACCTCTAGCCATTCAAAATAATTAAATGTTCAACAGTTCATGTGCTATGGGGACTAACACATATTAAAAATATATTTATTGTTATTTTGTTTCAATTGTTAAATGAACCTCTGTAATTTCTTCTGTATTATCCTCTGGCTCTGGGCAACAGTTGTCTGTTTTATTTTCTTCTATATTTAAGCAGAAAACTAAGAGATAGCCAAGAGTGTCAGAGCTGAGTGTATGTATATATATATATATTTTTTTTTTTTTGTATCAGATGTTTCTTAGAAATATGCAATGTGCAAGTAATCAGCAGTAATACTTTAACATACTTAATCTTAAGTATCAAGCTGCAGCCTACTTTTCCCTAATACACTTAAAACCATATGGTTGTTTCTGTTTTTGGTGTCAATTTGGTTGGGTAGGCAATACTTAGGCACAACATGAGACATTTTCATTGATTCTTAAAAGGTCTTTATTCACACTTGAGCTAAAGCAGCTGGTGGAGGGTTAGAGAGCACTCGAGTCACCAAATCTCTGGATATTGCTTTCTGCTGCACCATCTGTGCCCTGTTAAATATTCTTGATTTTTGCCAAGTTTGGGCCAATTTATATGTTAAGTCAGTTACTGAAATCAGAATCCAAGAAGCTTCAGGGATGAAAAAAAAAAGTGATATTAAACTGCACAACTCTTATACATTAATCATTAGTAATGGAATGGGAAGTTCAAGTACTGCCACTCAAAAGACCATTGTGAGAAATCAGGCTCCCAGGATTTTGGGAGGACTGTGAATGTGAATTATTTTTCAGAACCATTCACTCCAGAGAAATGTACCCCATCCTAATGCTTCAAGATAGAGAGTGAATTTTGTATGGGATGCTACAGAGCAGCTGCAGACTCAAGTCTGTTCACAAATGCTTTTTAATCTTCTATGCACCATAGCCTAGTAAGACCTCATATAGTAACTAATTACTTTGGTAGCTAACAATTTTACAGTCTTGTACCTGAAAACAGCTTCAAATCATACGGATTAGCCAGTATGTAACTTCTCATTTTAAGAAACAGAGCATTCTAAATTGCCACATGGAACAAAGACTCAAATTAGGAATCTTGAGCCTGCTATTCTGCTCCTGAGATATTGATTTTCATCACTGAACAAGAATGTGTTGTTATTTCAAAATTAAAAGAAAGTCTTAGGATATAAAAGTCAAATTACATTATGTTTTTAAATTATTTTGATTAAATTAGATATAAAGTTTTGTTGAGACTAATAACCAGCCCGGTGTGGAAAACATTAAGATTTGAGTCTAGAAATTTTGGAGACTGAATAAAAGAGGAAAACAAAATGATGGTTAAGAAATATCGGGAGAAAAATATATTTTTTCCCTTAGTATTTAGCAAAACTATGTACATGAAATAATATGTAATTCAATTATATCTTTATTTAGTGAAAGATCAACATATTCTAATATAACTAATGAGACTGGTGTTAGCTAATACTTGCCAATTATCTTCTATGTGCCCAGTACTGTGCTGAATGAATTAATTCATTATCTCATTTATCTATTCAAGCTATAGGTATATACACCCTAAATATGCATTAGAAGACATATATTTCAGTGTCTTATACACAAAAAACAGTAACAATATATTTACTGACATCAAAGTCATTTCAAATTCATTCACTGTCAAAAATGTCTTTTAAATCATATACAAGTATCTTAGTCATGGGTTCAATAATCATCTCATGTTATCTGAGACTACAACTCATACCCCATATCATAAAGGACTGAGACCATATTTTAATTTTTTTTCTTTATGTCACTTGAAATAAGTGGTAACATATTCTGCAAAGAAATAACATTAAGTACCTTGTCCATAAAAACAAAGATATAAACTTTGGCCTACTGCCAAAATATCAAAGAAAATTGGCAAAGAGTATCTTTAGAACTATTAAAAATCTGCCAAGTTTTTAATGCTTACAGCTGAAACAACAATGTTCACTAGGATTAAATGTTTAGTTTTATTTGGCACAAGCAAACTGATGAATCCACTTAGTCTCTACTGGGATGTCCAGGCATCTCTGTCATGATTGTCAAGATGCAGATAGTACTATTAAGTTTCAAAGTATTCCAGGAATCAGAAATATTGTGTTAAATAAACTGAATAGCTCAAAGAGATTTTTTTTAAGATTATTTTGAGAGAGAGAAAGAGACAGTAGCCAAGGGGAGTGGGGAGGGACAGAAGCAGAGGGTGAGAGAGAGTCCCAAGCAGACTCCCTGCCGAGTGTGGAATTGGCAGCAAGGCTTTACATCACAGACTGAGCCAAAATCAAGAGTTAGAGACCTAACTGACTGTGCCACCCAGGCACCCTAAAGAGATTGTGTTTTTTTTTATTATTTTTGAGAAAGAGAAACAGATGTATTTTCTTAGAGAAAGTAAATATAAAGTTCAAAGTTCAATGTGATTTAAAAGTTTCTGAGAAATTAACATACATAATTATAAAATTGGAAAATTTATTGAGTTTATGTAATTCCTCCGGGCTAGAATACCAAATTATAATGTAAAATTTAAAAAAAAAAGAAAGAAAGAAAAACACAAAGTGTTCTATGTATGATCTTTATTTAAATGCACAACTTCCCCAGTTTATGAATGGTAATAAGGAGAGCGAAGTAAAATAATGTATATTTTTAAGTAACAACTCAAGTATGGAATTACCCAAATTGCCTTCCATCAGACAATCACAGTCAGTGGACACCATGCCCTTCAAGTAGTAAAGCAGGATCTAAATGAATGACAACATACTTTATCAATAAGAACCAACCATCTAACCATTATTGGTGTACTAAAGTTGGTGATATGAAGATTATTTTACATTATAATCATATATCATTTAATATTTTATCAAGAACTCATGAAGTATCAAAAAACTCATTAGGTATCGTCTCTAAAAATCATATAAACATTTCAAATATTAAAAATTTACACTGTTTGACATTATACTACTATTGGACAATTAATGGTCAACATCCATAATATTTACTGAGGTTAGATGAATACAAAAAGAGTTTCAGTTTGGTTCTATATCACTATATAGTAGCCACTAAACTTAATATGAAGAGACAATCCAAGGCCATTAACACTCCATAAATACCCTATTTCTATAAATTATTATAAAAATTCAGGTAAAAAATACAAAACTTACTCCATCCTAACAAGCTGCATTTTTTAAATGCAGACATTGAGGTCCAAGCCAATAAAGAATATGTGTTTGCCACAAATATTATATAACTGGTTAAAAATTGGCATACATTTAAATATTTGAAATGAAAAAAAAAAAAAACAACTCTATATAAAAAGCCAAAGTTCCTTGTCCTTCTTTACTATCTTTTAAATTATTCCTCTGCTCCTCTATTCTTCCAACTCTCTCTTTTTTTCTCTATTTCTTCCCTCTTAATTTTTTAAAAAGATTTTATTTATTTATTTGAGAGAGAGGAAAGAATGAGAGAGAGAGAGAGAGAGAGGGAGAAAGCATATAAGGGGGAAGGGCAGAGGGAGAAGTAGACCCCCTGCTGAGCAGGGAACCTGATGTGGGACTTGATTCCGGGACTCCAGGATCATGACCTGAGCTGAAGGCAGTCACTCAACTAACTGAGCTACCCAGGTGCCCTTCCCTCTTAATTTTTATATTTTTTCTCCAAAAGCTAAGTTATGTTATTTAAAATATAAAACAAGGAACTATCGTCCAAATAGACTGACTCTAAAAAGGGACTGAAAATGACCTATATTCTGTATCATCATGATAATAAATGTAATGTGATTTTCATAGAGATTTTTATTTATATCTGCCAAAATACCAATATTCACCACAATCTTTTTGGAGTTTTATATCTCATATAATTTTGAAAATAACCTTAGAATACTATTTTGATGTTTTAAGACTCTCATTGTTGTCTTAAAGCTACAGAATAGATCTTCAGTGATTTTGAAAAACAGAATAATTGTTAGTATTTAAAAGGTCTGTTCTCTAAAAACAGGAATAAATGTTGAGATCTAAGCAAAATAATACTTAGTGATAGAATGATTTATAATCTTCTCATGACTTAAAATATAGGCTTCTTGGGCACCTGGGTGGCTCAGTTTTTTAAGCATCCAGCTCTTGATTTCAGCTCAGGTCTTGATCTCATAGTGGTGAGTCCAAGCCCCGTGTTGGGCTCTATACCAAGCATGGAGCCTAGTTAAAATTAATAATAATAATAATAATAATAATAATAGTAATAATAGACATCTGAGAAAATTTGACTAAGCTTAAGCATTTTTTTCTATATTACAGGAAAATCTGGAACATTATTAAGGAAAATAATTTTCAATATTACAGTATTCAAAACATTGTTTTCTTTGTTGTTTTGGTATACCCTAATTTTTAAAAGGAAGAAAATATTTCAAGAATATCATAGGTGTAAAACTCTCAAACTTAAGGGTCACATTGTACCAAAAGGATATTTTGATAGAAAGAAGTGAATTGGTCAATACCATAATTTAATGCTAATATGTGTGTCTTAAAAGAATCATCTTTACCAGACCTAAGAGTAGGAGGAAATTAATGCACCTACCTGGTAATTTTGACATAGGTTATAGATACTGATTAAGGTGGCAAGGTATAATGGATTTGTTCAAAGGCGACTTTAGTTTACCAAGAAAAAGAAGCTAATAGCTCAAAATAAAAATTTAAAACTACTTTAAAACCATGTCTTTCTTAAAATGACTTACTTAGAGAATAACAATGAAGTCCTTCTAAGTTACTTTTAAGTGAATAATCTTCATTTTGTTAAAGATTTTATTTATTTATTTGACAGAGTCAGTGAGAGAGAGAAACAGAGAGCAACCACAGGGAATGGCAGACAGGGGAGAAGCAGGCTCCCTGCTGAGCAAGGAGCCTGATGTGGGGCTCAATCCCAGGACCCTGGGATCATGACCTGAGCCAAAGGCAAATGCTTAACAACTGAGCCACACAGGCACCCAATAAACTTCATCTTAATTTAAATATCCTAACATGAGTATTCAGGAATACAGACTGATGTTTACTTTTCCATTAGTTAATATTCTCACTGATATCTGAAACACAGAATACCTGATAATGATAATAAGTTGTTTAAAAAATAAATTATGAAAATTCTCTTTATCTGAAGTAATGGCTAACTCTTCTGCTGACATCTGAGGCAAATTTTAGATGAATTAACTTCTGTGCAGTCTAAATCAGTGCAAACCACCATTTTCCAATAATAAAACTTTACTTTTTGTCAGAATTTATTTTCAGAGTAGAAACAAAAATATTTTGGAGAAATATAGACAAGTTTCTTATCTCTAGAGTATTAAAAAGTACTGTAACATTTCTCATTTAACAAAATCAAGATCCAATCATATTCAAACTTCTAAATGTCACCAAGATTAAAAATAAAATGGAAGCCTCGTGACTTAATTCCTAAAGAAGTTAAAATATCTAAGAGGTGTTATACAAACAAAGAAACAGAACTGTACACATGAACAAAAAAACTTTTCCTAAATGTAAATACCCATGAGCCTTTAAAATGATTTTTGAATTTTTCTATAGAGTCATAATGTGTCTTTGCAAAGAAGGTAAATAAACACTAACAAAAGGGGAGGAAGAGTATTTTGGGGTATGTAAAAGAAATTTATGTTGTACCAAATACAGTACTGTAATGAAATATGGAAGAATGAAACACACACACACACACACACAGGTCTTGCTTCTGGATAATTAGAAGAATAGTACAAACGTTATCTGTTAGGTGAAACTGTATAGAAGCAGTTTTTTTTCCTGAAAGAACTTGATTATATTTAATATGAGGAAATAAAAATTTAGATGCAGAGTGTGGAAATGGCATCAGGATCAGAGAGGCAGATTTAAGAGAAATAAGTTAACGTTTGAAGGAAATGTAGAAATGTGGAAAGAAGTAAACAAAAAGTTTCAAAAGGATAAGATCTTAGTTATATTTCTTTTTTCCAAATTTGTCTTATGAAATTAGAACAATCTCCTAACACACACACCATATGTCATAGAAAACTAAGGCCCAGAGCAGTGAACTCAATATCTTGAGCTGTGAGAGCAAACCAACGTTTATGTTTCCAAGGCTTTAGCTATTGATAACACCTCATTAAACTATGAAAGTGTTGTTTAAAAGTAAGGAAAAAAAAAAAAAAACTAAGGTAGAATGTTGTTATTGAAAAGGTTCAACAAATATTACTCAAATGGATAAAAAAGCAACAAAGTAATATAATTTAATGAGTCACTACTTGAAAGACTAGATTTAAAAAATCCAGATCTTATAAATAATATGATTCAAAAAGAGGTTGAAAGATCATCAACACGTATCTTAGCAAGTATTTAGAAATGAGACTATTTGTAGATATTGATTCAAAATTACTGAAAATCTGATTTATATTTTGAAGAGAATGATGTAAAAGTTGGCATATACACAGTGAGTGTATTTATTTATTTATATTTTTATTATGTTATGTTAGTCACCATACAGTACCTCATTAGTTTTTGATGTTGTGATTCATGAGTGATTGTTTGCTTACACACCCAGTGCTCCATGCAGTTGGTGCCCTCCTTAATACCCATCACCAGAATCACGCATCCCTCCATCTCCCTCCCTTCTAAAACCCTGTTTGTTTTCCAGAGTCCACAGTCTCTCATGGTTTGTCTTCCACTCCGATTCCCCTCCTTCATTTTCCCTTTCCTTCTCCTAGTGTCTTCCATGCTATTCCTTATACTCCACATGTAAGTGAAACCATATGATGATTGACTCTCTCTGCTTGACTTATTTCCCTTAGCATAATCTCCTCCAGTCCCATCCATGTTGATGCAAAAGTTGGGTATTCATCCTTTCTGATGTCTGAGTAATATGTGCAGTCAAATCTTACTGGAAATTTTCAATGCAGTTATTATGGAATACCAGGACACCAAACAGCCATGAGAAGATGCCACGTCTGTCTCCAAATTCAGATGTAAAACTTCTTGATAAGATTCAAGGTTTGTCTGTACAGACAAGTTACGTTGAAAAGTCCTGTGATGGATAAGTTTGATTTACTTATTTATCTTTTGAAAGATGCTTTTAAAACAATACTTTTTTCCCTTTTAACTATCAGCTTTTTAATACAATGTAATTACTTCACAGTGTGTAATAATGTCAGCAACTGAATGTAAAACTACAGTTTGATGTGGATAACTGGTCTTCTTGTCTGCAGAATGTAAAAGACACACTTACTTTGATCTGTGCTGCATCTGAAACATTCTGGCTCTGACTCCATACCCTCTTCTGGGATCTGGAAATCTTAGACTGGCATTAGGATGTGGGGAAATGTTCTCCCCACGTGACTAACTAGCCTGACGATGGGTAATAAATACCTGATACAAATGTCTTACAGGACAACAGAAGTACAGTAACTAAAGCTGTTAGAAAGAGAAAAATGAGTTCCAATTAATATAATTTATATATTTGTATATTTGCAGAAGAGTGAGATAGAGAGGGAAGGGGGTTGCTTTGAAGGAACAATGGAAGCAGGGAATTAATTTTATCATTAGTATACATATTTAGTGTAATTTTAATGAACACAAAGTGGATACTTTTATTGTTCAAAGTATAAAAAAAGCAATACAGCCAAGAAAACAACAGAAGCAAGAAAACCAACAGATTCTGAAATCAAAAACTTAACAGTTACAGACAATTAGGTAACATAATAAGGTCTTTAGTTTTCATATGTAACAATAAATGGAGATTGAAAAATCATTTAAGAACAAAAGAAATTCTGAATGTAGACCAAAAGACTTAGAAAAAATATTAATGTGTTTAATTTTAAAAAATCATAAAAACCCTTTTGAATTATGGGTCACAGTCTCAATTAGGCAATATTAAAATGTGTTTTAAGAGAGGCCAAGGACTCTTAACATAATAAAATAAAATTACTAAAAACCACAAAGATCAGCATAAAACTTGGTTCTTTACCAAGAAACCTTGGCATGACAAAGTAGATCAATTTATAAACTGAATCTACTTTGCTAGAATGCCAGCCAATTAGACTTAACCTTATCTTGAATATACATTATAGTTTTCGAGAAGCAAGAATATGAAGCATTTATTTTACCAAGGAAATTGAGAGATTTTTCTTGAAACTCTGATAACTACTTAAATCCCATTTTGAGATTTTCTAACCTATAAGATGCTACGAGTGATAGTACTTACACTGGTTCATTTCCTGTCCCCTGTTCTGTAAATATCGATGCATTACTTAACTCTTGCTCAAATGTATTTTTCACATCAACATATTGCAAAATAGCTTTTTCTTAAATATTCAAACGATCTAAAATCTACAATTAATAATTTTGAGAAAAATATAAGATGCTAAAGAAAAAAAAAACAAGCATATTGAATATGAAAAAATAAGCAAAAGCCCAGTAATAAATATGTTTATATTATTTCCATTCAATTCAGTTATTTATTGAGGACCTTCTATGCTTCAGGAACATTTAGGATTGTGATGATGAATGAGGCCATATTTATTGTATTTACTTGAACTTTCATTCAAACAGCTATTTTTGAATTAATCACAAAATTTGTTGGTAACTAAATAGCAAAGTTTACATACTTTTTCCTTATTTCTCTTATCCAAATTAAATTAGAGGAATTAACTCCCTTTTAAAATTTATATTTTTCATCTTTTTATTCTAAAAGTTTCCAAAAGTAAAGAGTAGGTTAAAATGATAAAATTATTATATGGACTGATCAATTAATATTTTTCATATTTCCTTTGATATCCATCTCCATCTCTCTCTACATATTATCATCATCACCTATTTAAACTATTGATACTTATTTATCTGTCAATCTGCCTTTGCCTTTTTTCTTTTATTGAATCATTTGCAAGTAAGTATTCCATATTCAAACTTGTTGACCATTAATCATTCAAAAATTACACTTTGGGGCGCCTGGGTGGCTCAGCAGGTTAAAGCCTCTGCCTTCAGCTCAGGTCATGGTTCCAGGGTCCTAGGATCGAGCCCCACTTCAGGCTCTATGCTCAGCAAGGAGCCTGCTTCCTCCTCTCTCTCTGCCTGGCTTTCTGCCTCCTTGTAATTGCTCTCTCTCTGTCAAATAAATAAATAAAATCTTAAAAAAAAATTACACATTACATTTGGTCCTTAAATATCTTTAGATTCCTTAAATGTAATTTAAACATTTCTACATTTTTTTAACAATTGAGATAGTTTTGTAGACTTTTATTAGATTTGTCTGCTTTTATCTTTGTAGTGTTGTTCAATTTGTTTCTTCATACACTGTATTATTTATGAACTAAATGTATCCGAAGATGGGATCAGTTCCAGGTTACACATTTTTTGTTGAAAACACATCATAGGAGGAGGAGTCAAGATGGCGGAGAAGTAGCAGGCTGAGACGATATCGGGTACCAGGAGATCAGCTAGATAGCTTATCTAACCATTGTGAACACCTACAAATCCAACGGGAAATCGAAGAGAAGAAGAGCACAATTCCAGAAACAGAAAATCGATCACTTTTTGAAAGGTAGGACCTGCGGAGAAGTGAATCCAAAGCGACGGAAAGATAGACCCCGGGGGGAGGGGCTGGCACCCGGCAAGCGGCGGAGCGATGGAGCACAAAATCGGGACTTTTAAAAGTCGGCTCCATTGGAAGACATCGCTCCAGAGACTAAACTGGGGGGAAACCCAGGCAGGGTCAGCATAACCCCTGGTCCCGCGGGGTCACAGAAGGACTGGGGGTGTCTGAGTGCCGCAGAGCTCGCAGGAATCAGAGCGGGGAAGCCGGCTACAGCGACAAAGCCGAGGAGTGAGCTCTAAGCCCGGGGTTACCTTGTGCCGGTTGCAGGCTGGGTGGGCTCGGAGTGCGGCCAGAGGCCACGGAGACGAAAGCCACCCGGCGCTTTTCTCCAGCTCCAGCAATTGACTGCTTTCCTCGAGGCGCGACCGCAAGCCAGGGAGGCGGGGCTGTTGGGCGCTTTGCTCTGAGAGCGCACTGAGGAGCGGAACCCCAAGCTCTCGTCTCCTCCGGGCCGAGAGATTGGGAGGCCGCCATCTTAATTCCCTTCCTCCGGAACTCTACGGAAAGCGCTAAGGGAACAAAAGCTCCCGAAAGCAAACCCGAGCAGATTACTTAGCCCGGCCCCTGGCAAGGGCGGTGCAATTCCGCCTGTGGCAAAGACACTTGAGAATCACTACAACAGGCCCCTCCCCCAGAAGATCAACAAGAAACCCATCCAAAACCAACTTCAGTCACCAAGAATAGCGGAATTCCACTTAGGAGAAAGCAAATCTTATCTGGACAAAATGACAAGGCGGAAAAACTCACCTCAAAAAAAAGAACAAGAGGCCGTACCGAAGGCTGGAGACCTAATCAATACGGACATAGGTAACATGACAGATCTAGAGTTCAGAGTGACAATTCTCAAGGTTCTAGCCGGACTCGAAAAAGGCATAGAAGATATTAGAGAAACCCTCTCCGGAGAGATAAAAGCCCTTTCTGGAGAAATAAAAGAACTAAAATCTAACCAAGTTGAAATCAAAAAAGCTATTCATGAGGTGCAGTCAAAAATGGAAGCTCTCACTGCCAGGATAAATGAGGCAGAAGAAAGAATTAGTGACATAGAAGACCAAATGACAGAGAATAAAGAAGCTGAGCAAAAGAGAGACAGACAAATACTGGACCATGAGGAGAGAATTCGAGAGATAAGTGACACCATAAGATGACACAACATTAGAATAATTGGGATTCCAGAAGAAGAAGAAAGAGAGAGGGGAGCAGAAGGTATATTGGAGACAATTATTGGAGAGAATTTCCCTAATATGGCAAAGGGAACAAACATCAAAATCCAGGAGATGCTAAGAATGCCCCTCAAAAATCAATAAAAATAGGTCCACACCTCGTCACCTGATAGTAAAATTTACAAGTCTTAGCGACAAAGAGAAAATCCTGAAAGCAGCCCGGGAAAAGAAGTCTGTAACATACAAGGGTAAAAACATTAGATTGGCAGCGGACCTATCCACAGAGACCTGGCAGGCCAGAAAGAACTGGCATGATATATTCAGAGCACTAAACGAGAAAAACATGCAGCCAAGAATACTATATCCGGCTAGGCTATCATTGAAAATAGAAGGAGAGATAAAGAGCTTCCAGGACAAACAAAAGCTGAAAGAATTTGCAAACACCAAACCAGCTCTACAGGAAATATTGAAAGGGGTCCTCTAAGCAAAGAGAGACCCTAAAAGAAGTAGATCAGAAAGAAACAGAGACAATATACAGTAACAGTCACCTTACAGGCAATACAATGGCACTAAATTCATATCTCTCAATAGTTACCCTGAATGTTAATGGGCTAAATGCCCCAATCAAAAGACACAGGGTATCAGAATGGATAAAAAAACAAAACCCATCAATATGCTGCCTACAAGAAACTCATTTTAGACCCGAAGACACCTCCAGATTTAAAGTGAGGGGGTGGAAAACAATGTACCATGCTAATGGACATCAGAAGAAAGCTGGGGTGGCAATCCTAATATCAGATCAATTAGATTTTAAGGCAAAGACTATAATAAGAGATGAGGAAGGACACTATATCATACTCAAAGGGTCTGTCCAACAAGAAGATCTAACAATCTTAAATATCTATGCCCCTAACATGGGAGCAGCCAACTATATAAACCAATTAATAACAAAATCAAAGAAATACATCGACAGTAATACAATAATAGCAGGGGACTTTAACACTCCCCTCACTGAAATGGACAGATCATCTAAGCAAAAGATCAACAAGGAAATAAAGGCCTTAAATTACACACTGGACCAGATGGACATCACAGATCTATTCAGAACATTCCATCCCAAAGCAACAGAATATACATTCTTCTCTAGTGCACATGGAACATTCTCCAAAATAGACCACATCCTGGGTCATAAATCAGGTCTCAATTGGTACCAAAAGATTGAGATCATTCCCTGCATATTTTCAGACCACAATGCTCTGAAGCTCGAACTCAATCACAAGAGGAAATTTGGAAAGAATGCAAATACATGGAGACTAAACAGCATCCTTCTAAAAAATGAATGGGTCAACCAGGAAATTAAAGAAGAATTGAAAAAATTCATGGAAACAAATGATAATGAAAACACAACAGTTCAAAATCTGTGGGACACAACAAAGGCAGTCCTGAGAGGAAAATATATAGTGGTGCAAGCCTTTCTCAAGAAACAAGAAAGGTCTCAAATACACAACCTAACCCTACACCTAAAGGAGCTGGAGAGAGAACAACAAAGAAAGCCTAAACCCAGCAGGAGAAGAGAAATCATAAAGATCAGAGCGGAAATCAATGAAATAGAAACTAAAAAAACAATAGAACAAATCAACAAACCTAGGAGCTGGTTCTTTGAAAGAATTAATAAGATTGATAAGCCCCTGGCCAGACTTATCGAAAAGAAAAGAGAAAGGACACAAATAAATAAAATCATGAATGAAAGAGGAGAGATCACAACCAACACCAAAGAAATACAAACAATTTTAAGAACATACTACGAGCAACTCTATGGCAACAAATTTGACAACCTGGAAGAAATGGATACATTTCTAGAGATGTATAAACTACCACAACTGAACCAGGAAGAAATAGATAACCTGAACAGACCCATAACCAGTAAGGAGATTGAAACAGTCATCAAAAATCTCCAAACAAACAAAAGTCCAGGACCAGACGGCTTCCCAGGGGAATTCTACCAAACATTTAAAGAAGAATTAATTCCTATTCTCCGGAAACTGTTCCAAAAAATAGAAATGGAAGGAAAACTTCCAAACTCATTCTATGAGGCCAGCATCACCTTGATCCCAAAACCAGTCAAGGATCCCACCAAAAAAGAGAATTACAGACAATATCCTTGATGAACACAGATGCAAAATTCTCACCAAAATACTGGCCAATAGGATCCAACAGTACCTTAAAAGGATTATTCACCACGACCAAGTGGGATTTATTCCAGGGCTGCAAGGTTGGTTCAACATCCGCAAATCCATCAATGTGATACAATACATTAATAAAAGAAAGAGTAAGAACCATATGATACTCTCAATAGATGCCGAAAAAGCATTTAACAAAGTGCAGCATCCCTTCCTGATTAAAACTCTTCAAAGTGTAGGGATAGAAGGCACATACCTCAATATTATCAAAGCCATCTATGAAAAACCCACCACAAATATCATTCTCAATGGAGAAAAACTGAAAGCTTTTCCACTAAGGTCAGGAACACGGCAGGGATGTCCGTTATCACCACTGCTGTTCAATATAGTACTAGAAGTCCTAGCCTCAGCAATCAGACAACAAAAAGAAATTAAAGGCATCCAAATCAGCAAAGAAGAAGTCAAACTATCACTCTTTGCAGATGATATGATACTGTATGTGGAAAACCCAAAAGGCTCCACTCCAAAACTGCTAGAACTTATACAGGAATTCAGTAAAGTGTCAGGATATAAAGTCAATGCACAGAAATCAGTCGCATTTCTTTACACTAACAACAAGACAGAAGAAAGAGAAATTGAGGAGTCAGTCCCATTTACAATCGTACCCAAAACCATAAGATACCTAGGAATAAATCTAACCAAAGAGGCAAAGAATCTATACTCGGAAAACTATAAAGTACTCATGAAAGAAATTGAGGAAGACACAAAGAAATGGAAAAATATTCCATGCTCATGGATTGGAAGAACAAATATTGTGAAAATGTCTATTCTACCTAAAGCAATCTACACATTTAATGCAATCCCTATCAAAATCCCATCCATTTTTTTTAAAGAAATAGAACAAATAATCCTAAAATTTATATGGAACCAGAAAAGACCTCGAATAGCCAAAGGAATATTGAAAAAGAAAGCCAAAGTCGGTGGCATCACAATTCCAGACTTCAAGCTCTATTACAAAGCTGTCATCATCAAGACAGTATGGTACTGGCACAAAAACAGACATATAGACCAATGGAACAGAATAGAGAGCCCAGAAATAGACCCTCAAATCTATGGTCAACTAATCTTCGACAAAGCAGGAAAGAATATCCAATGGAAAAAAGACAGCCTCTTCAACAAATGGTGCTGGGAAAATTGGACAGCCACATGCAGAAAAATGAAATTGGACTATTTCCTTACACCACACACGAAAATAGACTCAAAATGGATGAAGGACCTCAATGTGCGAAAGGAATCTATCAAAATCCTTGAGGAGAATACAGGCAGCAACCTCTTTGACCTCCACCGCAGCAACTTCTTCCTAGGAACATCGCCAAAGGCAACAGAAGCAAGGGCAAAAATGAACTATTGGGATTTCACCAAGATCAAAAGCTTTTGCACAGCAAAGGAAACAGTTAACAAAACCAAAAGACAACTGACAGAATGGGAGAAGATATTTGCAAACGACATATCAGATAAAGGGCTCGTATCCAAAATCTATAAAGAGCTTATCAAACTCAATACCCAAAGAACAAATAATCCAGTCAAGAAATGGGCAGAGGACATGAACAGACATTTCTGCAAAGAAGACATCCAGATAGCCAACAGACACATGAAAAAATGCTCCACATCACTCGGCATCAGGGAAATACAAATCAAAACCACAATGAGATACCACCTCACACCAGTCAGAATGGCTAAAATTAACAAGTCACGAAATGACAGATGCTGGCGAGGATGCAGAGAGAGGGGAACCCTCCTACACTGCTAGTGGGAATTCAAGCTGGTGCAACCACTCTGGAAAACAGTGTGGAGGTTCCTCAAAAAACTGAAAATAGAGCTACCCTACGATCCAGCAATTGCACTCCTGGGTATATATCCTAAAGATACAAACGTGGTGCTCCAAAGGGGCAAGTGCACCCGAATGTTTATAGCAGCAATGTCCACAATAGCCAAACTGTGGAAAGAGCCTAGATGTCCATCAACAGATGAATGGATAAAGAAGAAGTGGTATATATACACAATGGAATACTATGCAGCCATCAAAAGACATGAAATCTTGCCATTTGCGACGACGTGGATGGAACTAGAGGGTATCATGCTTAGCGAAATAAGTCAATCGGAGAAAGACAACTATCATATGATCTCTTTGATATGAGGAAGTGGAGATGCAAGGGAGGGGTTTGGGGGAGGTAGGAAAAGAAAAAAATGAAAAGATGGGATTGGGAGGGAGACAAACCATAAAAGACTCAATATCAAGAAACAGACTGAGGGTTACTGGGGGGAGGGGGGACGGGAGAGGGTGGTGGGGAAATGGACATTGGGGAGGGTATGGGCTATGATGAGTGCTGTGAAATGTGTAAACCTGACGATTCACAGACCTGTACCCCTGGGGATAAAAATACATTATATGTTTATTAAAATAAAAAAAAATTTAAAAAAAAAGAAAACACATCATAGTTCATTGGCTAGTTCAACGAAACTCATGGGGATCCCTTTACAGTCAAATTGTCTTACTACTAATCATGCAAATTTGGATCACTTGATTTCTTTGGAGACACTGATCTAAAAGTTCATTTCCACTTTGATATTAGTAACATTCAGAAAGATTCCTAAACCAGTAATGACATGGGCTTGGATAATTATTGTTTTGAGGATAAATCATACAAATTTTCTTAATTCATCTTGTTCCTCCCCACTATTTATTAATAAGTGTTCTGTACAAAGGATTAGAGCTAATCTCATACAGCTAATCTCATCAACAATGTTAAACTACAATGCTCTCTTTTTAAGTAAGATATAAGCTTGATTATTTTTCCTAACGTTTCTTCAGTAAAAATTTTTATAAGTCACTTATTTTTAGTTTCTTTATGAACATCAACATGTACTCACATATATTTATATATTTAGTGTATTACAATTAGAATAATATGCTTTTTAATGCTTTAAATTTTTGCTAACTTCACCAGAGAGCTCTTTCAATTTGACATCTGTGCCCCAAATTAGTATTTTTTGGGTTTTGATAGACAAAATATATCAAGTTTTCCTTGCAGTTTCCCTGCTTTACATCTAGAAATATCAATTTCTCCAAGAGATCCCATATACCCTATTAGTGAGGAATGCAGGAGTCAAGTTCTCCCTTTTTCTTTTCATGGTAGAAATACTTCAGTATTCCCTATTGAGAAAGATGTCAGTCCAAAATAGAGTATATGTCCTTTTTCATGGTCAGAGAGATACGACATAAGTTACAGCAACTTCTTTCAAGATGTGTCTCCAAAGGCAAAGGAAACAGAAGTGAAAATGAAATTTTGGGACTTCATCAAGATCAAAAGCTTCTGCACAGCAAAGGAAACAGTCAACAAAACAAAGACACAACCCACAGAATGGGAAAAGATTTTCACAAATGACACTACAGACAAAGGGCTGATACACAATATCTATAAAGAACTCCTCAAACTCAACACACAAAAACAGGTAATCACATCAAAAAATGGGCAGAAGACATGAACAGACACTATTACAAAGAAGACATACAAATGGCTAACAGACACATGAAAATATGTTCATCATCATTAGCCATCAGGGAGATTTAAATCAAAACCACATTGAGGGGGCGCCTGGGTGGCTCAGTGGGTTGGGGCCTCTGCCTTCGGCTCGGGTCATGATCTCAGGGTCCTGGGATCGAGCCCCACATCGGGCTCTCTGCTCAGCAGGGAGTCTGCTTCCTCCTCTTCCTCTGCCTGCCTCTCTGCCTACTTGTGATCTCTGTCAAATAAATAAAAATAAAATATTTAAAAAAAAAAAAAAAAAAAAAAAAAAAAACCACATTGAGAGGGGCGCCTGGGTGGCTCAGTGGGTTAAAGCCTCTGCTTTTGGCTCAGGTCATGATCCCAGAGTCCTGGGGTCGAGCCCCGCATCGGGCTCTCTGCTCAGCAGGGAGCCTGCTTCCTCCTCTCTCTCTGCCTGCCTCTCTGCCTACTTGTGATCTCTCTCTGTCAAATAAATAAATAAAATCTTAAAAAAAAAAAAAAAACCACATTGAGATACTCCCTTACACCAGTAAGAATGGCCAAAATTATCAAGACAGTAAATGGCATGTGTTGGAGAAGATGTGGAGAAAGGAGAACCCTCTTACACTGTTGGTGTGAATGCAAGTTGGTACAGCCACTTTGGAAAACAGTGTGGAGATTCCTTAAGAAATGAGACATAGAGCTTCCCTATGACCCTGCCATTGCGCTACTGGGTACTTACCCCAAAGATACAGATGTAGTGAAAAGAAGGACCATCTCTACCCCAATGTTCATAGCAGCAATGGCCACAGTCGCCAAACTGTGGAAAGAACCAAGATGCCCTTCAACGGATGAATGGATAAAGCAGATATGGTCCATATATACAATGGGGTATTATGCCTCCATCAGAAAGGATGAATACCCAACATTTGTATCAACATGGACAGGACTGGAAGAGATTATGCTGAGTGAAATAAGTCAGGCAGAGAGAGTCAAATATCATATGGCTTCACTACTTGTGGAGCATAAAGAATAACACAGAGAACATTGGTATATAGAGAGGAGAAGTGAGTTTGGGGGAAATCAGAGGGAGAGACAAACCATGAGAGTCTGCAGACTCTGACAAACAAACTGAGTGTTTTGGAGGGGAGGGAGGGGAGGGTTTGGGTGAGCCTGTTGGTGGGTATTATGGAGGGCACGTATTGCATGGAGCTCTGGGTGTGGTGCATAAACAATGAATGCTGGAACACTGAAAAGAAATAAAGTAAAATAAAATGAAAAAAAAAAGAGATACTATAATTTAATATATTATTCTGCATAAATGTGTTAACCAGAAATGGGTATTGAAATATGTTGAAAAGTTCATTCAGCTTCTACAAAAATAAATTAAAAAAAAATATATATATATAGCATAATATTTTTCCTTAGACTAATAAGTAGAAAAACAACATTTTTTTTTAATCCTCTATTTCCTAGGTTGTAAAACAACATAATTGTGTAACAAGATATAATTTTTTTAAACAATAGCTTTGAGGGCAAAAGACAATACCCATATCACTTTTATAAATATAAAAAATAGAATTAAATTATGATATTTTGTGTTTAACAAATAAGATCTATAGACTTGGAATTCATTGGTAAGTTTCATTGAACCATCTGCTGAATTAAGCATCAGAACAATTTTCATTGGTATTTAACAGATATGGATCATAAACCATCACTTCATAATACTAAAAACTAACCTCTTTTGTTTGATTATTATTCTATACTTTAGAGTTTTGATTCTTAGTTCACAAATATATATCTACTAAATATGTTACTAAGTCTGACTAAAGTTCTCATAGAATAACAACAACTGAAACTAAATATAGGAATCTTCTATATCTACAAAAATGTTGCATGCATATACCTTTTAACTCTATAAGTTCACCTTTAAAAGTCATTAAATATAATACATTTGCAAAAATATATGGGCAATAATATTCATTATAACTTGTTCTTCATGTACCAAAAACTAGGAAGAATCAATTTTTTTCATTCAGGACTTCTTATGTAAATCATAGTGTGTATAATATAGCATATATAATGGAATACTACTAAACTCTTAAAAAGAAAGTGAAAATTAGTATGTATTCACATGAAAGGATCTAAAAATATGGTAAACAGGAAAGGAATTTTAGAATATGTAAATACTATGTCATTTGAAAATTAATATATTCTCCTATAGAAATTCTAAGAGGGAATATGCAAGAAATTTTACTCCAGAAAGAGGAACTTAAGCCAATAGGAAAGAAGTGTGGTTTTTTTTTTCTTTATTTTAGGATATTTTTAAGTATAGATATGTTGCTTCTATAATAAGCAGATAAGTAAAATAATGCATATGCAAAGGTGTATCATTAAATGTGTCCAATTTTTTTTTAAACATGCATAGAAAAGCCATGATTCAATGTTTATACTCAATTAAAAATTTAATTTTGGGGGCGCCTGGTTGGCTCAGTGGATTAAAGCCTCTGCCTTCGGCTCAGGTCATGATCTTAGGGTCCTGGGATCAAGCCCCGTATCGGACTCTCTGCTCGGCAGGGAGCCTGCTTCCTCCTCTCTCTCTGCCTGCCTCTCTGCCTACTTGTGATCTCTGTCTGTCAAATAAATAAATAAAATCTATTTTAAAAAATTAATTTTGCCAAAACAATTAGATTCAACACACATTCTAAACTGTATAAGGTTTAGAAATTTTTGGCATTGAATAGATAATTCATTTTTTTTCCTCTTTGACATTGAATAGCCAATTATTTTTTTTTTCTCCTTGTGTTGTTATTCCTCACAATCAGAGAATTCAAGTTAAAAAAATATTGGGTAGTTTGAAAATGCACCATGCAGGGGTGAACCTGTTTTTTGTTTGTTTGTTTGTTATTTGTTTTTTGTTTTCTTTCCATCACTCTTGTTTATGTATGAAATATATTGCTCTAAGAATCTGAATAGAGGAACTGAAGAGCAATAGGTATGTTCTCTCTATGCATTATAGCTACATAGAAATCAAAGGTGTCACTGAAACCCCATTGGTTAGAAAATGTTAGATTCTATATCAGAATATCTAGACTTTTCCAGCACATTTCAGAACGATTGCTTACCAAATAGCCAAATTAGACTATGAAGAGCCAAACTCAAGCTCAGAGGCAGCATATACATACCTAGAAACCACTGAGACCCAAATAAACTGCATCATAGATCTCAAAAGTGAAATGAAGCTAATAAAAATTTCCTCTGGTGATAACTTTCATTAGCTACTGTGGCTCTCAAACTTTTAAAAAATGACAATCTCTTGCTCTTTCCCTTCTTCCCAATGCAGAAGTCCTTAACTAAGTATCTTTTTTTTTTAATTTAAAAAAGTAAGCTGATCTCTTAAATTCCTTTCAGAGTTAGCTATTGGACACACACAACTGGAATCACTTTTAAATAACTTCTCCATTTGCCAGTCCAAAGTGGGTAAAACTAGAACATGTTATAAATTTTAAAATATGAAATCTATTCATGGAGAAACAGATAGTTTCTGTGTGATATAAGAATAGCCCAAACCTAAATAAAAACAAATTAGTTTATATGTGTAGTAATAGGAAAAGTAATTTTGTAGAATATTTAAGCTGTACTGTATTTTTTGGCTTTAGATGGTGCATTTGGTCACAAAGGTGAATCATAAAAAAAAAAAAAATGTAAACTCATACTTTGGGAATGGGCTTCAGAGGCCACAGAGTGCTAGGTCAACTTTCCTTCTAAGTATCACTTATCCTTGAAGCATGTTGGAAGAAATGATAATTTATTTTAAACATGAATATTTTCAATGAGAACGTTACCATTTATAAGATTGGCATAATGATTAGAAACATCTTCTTTAAGCTAAATATATGCCCTTGTATACATACTCAGTCTTAGGTTTTGACCTCTGAACAACATAGCATCAAGTCTCCCAATTACATAGTACAACACATTTAATAGCTGAATATTTCCACCCTATATTAACTTCTGTACTACAAGTTAATCATTCTCTGTCCCTTAAATAACCCTTTCTTGAACATGATATCCAAACACTTCAATGCTTAAGTGTACAACTTTCTTTTAGACCTCCTTTTCTTCTATTCTTAAACTTTTGGTCATTCTTAAGAATCAAGATCTGCTATTTCTTGCTCTGTTATAATAACCACTTTAAAATACTACTTTTAATCCACTCTAGCATCATACATATTTCAGAACATCAAGAAATCTGTATCTAATTTAAAATTCATATTTCATATGAGTTTTTCTTTACTTTCAAATAAATATTCTGTAACAATTGTTCTCAGTTTAGTTCACAGATACATGACGACATTTGGACACTTTCAGGGGATTTGTGATGTCAAAATTATTTAAAAATAATTATAAGATATTGTTTGCCTTTTACTACATTGACTTTACACTGTTGGTACAAAAACAATAAAAGACAAATATGCTGACATCATTCCATGAATCATAGCAGTGGCATCAAACTATGCTAGTCATAATTTTAGTTTTCACTACCATGCTCTTAAAAGAAAAAAAAAAGAAAATTACCATAAGATTGTCTTTATAAAGCAATAAAAAGTATTTTTATTAAATCTCAATCTTTATTATTCTATGTAATGAAATGGGAAATAGATAAAATCAGGAAATGATAAAAAATAGATATGACCAATTCTAAGTTGTGATCATGACAGAAAGAGATGAAATGGAGAAAAACATAATTCAAAGTGAGTAGTTCAAGAAACTGAGGAGCACATGTTTGTGGATCCCCATAAGGGGGCTAAGGTCATCTGGGTGGTTTCAGAAGTAGAGAAATAGAAGAAAAAAGTGAGATATAATACAAAATATCCTTCATTGATTGAGAAGGGTGATGTAGAAACCTAAGGTATTTTTAAGAGGCAAATTAAAGAAAGGTTAATTTTTGTTTTTGTTTTTGTTTTAGTGGCTGGATCGCATGAAATTCAAAGTAGCTGATGTTTTGAGAAGTAGCTAAGAAAATTGGTTTGCCTTTTAGAGTGAGATAAAGGAAAAGTAGTTGCACTACTCATAGTATATAGCTACAAGGAATAAAAGAGATAAAATATCTTCCAGTAGGAAAGCCTGTAAGGGAAATTGTTTGCCATGAAGCAAGAGAACTCCAGTTCTGAGAGTGAGAAGATTAAAGAAACATCTAGAGAAGGACTTGAGGTCAGAAAGGACTTTTTAAAATCTCATGTGTAAAGAGTTTGGAAGGAGGAGAGGAGTAGGGCATTAGGCTTATAAGAATGTGAGTATCCTCTGAATAACTGATGGCCTGAGATGAACAGGGATAAAAGAGATGGCAATATAAGTCCTGATCAATTTCTTGCTTTAATGTAAGCACTGCAGTCAATTCAAACTGAGGTCCTGAACTGTTAGCAAGGGGAGCTCACAGTAATTTCTCTCTCTGGAAGCTATTGAAGCTATGTCTGTGAGGTAGGATGGCGGGGGAAAACCACTTTCTCTCTCCTGTGTCTCACCTTCAAGCTAGTGAAATACTGCAAGGTGACAATTGTTCCCATTGCTTCCAGTGTGTTACTGCTCCTGGTGGTGACAAGGTCCTTGATGAGATGTAACAGAGTGGCTGACAAGGAAATGAGTCTTCATGGCTCAGATCAGTATGGTAAATGAACACAGTTGGGAAAATAGGGCCATATGGATTTGATTGGGGCTGAAACTTGGTGCTACTATGCAGTGACTTACTTGAGAGATGCTAACTAAGAAGGATGAAATTGAAAGCGATGAAGTAATATATAATGAGATTGGGAGCATGACTCAATGAGGAGTAGAAATCAATGAGGCAGAAACAGACTCCTCTTGGAAACAAGTGAGGCAAAAATGGACCAACCCCCAGCCTTTTTCAGGATCCTTTTTTCGTCTGCAACTAAGTCAGCCAAGCTGAGTCCTAGTCATATTTCTTCCTTCTCTGAATTGCCTATATTTATGTCCAGTTATGGACATGAAAAATAACCCACTAGAAGCATAATTGCCCATCCTCCTTACTCCTCAGCTACAATTGCTGTTTATACTGCACAAGTTCTAACTCACAATGTGCTTAAATGTCATCACTCAGTCAGTGTCTAGCTTAAACCAAATACATCATCCCATTTCTCTTTTCAGAATATTGGGTTTGGAGTAAACAAGGACATTAGAGAGGACACAGTGCTAATGGATAGGAGTAGAATTCACACAAAAATATCAGGATCCAAAGGAAATCTTCAGACCAAAAGTTATGTTGTGTTCCCAGAAACAGTTTTGCAATTTCATAAGGCTGCTGAGAATGGTACTGTAGTTTGGTTCAGTGTTAAGAGGCCATCCCCCAAAAAATGGTTGAGAAGAATGGGATGAATTCATTGTTTTGTGGCAAACATTCAAGCAAGGGTGAGGGACTTAGTGTCTTTAAAAACAAAGTATGTTATTTGTAAGAATGCAAGAATAATTCATTGTAAAGTTCAGGGTGAAAGTTCAAATTCTTTAGATGGTTTTTGAGGCTTTCCATGATCCACTGCCTGCTTCCTCACCAGACTTATTTCTTGCTGTAGGCACCAGCCATATAGAGATAGTGTGCACTCCATTTTGCAACTTTTCTAATGCTGTTCTCAGCATATAATGCAAACTTCCATAGCTCAGGATATGAAAAATTTAGTCCCCAAAGACCAACTCAAATATTACCTTTCTGTTCCCAGTTTTTATAAGATCATAAATCTCTATAGGAAAAAGGCTCAGCATTTTCTTTTTTTTTTTCTGTTTGTTTCATTTTTTGTGTTGTTGTTGTTGTTTTTGTTGTTTTGCCTCTGCACTGGATCTCTATAGAACAGTGCTTTGAATTAACATGTACTGAGCACCTTCTATGTATTTTGAGGTGATGTGTAACATAAGATGACATGTGGACTTGGAGACACAGGTCTGATCAATCTGCTTCAACTATGTGCAAACACTGACACTTGAGAAAAAAATAGATTTTCTGAGTTTATAAAAATGATAGCATGTCAGGTGTGCCTGTTGTACAGTTGGTTAAGCGTCCAACTCTTGGTTTAAGGTCAGGTCATGATCTCAGGCTTGTGAGATGGAGCCCCACATTGGGCTCCATGCTCAGCACAGAGTCGGCTTAAGAATCTCTTTCCCTCTCTTCCCTCTGCCCATCTTGCTCATGCTCACTCTCTTCCTCTCTCTCTAAAATAAATAAATAAATCTTTAAAAAATGATAGCAGGTCAACTTAAATATAACATATAAAGGATTTTATGAAAATATAACACTAAATAGTCAACTAATATTAATTATTTTTATTTTCCAGCTTAAAATAATGCCTAAAAAAAAAAAAAAGAGGGGTGCCTGGGTGGCTCAGTTGGTTAAGCATCTTCTTTCAGCTCAAGTCATGGTCCTGGGGTCCTAAAACAAGCCTTATTTTGAGCTCCTTGTTCAGTGGAGAGTGTATGTCTTCCTCTGCCTCTGTCTTGTGCTGTCCCTCTCTGTCTTTCTCTCTCAAACAAATAAGTAATATCTTTACAAAGAAAAAAAAATCGAAAGAGAGAAATTCAGTACTCTAAAAATAGATACCATGTTTGGCTAAGATTTGAGACAAAGCTGGAGAGACAGCACGTCTCTGAGAAAAAAAAAAAAAAACATGTCTTACTCCTCCAAAGCCCTTTCTTCCCCCCTAGCATTGCTATAGGAAAAATAAAGACTGACTAGAGTATTTCCCATATATATATATATATATATATATATATATGTGTGTATATATATATATATATATAGTATTTTATGTGGTGCAAGGTCTATAATTTGTACACAACTTGGGGCAAAGATGGCATGCCACTACATAGACCTCATAGACCTACATAGACCTCAGGGTCTTTTTAACTTTAGATGAGGAATGGAGTGGCCCTATAATCCCATAAAAGACAAAGAATACAATTCTTTATGACAGCAACATCCCTTATGATTTTGTTAGTGTCTTTGAGTAAAGAATTTCGGGGTGACTTAGAGAATCAGTTATAGAGTTGTAGATGTAGAGATAATGATGATGTTTCTTAGTGCATTTTATTATTTAAAGAATATTTCAAACAATTATAATCAGAATGGACTAGTTTTGAAATCAGAAGCAGATACTAAGAAAGGGAGTGACATTGCAATCTACCACTTAATGTTCTCATTGATTTTAACAGTGATTAATTTTGCCTGATTATTTGAAACACTAATTAGATCATTTTGTTTAAGAGATGAATCAAAGTTTATCAAACAATCTTGATGTTTAACATTGATGGATAAGCAAAATATGATATCACCATTCTCTCTTAATCTAAATATGTAAAATTCTAATACCAGATTACCTTGACCTATGTGGTAGTTAGAAATACTTTCTACCAATCATCTTCACACATGAGAGGATTATGCTGCCTAGAACCCTGAAGTTAAGTGTGATAAGGTAAATTACTTTGTTAATGAAACATGGGTGGAAATAACATATGGTGCTTCTAGACAGAAGTTTTTTAAAGTACATAAATAACTAACTGTTCAAGTTCCTTCTCCCTTCTACTATAACTAGTCTGCATGTATGAATGAGGAGCACATAAAACATAGTTCTAGTTACACATGATGCACTTGTTGTATGAGTGAAAAATAAAGGTTCTTTTTAAGACATTCAAATGGTAAAGCTATTTTTATCTACAGCATTAGACTATCCTCAGTGGTCAAGAAACTGAAATTGGGGGTTGAGCGTCTTCATAACAAAATCATAAAATCTGCTGCATAGGGTTAATGGTTAGATGACTGACAGCAAGGAAACTATAATTCAGGGTGTGAAAGACACCCTGCAGGTTAGACAGTAGCAGTTTTTTTGGGTAATATTGTTGCCTTTGTTAATTAAACATGTACCCCGGTGGGAGAAGTCAGACAACAGAATATTAGATGTGTGTATTGTTGATTGGAGACTTGCACTGGTAAGGTATAGGAAAGAAATGAACTCAAGAAATAACTGGGCAATGTAAAAGCAGAAATAAAAGGAGATTAGAAGAAAATATAATATTGGAAACTTTCAGGTTTGAGAAATACAACATATTTTCACTTTGAGAAAATAAAATTACAAGTTAAAAAAAAAAAAAACAGTTTAAAGTGGGGCACCAGCACAGTTGGTTAAGTGTCAGACCCTTGGTTTCAGCTCAGTTTGCAATCTCAGGGTCATGAGATTGAATCCTGAGTCAGGCTCCAGGCTCAGTGTGGAGACTGCTTAAGACTCCCTCCCTCTTCCTCTGCCCATCCTTTTCCACCCACACCCACCACAATTCCACACTCTTCCTCTCTCTCTAAAATAAATAAATAAATATTTAAGAGATTTAAAGTCTTTAAAGAAATTCAATTTAAAAACAGTGATCTATTAAGGCTGTCCTCAGAGGTCATTACTCTATTGTGAAAACTTGTGAATAAACTAAAGCATGGGAGAATAAACACTCAATCTAGGGTGTCTTGCAAGTAAAACATTATCATTGCAAATGATAAATAAGAAAATTAACTAAGGAGCTGTGATTTCTACTAACACATGATGGGCTCTAGTCATTCATAGTTACCTTGAAACAAAATGAGACGTGGGAAAAATGGGAAGGAAGGAAGGAAGGAAGGAAGGAAGGAAGGAAATATGAGAATTATAACTCAAAGGATACTTTGATTGTGGATATTGGCACATGGTGGTGTTTTATATCTGCTAAGTTCCCCGATTTTTGAAAGAGATATAAGGCTGAATGAAGGATCAGTCTGGACTTGACATTATTTTAAATCTAAAAATGACCAAAGGGCCCCCAATTATTTAGACAGTAGGTAAGCTTTTAATAAGGGCAAATTTCTCACTCTCTACTTGAGGATAATGTAAAAGAAAAAAAATCTCCCAGGTGTCAGTGCCAGAGCTATGAGAAACAATCAATGGAAATGTTGTTAATTAAGGAGGTATCTTAATTAAACATCACATCTTCTAGGATAAGAAGGCAATTTCTCAAAATACTGCTCATAGAGATATTATAGTTCTTACAGACGAAGAGTCAAGGACAAATATTTGTCTCTCTCTTTTTCTCTCCTCTTCTAAGAGGGGGTATTCACTGTACTTACTTATTTTCCTATACCATTGAGTATTGAAGGATGGGAACATAAACTCCTTACCCACCCCCATCCCCCCCTTTTAAATATATAGGTCTGCAGACCAAGTAAAACCACATCTAGAACTCTAGGACCAGTTTGGGACTATAACACAGGACCCAATTCAGAAATTTCTATGAACTCTCAGAGATGCTATTCTTTGTTATGAATACAGTGACCTACATAGGACTTTTGGATTTCCCCCTTGAAAAGGTGATGTGTTTTGGTGTGGAAAGAAGCAACTGAATATATGTTGATTAGAAGGCAGACTATGGTATGTTTATCATTCTTTTTTTTTTTTCCCTAGGAATATGGTTGGTTTGCACACACATATAATTAGGTGAAGACATCACACTTGTCTTGAAAAAACAAATGAATAGTAACTGTACTTGTCACTTTAATTTTGAAGACTTTAAGGGCTGGTGTATACTTTATCATGCTTTTTTTCCACCTGATATAGTGAATAGTGATGTTTCATGTGGAAGAAATAATGTTAGGCTCTTTCCTGAAAGAGAAAAATATGGAGAAGAGCTAAAACTAAATAATATTCACATGTCACATGAAAATAAGTGAACCTGGGTTTGTTTATTATTGCAATGTATCTGAACCTGTTCTAACTGTAAGTGTGAAAGTTAAAAAAAAAAAAAAAACAAAAAAAGAAAGAAAGAAAAGGTCTATTTCCTTTAAATCACTTCAAATTATTTCTAACTGCATTGTATGTATGATGTGGTAAAAAATAATAATAATAATAATAATAAAATAAATAAATAAATAAAAAGCTTGATACACCCCTGTATTCAATATATGAAGATGTTGGAAATCAGAAAAGAAATTGGGCTAGGAGTTAATATATGTTGGCTTTAACACTAAGTTTTCTATTCCAAAATTGTAGATACATTGAACAAATTATTTAGATTTTAAATATAAAAATGACCATGGGACCTCTAACTACTTGGACAGTAGACTAGCTTTTTTTTTAAATATTATATTTATTTATTTGACAGACAGAGATCACAAGTAGGAAGAGAAGCAGGCAGAGAGAGAGGAAAGGTAGCAGGCTCCCCACTGAGCAGAGGTCCCGTTGCAGGGCTCGATCCCAGGACCCTGGGACCATGACATGAGCCAAAGGCAGAGGTTTTAACCCACTGAGACACCCAGGTGCCACAGTAGGCTAGCTTTTAATAAGGTCAAATTTCTCACTATCTACTTGAGGATAGTAGGATTTGTTTCTGTACTAAATGATGCTTACTAATTTACTTTCTGCATTCCATGATTTTTCAATGTAAATTAATTGGAAAAATATTTAATGAATTTTAATATATTTTAATGCAATTAATTTTAATTTAGCAACAGATTGTAAGTTATCATTACCCATAGTATATACATATTATTTAACATTTATCCAGAAACCAGGATAATATACTATAAATTTTGAGTAAAAACTATTCATAATTTTCTGATCCATGAGCGTGGAATGCTCTTCCATCTTTTTGTGCCTTCTTCAATTTCTTTCATGAGTGTTCTGTAGTTCCTCAAGTGCAGATCTTTTACCTCTTTGGTTAGGCTTATTCCCAGGTATCTTACAGCTCTTGGTGCTATAGTAAATGGAACTGAATCTCTAATTTCCCTTTCTATATTTTCACTGTTCGTGTATAAGAAAGCAACGATTTCTGTACATTGATTTTGTATCCTGCCACATTACTGAATTGCCACATAAGTTCTAGTAGTTTGGGATGCAGTCTTTTGGGTTTTCCCTATAAAGTATCATGACATCCGAGAAGAGAGAGAGTTTGACTTCTCATTGCCAATGTAAATACCTTTTATTTCTTTGTGTTGTCTGATTGCTGTTGCTAGGATTTCTAGTACTATGTTGAACAGCAGTGGTGAGAGTGAACATTCTTGTCATGTTCCTGATCTCAAAGGCAATGCTGTCAGCTTTTCCCCATTGAGGGTGATATTCGCTGTGGTTTTTCATAGTTAGATTTTATGAAGTTGAGGAATGTTCCCTCTATACCTATACTTTGAATTGTTTTAATCAGGAAGGGATGCTGTTTCTTGTCAAATGCTTTTTCTGCATCAGTTGAGAGGACCATGTGGTTCTTCTCTCTTCTCTTATTGATTTGTTCTATCACACTGATTGATTTGTGAATGTTGAACCACACTGGCATCCCAGGGATAAATCCCACCTGGTCATGGTGGATAACCTTTTTAATGTACTCTTGGATCCTATTAGCTAGGATCTTGTTGAGAATCTTCGTGTCCACATTCATCAGGGTTATTGGTCTGAAGTTCTCCTTTTTGGTGGGGTCTTTGCCTGGTTTGATGATCAGGGTAATGCTGGCTTCATAAAAAGAGTCTGGGAGTTTTCCTTCTGTTCCTATTTTTTGAAACAGCTTCAGGAGAATAGGCATTATTTCTTCCTTGAGTGTTTGGTAGAATTCCCCAGGGAATCTGTCAGGTCCTGGGCTCTTGTTTTCAAGATCTGTCTTCCTTAGGCTTAGTTTCTTCCATCAATGGGTTTAATGTGCATTTTAATTTTCCAAAACTCAATGTCTCACTACTACAACTTTCCTTGAGATCATTAAGGTCTTTACACCAGATCTTTATTTTGGTGATAATAAACCTCAGATACCCAGGTTCCCTCTCATCTTCTACATTAAAATGCCCGTAAGTTCTAAATATTCTTACTTTATTCTAATTCCACTATCTCTTCCTAAGTCCTGAAATTCTTCAGTATATCACTTTCAGAATCATGGACAACTATCAGTAAATTCTTTCATATCTATAATTTCTTGTATTAGAGTTCTCCATAGAAACAGAACTAACAGGATATATGTATAGATATATAGATACATAAAAGAAGAAATATATTATAGGAATTCACTTATATGATTATAGAGGCTAAGAAGTTCCATGATCATGGATCAGTTCCGTGGTCTACCTGCAAGTCTGCAAGCTGGAGAACTAGGAAAGCGAGTTGTGTAATTCAGTCCAAGTCAATAAACCTGAGAATTGTGGTGAGTGGTGGTAGTATGGGGGAGTTAAAAGAGTACAAGTCCTGAGGCTCAGGAACTAGTAACACTGATGCCCAAGAACAAGAAGATAGATGTCTCAGCTTTAGCACAACGAGTGAATTGGCCCTTTCTCAGACTTTTTGTTCTAGTTGGGCCTTTAATGGATTGGATGATGCCCACCATATTGGTGATGGAGATCATTACTCAGTCTACCAATTCAGATGCTAATCTCTTCCAGAGATACTCTCATAGTCACACCCAGAAATAATGTTTTACCAGCTATCTGGGCATGCCTTAGCCCATTCCTTACCACACCCACATATCCCCTGCCTGTCTTTATCTCAGTATTAATCTAGATTTGTCCAAGAACATACTTTCTTTTGTGTATTTCCTCTGTATCTTTCCTTGGTGATTTTTCTCTTCAACAATCCTTATACCACTGGTGTCAGATGTAAAATATGTATCACTGTCTTCATTATAGTTTCTAAACATGTAATTCTTTCTGTCTCCTCAGGTACTTCACCATTATTTCTTGGATAATGCAGGTGCTGGATCACTGTATTTCTAAAATTCCTTCTCCTAATGTTAAGTAAATTCAAAATAGATGTTCTCAAAAAATGACTACATAAAAGTTGTATATTTAGACTAGATAGATATCTTGTTTTTTAATAGGTGTTTTTTTTTAAGATTTTATTTATTTATTTATTTATTTAGCATGCATAAGTCAGGGGAGAGGCAGAGTGAGAGGGAGAACGAGAAGCTCAAGTTGACTCCATGCTGAGCGTGGAGCCTGAACATGGGGATTGATCAAACATTCCTAAGATCATGACCTGAGCAGAACTCAAGAGACAGATGCTCAACTGACTGAGTCACTCAGGCACCCCTTTCTGATACTTTCTTATAAATGATTTTCCTTGGATACTATATTATCAGCTAGCATTAAGGGCATGACTAGGAGGAGTAATAGGTCAATAATTATCATATTAATGATAACATTCTGAGTACAATATTCACTATATCATATAAACCTCCTTTAAGGCCATGCTTTCCCAAACTGGTTTGCTTTTTGTTCTGGACATAGTAACTTTTATAAATGTTTGTGATCCCTCTTTGTTTTCCTAACAAGTCCAAAGCTTATTTGGATCTATCTCTAGCAATTATGCTTTATTATATGGAGTCTTTGTTCCAGTTTCTTATTTTCTATAGTATTATTTTTCCTATTCTCCAGTCCTTCATCTATTTGCCTGCTTTCTTTTACAGCAGTGTGTCTATTTTCTCTGTAACTTGACATTTAGATAAATACTATCTATGGTGACAGTCCTCAAGAAAGGAAAGGTGAGATATTTAAGTAGGGCAGATAGTGCTAAGAAGATTGTCAATAATGCTCAAGTAGTCCAGAAGAAGGAAAATCCTGACATAAATCGACTATTCTCACCCTAGGTGGGTTTCATATAATAAGATAACCCCTCCCCACCTTGAATCTAAATACAGGTGCCTGCTCCCTCACTTAAACCATACTGAAACAGGTAATGGTTCTCTATATGTTTATTTTAGCTATAGTCCTAAGACTATGAACTCAAAACTTGACTATAACTTCATGAGTAAGTAATCCTAGAATTTAGGTGGATTTTACCTTATCCAATCACTCTACTTTCACAAGCAAGGAAACCCAATGCACCTTCATGCTTGTACTAATATATTTAAACTTATATTCAATATCTATTTCAATTTTATGTTCAGCAATGATAGGGTGTTTGCCATGATGCATGTCGATGACTGAGACTATTTACATCCACACAACTTAATTATTGTAACCAAGAATGGAAATTATCTCTTTCAACATCAGTTAACTATTCCAAAATCATTTCTCAAGAAGATAAAACTATAAACCAACAAATAATTTCATTACTTGGTTTTGGAAAATCCTGTAATTCAACTTACCCAGACAAGAATTTGCTCACTTGGGCAAACAGCTTACTTATCAAACAATGCATATCAAGGCCAACTTCAAGAATGTCTCCTTATTTTGTCAGTGAATTCTAAACTACAATGATTAAACTTGTCCAATTAATATCCAATAATATGCTAAGCTGGTCCCCTTCAGAAATGATGCACCTTAAGTTGCTTGAGTCCAGACCCTAAAGCTTATAGATATATACTTCTGACCCATCCTTCATGGACACCACTAATTTTTTTAAAAGATTGTGTAAAGCATTAGCTGTTTTAGTCAACTTAACTTTTTTGACTAGAATTTTTCCTAGTGGTTTTTGGTGGAAAGCTGTCAGCTGACAATATGATGCCAGAAAGCCCTGCATTCTTTTATACATGCCAGAAAGCATTGTCTGCAAATTTATGAATAATACTGGTGGATGGATAGTTAGAAATTAATGAACATTAGAAAACAACTGGCTTGGTTTGAAGTCTACTGTCTAAGTACTTATTATATGTATGTATGATATATACAACATTGTATATGCTGCTAGTATACAAATAAATATTTTGAGTTAAATAAAATAAAAAGTTATAATTAGGATAATGAAGCAAGGAGTAAGAACAGACATCCTTGGGAATGCTGGGTTTGACAGGCAGCAAAAGTAAGAACCTAGGGAATGAGAGACAGGGAATCAGAATTAAGCCAAACTTATAGTACGCACCAGAAGACACACCAACAAAGAAAAGTAATAGCTGTAAGTAGGATTGGTGGCAACAATCACCTTGAAACTGAGTTAACCTTTTAGAAGGGGATCTTTGTTATCTCCCCTGTGCAGAAAAACAACTGGTGATAACAAACTTGCCATGGAAAACTCTATGTATTCCCTAAAGAGTTTAGGGCGGAAAGTCAAGTGGGTTCTGACAAATTCTCAAATAATGTCCAGCTAAAGTTTAGAAAAAAATGAGTCCTCTTAGTTAACTTTAATTTGACATAGTCAGAAAAGAAAATGAGCCTGAGGGTGTATAATGACCTGCTCCCTTCTCTTCAAACATTTTACTAAATTGCATAAGAAGGGGGGGACTTTCATGGCTCTTTTAGGTGATCTTTAATCCTCTCTGTGAGGAGATTCAAAATAAATTGTTTTCTTTTTTAGCATCTTTACTTGCCTAGGCAAGTTAAACATTTCACATGACTGACATATCTGAAAGACATTACTTCAATGAGAGTACTTTTCTGAAAGCATTATTGTGAATTTCTATTATGCCAGTTATTATTTGAAAATACAATGCTTTCTCTCCCATCAGCCTAGCTGTCAGCTTTTTATTTTTTTCTTTCATTCCATTTCCACAAAAGTAATGGGCATCACTGACAATTTCCATTAGGAATGTTGAATAGGAGCTATTTATGCTTCTTGGCTGAGAAGTGTTAATGCTGTAAAGTTCATGTTTCATCTTATCACTTTTGCCAATGTGTTGAGATCATTTTTATCTGAAAAAAATGCACATTTCTAAAAAGAAACACTCATAGTAAAGCTATTTCTGCTTGTTTAATTAATAAATTCTTAATAGTAGTGGCCAGCTCAAAAGGTTTCTATTCTGAAAAATTATTTTCCCTTTTATCACACATTCTTATAGAAGTACAGTTTATTTATCCCAGCTACAATTTTAGTGTTTTATTTTAGGCAAATATGGGGCTGGGATGTTTCATTTACTCTTGTTAACCTTAGGGATATTATTCTTTTAACCATGAATATGGAAAGCTAAAAATATATGAAGAATCAAAATGGAATTTTGAGCCAAACTACACATTTTTATGTGAAAACAAATACTCATATCTTAAATATTTGGCAATTTGAATTTTTCAAAAATTTCTTTATTCCTATTTTATTTTGTAAAAGTTGATCTTAGGGATTTTGTACAAGCTATTTCCATTCCTAGAAACACATTTTCTTCTATAAAATATGATTCCATTTTATAAATATACCAGAATGTATTTTTTTTCATTTTCCTTTTCATGGGCCTTTACATTGTTTCCAGGTTTATGCTATTATGAAGAAAGATGTTGCTTATTTTCCTTTTCATATATATATATATATATATATATATATATTCTTCAGATCCACATTGGCCAGAGTAACTTTTTCATATTTTAGGAGTAGAATTGTTGAGTCACAGGCTACGGGAAATTTCTGCCTTTAAAGATGATGTTAATTTGTTTAATCAAGTGTTTACAATTTACCCACCCATCATTGATGTATAAAATCTTTATTTTAGTGTTTAGTCTTTTCTTTAAGATACCTTTAGCCTAAACTAAAAACATAAGCTTGAGAACATGCTCCTTTGCTTGACATGTTATGTAAGATATTCAGGTTCAGTTGAGGCTTAACTTCGGTCAGATTTCCTTGAACTATTTGTTTAAGGGTAATTTATTATTATAAATCATAATATCTCTGTAAGCCTGTATTAGATAGATTATTGGCAAAGACAGTCTCCAATCATAATCTGCTATAAACAAAACAAATGTGAGTAAATATATACAGATATATCTACATGCATACATATGTTTTATGGATTTAATGAAAGGTAAAATAGTATACACATCAAATTGTTAATATAATAATTCACAAGGGTAGATCAGGGTCAAGGATGTAAAATTATTAATTGCTTTTATCAACTGTCTTCTGTATTGACCAATTTGTTGCAATATGTTAGCATTTTGCCTTTTTAAGTTAAAAAGAGCAAAAAACTAGTAAATTCAAATATTGTAAAAAAAAGGGTAATTTATCAAATAATGTGATGTGGCTGCAAATGTACCACAACATCTGAGACAAGCAGTGCAACATAGACAATTATTAAGTGAATGATCATGATCATAGTGGGTACTTCACTTTTTAAGCCAGGATTACAGTATGCCAAAATAAAACCAAGATGCTTGATCTTGTTTCCAAACTAAAACTCTCAGAACTAGATATGTCTATATTAGACAGCCAAGAACATACAGAATATGAACATTAAATTAAACCTGATAATATGTGGTTCTGCATTTTGTTTCATTTTATTTAGGAAGTAACTACTTCATATACTGGGATCTGCTGGATCTGGAATAGCTTGATCTGAAAGTTCCATAAAGGAAATTGTGTCTTAAAAATCACATGCTACTTTAAGTTTGAAAACTCCAGCTAGAACCGTATTTCAGTATTGCATGAATACTTGAAAAATATTCATGTGATCATTACCTTATTATTTTATTGTTGAGCCTTTTTTTTTTGAACCTTTCTTGATAATACCCAATAATATCCTATGTTGGCATTCAATATCTTTCTCTTCACATCTCTTCCAGAAGACACAGTCTCTGGATTTTAGATAACACAGAAGTTTTTAAGGAGGATGTTGAGGAAAATTTACCTGTATTAACTGGTAATAAAATGTAGATTTCAGGGACACCTGTGTGGCACAGTCCATTAGGTGTCCGAGTCTTGGTTTCAGCTCAGGTCCTGATCTCAGGATCATGAGATCCAGCCCCACATTGGGCTTCATGCTCAGCAGGGGGTTTGCTTGAGATTCTCTCTCACTCTCTCTCCCCCTGCTCTTGCTGTCTCTCTAAAATAGATAAATCTTTTAAAAAATGTAGATTTCTTAAACCATTTGTGTGTTCCCAAGTCAGCCTGAAAAGGAGGAGGGTCTAGTGTCAAAGATGGTTAACTAGAGGCATGGGTGGCTTGTTACCAAGTCATAAAGAGAAGAAAAATTAAACAAAAGCAGTTGATCTCATTGTTCATAACACCATTAGCACTACTTTTTGGACATGGAAGTTTGTGAGTTCTGAATGTTTCCTTAATTCAGAATCACATTTGCTCTACTGTTTCAGAAGATTGCTATAATGTAAACAGTGACGTTTCTGAGTAGATGTCAAGGCTTTCAAAATATTTTAAGTGAAACTTCCAGTAAAAAGGGCACAGTCCTTGGAAGAATGGGTTGAAATTCTTCAGGACAAGAACACAAAATCAAGCAATTTGTTTTGGCTGTTACTATCAGAGCCAGGGCTTTCTTGAAAGGAACAGTTTTAATTCATCTGGAGAGCCAAAATATAGTGGACAGAATATATTAAAAATCCAGTCCATGAGTATAGTTCTATAAAATCCATTTGGAAACACACTGAGCTGTGTTCAGTTTTCTATGTTCAGACTTTACGATTTTACAATGCTTTATGTTGGTGACAGTATGCTAAGAATGATGACACAGTACATTGACATTTGTCTTTTTGTGTGATAAGCGATTTTATGTAAAAATTTTTCAGGGTTCCATGTGAGACCACCAGAACCACATAAAGTGCCATCTTGAAAGCATCAGAGGTGATCACCAGGTAATATTTGACCGTATTATTTTCTGATTATGGAGTTACCATCCCATTATAGCCTCTGCAAACTTCTTCACAGATTCAGCTTTTGGGCTAATATGGAGATAGTGCTGGGTTTTAGTTATAAACCTAATTAATAAACTAGGACATCGCTTTAGCCTCCACATTACTCCTTTATAATGGTCAGTTTCTTGCAGAGAATAGAGCACTTAAAAATTCTTTAATCTGATGACTTTTCTGCATTGGGGTTTCTGCTGAGGTCAAGAATACTCACTTTTTTCAAAGCATTAAATACATAAAATTATGTATTAGGGGTGCCTGGGTGTCTCAGTTGTTAAGCGTCTGCCTTCAGTTCAGATCTTGATCCCAGGGCCTGGAATAGAGCCCTGCATTGGGTTCCCTGCTCAGTGGGAAGACTGCTTTTCCCTCTCCCACTCCCCCGGTTGTGTTCCCTCTCTCACTGTGTCTCTCTCTGTCAAATAAATAATATATTTTTTAAAAATAATGTATTAACTTAAAGATATACTTGCTATCATTGTATATAAATCTATGTGTAGTTAACTGGCAATCTTTAGTGAGGACAATGTGTTCTGTCTTCTCACCTGATTTTGCCTCTGGTTCATTTTGATGGGTATTTTGAAACCTTTTATAATTTATCTAGTCTCATAGTTTACTGTTTCATTTGTATACAAACAAGAATATATTTGAATTTTCTTAGAAGCCGAGTGATGATTTCTTTGGAATTGGGATAATTCCCAGACAGAATCAAGCGTTAAGTTTCTTCTACTAATAATGGAAGGAATGGAGCATAGTATAGATTTTTACAAAGATGGGTAGAAATTATATGAAAGATAAAACAATATAATTTCATAAATGGTCACCTTAATTGCTGAGATATTGTATTTTTGTTGAGCATTAATTAGAATACAACCTGAAGGACCATCAAATCTGAGGAAGACCCTAAAATCATGTCAGTAGAGACTTTCATTGGTTTAACTTCAGCTTTTATTACCCCGAGACAAGATTTTATATATATATATATATATATATAAAATCTTGTGAGTGTGTGTGTATACACACACACACATATATATATACATATATAATAATTTATGTTGGTGACAGGATGCTAAGAATGATGATAGAGTACAGCATATATATATATACACACACACACATATATAATTTATATAATATATATATAATTTGTCATATAATTTTTATATAATATATAATATGTTATATATACAATTTGTCACATAAATATTTATGTAATAAAATGTCATAAAATCATATACACACACACACACACATATATATATATATATATATACTTTTCCTACTGACTAAGAAAATATGACAGTTTACCCACCTCCAATCATTTCCATGAAACTGAATAACAACACCAAGAACTGCCCACAACAGTCATGTAAAATAGGAAGAAAGGTTTATGATAGTTAGGGACAAGGATGAAAAATGGTCATAGAGTTCATTCTAAAAAATTTACCTTCTTATCTATAGGTTCCAAAGGAAGAGTTTTAGAGAATGATGACCATTTCAGTATAGTAGGAAACTTGTTCTCTGCACTACTAGGAGTCTCAGGAATCTTTTAAATTGATTATTAGTCTGCCAGAAATGAAAAATTATCATTTTGGGACAGACAGAAAGTCAGATTTTTACAAAAAAAAAAAAAAAAGAAAGAAAGAAAGAAAAAAGAAAAAGAAAAGAAAAAAAAAGAAATCAAAGGAAAAGAAAGAAAAAGAGAAAGAAATTCTTACATATAAAGAGTCATTGAAAACATCATTAATGGAATGGTCTTCATTGACAGAAAGCAGTACAAACTCAGAAGGTGGAAATTCAATGAAAAAAAAAATACAGTTTAGATACAACCTGGGGCGTCCCTCACCATCATGAACATAGAGAGCAGAGCCCTGAACAGGACATTAAGGAAGTATGCCCTTCCCAAATCAAAGTTCTTGGAAATGAGTTACTCTTTGGGGGATGCTTTGAGAGACTCCAAAGAAGCCAAACTCCCACAAGTACTACCAGAAAAAAATAATTGCTTTAGCAAAACCAAGACTATTAAATATACTGCAACAAGTGAAAACACTACCATTAAGGAAGGGGCTTGTAGTGTCTTGAGAGTATTTTACAAAATATCGAAAAACTAATACTCTCTTAAAATGTGCTTTTTAATGCCTCTTCACTAATACTATAGTTAAGTATTGCTAACATGATAATATATAAAATAATACATTGTGTATAATAAACAACATACAACAATATAGCTAACACTAACTGAGTGCCTAATATGTGCTGGGCAATATGTAAAGTGTGTGTGTGTGTGTGTGTGTGTGTGTGTGTGTGTGTGTGTTTCTTTTAGTTCTTATAAAACCTCAACATGTAAGAAATAGTACAGATAAGAAAACTGAGCTAGATCAAGGTAGATCAAATGGCAATAAATTGTTAGAACCAAGGTTAGAATCAAATCATATGCCCAATATGTACTAGGCAATGTTCTAAGCTGCAGGGTTTCATTAGCTAATAGAGAAACAAAAATATTTAGCTTTTTGGAGCTTATATTTTACTAAAGAAAGAAAGACAATACAAAACATAGGTGAGGGAAGGAGTTAGAAAGGGATAGCCACAATGCCATTCTCTTTGCCTTCATTCAGTTACTCTTTTTCTAATTTTTACCTGTGTAAAAAGGTACCTGTGAAAACTTTAGTTTTCAGCCTCTTTTTCAAGTACTATTCTTTAAAATAGTACCTATGAATATGCTTCATGTTTCTGTATGTGGCATTTTTAATTGCATTCTCAATAGGAGTTAAAATCTCATTTTTTGGATAATTATATTTCTAAATATATGGGTGTTGAAGCTGGCTTTGGCTTAACTTCTTTTACTCACATTGTGCATAGGGAAGGCTGTCTGTTTTCATAATTATTTGAAATTTGTTGGTATTTGTGTCAGGATCTAATATGTATTGTGACTTTTTCAAATGTTGAGAGTGTTCCTGAGAATAATGTATATTCTGAAATTGTTTGGTATAGGATTCTATACGTTATGCTTGTTAATTGTGCATTTTAAAATATTACAGCTTATCTATCCATAATTGGGATACTTGTCTTGACAGCTCTCACAAGATAAAGATTTTTTGGTATCTCTTTGAACTTCCATCAATATTTTCTAGTTTGTATATATCACGTCTCCCTTATTATATGCGGACAAGTATAAAATTGTTATTGCTTCCTGAGTAACTGCACTCTTCATCATTATATAGTAAATTCCATAAGAAGTTTTTGTTTTTAAATCTGTTTTGTATCAAATTAACACAGCTTTATTTTGCTTAACATTGTGTGATGTTTTCTCCAGCATTCATTGAATTTCAAGCAGTGTTTGAAATTTTTGGTACCCATCTTATACAAAGTTTAATTCTGCATTTTCATCCAGGCTGATCATTATTATTGTTTCTAATCCAGCATGTTTAATTTGTTTGCATGTGGCACTGTTACTGATAATATGCAGTTCTTTCTCTATACTGTGTACTTGCAAATGATCACTCTTCTTTTTATCCTTCCTTTGTTCACTTTTATTAACCATATTATGAAATGATTAAGGTTACAATTACCCAGGCCATTTTATTTCTTGTTATTAATTTGGTTATATTTAACTTTTAAATAATATTTTACTATTTACTTTAGTATTTTTATATTGCATATTCTTAAATTCTAGAATATGTTGATAGTTTAATCTTCTTTTCAAATAAGATCATAACGTATGTCTCACTCCAAAATTACATAGTTGTAGTTGCTTTGTCCTTTTACTGTCATATAGATCAATGATGCATTCTTTAACCTTATCATTTATTGACTATTTTGCATTACTATGAGATAAAAGATATTGTTAGAAATGTCTAAATATTCAATCTAAGGTTTAATTAGAAATATTTTAAGTTAAAATTTATTTTATCTATGAAAGACATTTCTTCTGAATTATGCACCTTTTATAGGCTTTATGCATATGCTTCTCAATTCTTTTTTCCCATTTGAACCATCATGGAGTATTTCAGATCATAACATTCTTGACCTCTACACTCAGATAATGGTGTTTTATTAGTCAAGGTTGAAATCTGATCATCTGTACTTTGTAGACAACCTCCCACTCCTACCAGGTGATTAAAATAGTAGCCAAGTTTAAAACAACTGGTTAAGCACTGGGCTTTTAGAAATCAGAACAATATCTTGCTATTTTTGGTATTCCTAGTACTTTGTACATCAGGTAATGTAGCTGCATGTTACACAAATAAGTGAATAGCTACATATCACAATGACATTCAGAGCTTATAGAATATCTAAATTCAACATGTTGACAGAGTCCTTCAAATGAAGTTAAAAATTAAAAACAAAAGTAAGCAGAAAACATATCCACTTACTTTTTTCTTGAAGAAATTTTGTTTAGATTATTTCAACAGTTTCATTTGCTTTTTTGAGAATAGAATCACATCCATCAATTATAATCTTCCATCTCCCTATTTTGCCCATCATTTGAAACCATTAGCCATTAGTTTTTCACAAGGTACCTGTTTATCTTCATTATATAAAAGAAGTCTTACTTATCTGCTTATTCTAACCCAACAGGTTTAAAGTTAGTGATATTTTTAAATGGAAACAGCAGTTTTGACTTGCAGCTTATTCCATATGACAGCTGTGAACTAAGGTTTATTAGAACGTCTGGATCTCTTGTGAGGTAGGTAGGCTTAATTAATGCCAAATGATGCTCACACGAGGCAAGAGACTTCTTGCAGTGCAGGAGAAAACTGTACATTTAATTTGTCATCTCTAAAGGAAATATGATACTGGGACTGGATGATGTTGAAGGCAGAAAGGCCTATCTGGCAGACTGTCAATTTAGGTTAATTTGCATTCAATCAATAATAAAGCTACATTTAAATAAATATCTAAATACAAGCTATATTTTGTGTTGAATTGATTGCTCTTAATTTCATTTCTATCATTTTTTGAAAGTCAAATTCAATGTGGAGAGCTTCAGGGGAAATATCATTCAGACACAACTCACCATTATTTTAGATCATTCTGAATCTTCCTTGATTGCAAGCTTAAGTATTACATTTTCTATTTAATCACTAATTCATGTTCCCAGTTGAATATGCATATGCATATATAATAAACAGAATATGTATATCTTTTTATATGTGTGTATAATTCTTAAAAATATAGGTTTTTAATTTTTCTAGACACATTTTTCTATTATATCTAATTATGAATGAAGCTTATAGAAGTTTACCAATAAAATTGAAATTTTTATGAGGGTCTCCTTGCAGTTTAAACTTTTTTTTTTTTAATCTTTTACTGCTTTCTTATTTAGAGTATACAATTTTATAACTTGTGTTTTCTTTGAATTATGTGCTTTCTTATGACCCAATGCCCTTTTAGTCTCCTCAGTGATTTGTCCTTTAAAGTCTTTATTTCCTTATTGTTATGATTATTTTAGTGCACATGACACTAGTATAGTTCTTTTGAATGACACCCACAGAAAGAAGGTAAGAAGACATTATTGACTAAGGGAGACACCTACCCACAGTAGAGGTCCAATAGTACCAGTTCACCCTGTCAGGAGTATTGAAGCTGAAATGACCCATCAGAGTTATTTTGTATTCACAAATGACTGTGCATTTATACCTCTAATCTCGAGCAATCATTACATATAAGAAATGTGTACCTGAGATACCACAGAAGATGTTAATTGAACACCGCAGACAGCACTTCTGCTTTGAAGGAGAACCAAGGCATATCACCTTGTCTACCACAGATAATTTTATAAAGAAATACAAGTACCATTTCCTTTATTCTTCACCTCTTACTGGAGAACCAGCTTTCCATATGTTATCATTTCTGTGTAGTCTCAAGAACATCCCTTAATATTTATTGTAGTGCCAGTCTTCTGGTGAAACATTTCTTAGATTTCTTGCCCCAGATATGTCTTTATTTTTCTCAATTTGTGAAGTATATTTCTGTTGGATGTAGAATTTTGGGGGGAGAGTTTTTCTTTGTTTTAGTATTTGTACAGAGGTCCTCGCAGCATTCTAAAGCTATTTCATAATTTTATAGTTTCTATAATCTCTGATGAGGGGGCAGTGGTTAACCATGTTGCTGTTCCCCTCTATATAATGTATCTTTTTCCTCTCACTGCTTTGAAGATTTTATTTTCATCTCTGAATTTCATCAATTGATCTATGATGTGCATAGGTGTGGTTTTATTCGTGTATATCTTCCTTTAACTTCACTGAGCTTATTGAAACACTAAGCTTATTTCTTTCAACAAACTCCAGAAAATTTTGTCATTAGCTCCTCAAATGCTTTTACTGCCCCCATTCTCTCACTCCTCTCCTGAGATTCCTATTATACAAATATTAGAATTTTTGATGTTGTTTCACAGTCCCCTAGGCCATTTATTTTCACAACTGTTTGCTTTGAGAATTAATCACATTTTCTTATTTTCTGTATGTAGACTTACTTTGGACTGTATTCTGGACATTGTTAAGTATTATAGAGACTCAGTACTCTTTTATATGTCATTGAAGCATGTTATTTACTGTTTTGTTATAATAAATAATTTTGTTGCATTCAAACTGCAATTAGCTAACTGGGATTTAGATCTGATTTTTAAAAGTATTTTAAAAGTTAAGGAGCCACAGGTAAGAAGAAGCTAGGAGGTTTTTACTTTTCTGGACTTGGCATAAGAAGCCAGATTTACTGTTAAAGCTCTGTTAAGGATAAAGGTTCTTTGCTCACTGGGCTCCCTATCCTTTCAGAGGTGGGATAAGACTATACCTACATATAAATCTTTTTTCAGTTGTTGGAAATCAGAGTGCTCCCCAACTCACTAATTCCCACAATGTTCCTTATAGTTATAGACCTTTCTGAAAGCCATACTTCGTCTCTTTTCTCTAGACTCTGATGGAACTTCTTCTGATATTTTAACAGGTAATGAGGGAGAAAGGTCTGTCTTTTTTAATTTTTCATTTTATTTTATTTTATTTCTTTTCAGTGTTCCAGCATTCATTGTTTATGCACCACACACAGAGCTCCATGCAATATGTGCCCTTCATAATATCCACCAACAGGCTTACCCAACCCCCCTCCCCCCTCCCTTCCAAACCCTTAGTTTGTTTCTCAGAGCCCACAATCTCTCATGGTTTGTCTCTCCCTCCAATTTCCCCCAACTCACTTTTCTGCTTCATCTCCCGATGTCCTGTGTTATTCCTTATGCTCCACAAGTAAGTGAAGCCATATGATACTTAACTCTCTCTGCTTGACTTATTTCACTCAGCATAATCTCTTCCAGTCCCGTCCATGTTGCTACAAAAGTTGGGTATTCATCCTTTCTGATGGAGGCATAATACTCCATAGTGTATATGGACCACATCTTCCTTATCCATTCATCCACTGAAGGGCATCTTGGTTCTTTCCACAGTTTGGTGACTGTGGCCATTACTGTTATGAACATTGGGGTACAGATGGTCCTTCTTTTCACTACATCAATATCTTTGGGGTAAATACTGAGTAGTGCAATTGCAGAGTCATAGGGAAGCTCTATTTTTAAAGAAAGCTCTGTCTTATCTGCCAGTTAATCTGCCAGCATCATAAGAGTGCTCCACTTCATTACACAATGTTGTAAATCCAATAAATCTTTTGGCTTTGAAGAGGCAAATAACTTGAAGCTGGTCATGGTTAAAACTGAACCGTATTCAGAACAGCATGATTTTTGAATCCACAGATTTTGCCCTTATTTTTTTTTTTTACTGAGACTGAAACACATACATATTTGCTCAATGGGTGTCCATGGTTCTATGTTTCTAATTGTGTTCATTTTTCTGACATATTCTGACTAATTTTCCTGCTTCTGTAGTTGGCTAGTTTTTTTTTTTTTTTCTTATATGGCCCAGTATGTACCTTGGAATAGATTACATCACAGCAAATTTTACCTCAATATCTGTGATATTAGTTTCCTTAGTAAATAAAATATCTCTATTTACTCACTAAACAGAAAAGATTCTGCCTTTCTAGTTTATTTTATGCATACAAAGAAAAAGTATAAAGATTTTTATAATACAGCTTACATACATATGTGGCAAGAATTTTTAAGTCTAGAAATTAATAGTAGTCTTCCAAATTTTTTTTTATTGATAATCATTATTCAAGGAGATATGCCTATGGTTTTACATGTCTTCCAATACATTGCTACTCAAAATGTGGTCTGCCAATCAGAGCCAATCTAAAAACTATTAGTTGCTATTCTGTCACAAGTAAGTACAGACACTGAGTGTTTTTAAAAATAAATGTTAATAGAAATTTGTTGAAACTATTCTTATCTGTGAAGTGTGAAAATACAAAATTACCTTGTATTATGTTTTTCTCTGATTTGTTTTCTAATGTTCCTTTTTATTATGCTTTATCATTCGTCTGTAATAGATTGGAAAATTGAAAAAAAAATCTCTGTCATTATTCAATGTCTTTAACATCGCTTAGCAACTGAAGATATAGCTGTAAGTGTATTTGATAAAAGCATTACTAAACCTGCTGGAGGATAACTAAAGAACTTTAGCCAAGGACAAGATTTGAGACAGCAGAGTTTAAGAGGATCATTGTAGTGCAAAATGAAGGATGCCTGAGGAAAAACAAACAAACAGAAAATTAATGCAGAGACTAGTATTTAAGGTCAGAGAAGAGAGCCTGGTTCAAGATGATAGTGGAGTAGAAAGAGTGGAAATAAGACTTGCAAGATATCTAGATATAGATATAGACATCTAGATATAGATATAGAGATCTAGATATATCTAGATATCTAGATATCGATATAGAGATCTGGATATCTAGATCTAGATATATCTAGATCTAGATATCGATATATCTAGATATCTAGATCTAGATAGCTATATATCTATATCTATATCTAGATCTATCTATAGATCTAGATAGATCTAGATCTCTATATCTATCTATCTATCTATATTCAGTAGGAGGCCTGGATACATTACACATTTTCTCAAGGTGTATTGCCATATTTTTAAATAAACCAAATAATATGAAGGATCTTTCTCTAGAATAGAGTCACAAGTCTTAAATGAAGTAAAGTGAATAAATCTTACATGTATATGTAAGACCCATAATCTCAAGTCTAATTTTAGTATTCTTAAAATGTACTACTTAAAATGTACAATTCTTAAAATGTACAACTTTGCTCTTGTGAAGTTTTCTCAGAAAAAAAATAAGTGCATATTTTATGAGATTCTTATAGTCTCCATAATAATTTTTAAAGAAAAATAATAGTTATATTATTATTAATTGTAGTAGAGAAGGAATAGTAACAGAAAGAAAAATATTGCTTTATGTCTGAAGGAGAAAATGGATGGAAGTGGTTGTACGGAAATGTCAATTTTAGTTTTTATTTTCTTCTATTGATAATGACTTACCAATAATTACAAAAGCGAGCAACAATTTTAAGAACATACGTTTATATATCTAACCAAGTCAATTAAAAAAAAAAACAATAACCAATGCATTTACCAGCAAAGTGATTATCTTTCCTATAGCGTGTTAGTGCATGTTTAGCACGAATAAATTCCAAAGATAATTAAGTTCATAACAAATAAATATTTCAAAATCTAAATTAATACAACTATTCCAGTGCAGTATCAGAATATGGGATGATTACTATTATAAGTAGTATTTATCAATCAACTTATTTGACAATATTTTCAAGTTTATAAGCTAAGAGTCTTCTAAGTAAAATTCTTCAGTGGTTACCTTGAAGGTCAGAAGCAATTGTATTATTTTTTCTACATCCTTTAATAAGACTAATGAATTAGTGACTTGATTGGGATAAGTAGAAATATGTGTGATTCTAGCTATTTCCAAGAAGACTTTATTATGGGATGATTTCATTCATAGATGACATAGATTTTTTGAGATATAAAGAAATGTTCTTAAAATATAGAAATGAATGGGGTGCCTGGGTGGCTCAGTCAGTTAGGTGTCTGCCTTTGGCTCAGGTCATGATCTCAGGGTCCTGAGATTAAGCCTCATGTGGGGCTCACTGCTGAGCTAGGAGTCTTCTCTGTGTGTGTGTGTCTCTCTTTCACAGATAAATACATAAAATCTTTAGAAAAAAACAAAACAAAACAGAAATGAAAGTAGCATTGTCCAGATGGCTCAGTTGGTTAAGCCTCTGATTCTTCATTTCAGCTCAGGCCGTGATCTCAGGGTCCTGAGATAGAGCCCTCCAATGGGCTCTGCACTTAGTGGGGAGTCTGCTTGAAGATTCTCTGTCTGTCCGTCCCCCATCTCATGCATTTTCTCTCTCTCTCACATGTGAACTAAATTAAATAAATAAATAAAATTTTTAAAATAGATATAATATATCTATAAAATAGATTGATGTAAATGATAGCAATAGTTTGAATTACAGATATAACTCTTTAAGCTCCTTGTTTATATAGGATGTTTTATTCCTGGCTTTTAGTATATGGAATTATGCCAGACTTAATGAAATGGAGATTCTATTACTGTGAATGGTGTGTGTGTGTGTGTGTGTGTGTGTGATGTAAGAGCCATTTTTTATTCATACTGTCATGTCAGCTAATTTCATTATACCATAATTAGTTTGGAAGACATATGCTTTTATTTCTTATTTTATTTTACTTTATTATTATTATATTTTTTAATTTGAGTATAGCTGACACACAATGTTTTTTTAATTCCAGGTATACAACTGAAGGGAAGGAAAAATTCTGCTCTAGCCTCAAGATCTCCCAGATGGACTAATAATTAAATTTATATGGGACAGATTATCAGGAGGAAAAAAAAAATAGTTTTATGATGTGTGCACAGAGACCCAGTTATGAAATTGAGACTTAAAGAAATAACCAAGGCAGCAGTTTTTACACATTTTTTTTTAGGAAAAGAGACAAAAATTCTGTGAATAATTGACAGGAGAAGAGAAACTTAAACTTTGAAAGCTTCACCTCATAAGGAATTCTAAACAGAATTTGGGCCAGGGTAGTAAATTAGTAAAAAGTAATGAGGGTTTGGGGGTGCCTGGGTGGCTCAGTGGGTTAAAGTCTCTGCCTTCGGCTCAGGTCATGATCCCAGGGTCCTGGGATCGAGCCCCGCATCAGGCTCTCAGCTCAGCGGGGAGCCTGCTTCCTCCTCTCTCTCTGCCTGCCTCTCTGTGATCTCCATCTGTCAAATAAGTAAATAAAAATCTTAAAAAAAAAAAAAAAAGTAATGAGGGTGTTTTATACAGCTTCCTCAGCTCTAAATTCCCCATATCTGGTAGAGGAGGGTACATTTTACATGAGAGACTTATTTATTGTTTACTGGGGGACAGATCAAACTCTGAGTGCCTTTCCTATATAGGCTATCATTTAAGTAACTTTTATTTAATATAATCAATGTGCCAAAGTGGCACATTTTGGGGCAGGTCGCCTTTAACCCTGATACAACATAGTGATTCAACAACTGAACAGGTTATGCTATGATAACATATACCTTTAATGTACACTGTAGTTAGATTCAGTTCCCATAATTTTGACCCCCAACTGTAAAAATAAATAAGTTAAATAAAGGAACACAGTTTCAGTAATTCATTTGAGCCCATTTCCTCATAATTCACCTATATAAAGTTCAAATATGTTGGGTGCCTAAGTAACGGTTCAATTTTACAAGCCACTTAGTTTCTCTTACTGTCAAATGTCCTCAGTTAGCATCATTTTTATATTTTTAAAATCTTCTAATAATATCGAATCTCCAAAGGGAACTGGTCAATATCCTTTCTCCCAGGACACACCCTATTTTTCCACTAAGTTACACACAAGTAACTGCTTGGATAAGAGTTTTGATAAAGACCGCCTTTGAAACATCATGGAAAACATTCTGTGACATCTTTCCTTTCTTACAAAACAGTGTATATTACTTGTCTTATATTTACATAACTTACAGGGTCTCATAATTTGTTCTACCCCAAAGAACCTGGCTGAATGTCTATACCTCTACATGTAAGATGTAGTTAAAAGTTGGTGACAATCCAAAAGCTGGGCATTTTTAATAAATACATGAAACTTAATAACTAATTTTTCCTTCAACAGAATACTTAGCTACATCTGCTTCCCAAAGGATAAACTCTGGAGGATAAGTTAGAGATTCAAATATCAATTAGATCATTTTAAGATTATTTCGTTTTTAGGCCTGATTTGCCTTTTAATTCTGATGATGGAAAAGGACCCCCATCAATGAAAAACCCTAGATAATTAAGTGTGGGAGGGGCAATGGTGTGGGACATGAGGAAGAGCAGCCTATGTGGGTAAGTTTACATTGTTTGATTGTAATTGATTTTTAGTCCATATACTAGTAGAATTTCCTTGTGCTATACTGGCTTGACACAGTTCCTCTTACATTATTGAGCTACAGTCAAGAGGTGTGTATTTTCTTTCATCTGTATCATGTCCAAGTCATTTGTATATTTTAGTCTACAGGGGAAAGGAAATCTATAAACAAGTACATGCAAAAAAAAAAAGATATCATTAACTATGACATCTCTTTATATAGTGACAAAAGCACATATAAGCAAAAAAGCAACAAGCTTAAAATTGCCAAAGGCAAAAATAAAAGAATTTTTTTTGAATTTTTACATTCTAATTGCCAACACAAAAAAAGTTAGATGAATAAACATTCACCTTGGGCATAAGCCACAATGTCCTTTGTTTTCAGCAAAATGTGAAATTTTCCTATTTATGCTACCTTAGAATAAAACAAATTGCTAGTCTTCACAAAATTACACTTGGAACAAGCATTGAATTATTTTTTTTACATTTTTCTTGTTTTTTTAGTAGTAACTATTCTAGAACTTTTGATATCAATTGATTTCTATGATCCGTGTCTATGATATGATGTGTATTACTTATTTTGCATATCTTAGTTTGACACCTCATATTATTATGGCAATTTATCCTTTTTGTTTCTCTGATTTTCCATAAACAGATAATTGTGCATTTTCTTTAATCTTAGTTGCCGTAAACACATCATCATTCCCTTAGCCTTAGGTGTTAAGTCTTTCAAGAAGGTCTTAGGGCCTGATTTTCATCCTACTACTTAAGATAAACTCTTTTATTTTGACTCTTTTGCAGTAGAGGATGATATAATTCTTTCAATAAGAGATGAAACTTTCTGGACTTCTTCCTTAGTAGTTAGACATTAGCAACCTTTCCAAGACCATATGGTGCAGATGGTCATTCCATTCATCTGGCACCTTCCCAAATTCAGTTCACATTTAATACCAAATTATTCAAAGTCAACTTATTGCAAGGCCTTAATCAGTTTTTTTAAATAACTGATGTGTAGCTATAGATAAATTTAGAAATGGATTATTGAATGAAAGGCACATTTTTGTTGTATCTGAAGTAATATATTAATATTTTATAAATTATTAAATGTGGGAGCTATAATAATATCCAGTATTTTTCCGCTTTTTAGGAAGTAACATTCATTATCACAAACTAAAACCATAGGGCTTTACATCAAAAGCAATTATCTAAAATTTTTAATAAAAAATATAAAATAACACTGGGCAAAGCCCACGGTAAACAGTGACTGGTTTGCGAAACATAATATTGGAAAAGTGCTAGAATGATGAAATTCTAAGATAAAATAAAACATGTGCTATATCATTTAGATTTTGACAAATTTATTCGAACTACCATTATAAGTTAGGCCCACAAATAGGCTCATCTTTCAATTAGGAAATTAACACCAATAAGATATAGTCTATAAACAGATCCATGCAAAAAAATTAGGTATCATTAACAATGACATTTCTTTATATAGTGACCAAACTGCATATAAGGAACAAAGCAACAAACCTAAAATCACAAATATATACACACACACACACACACACACACATATATATATATATATGCACACACACATACATACATACACACACACATTCACACATATATATGTAATATATTTAATAAATTACTGATAAAACAAATATTTATATAGAGTTAAATTCTTTTTTTAAGATTCATTTATTTGACAGAGAGAGATAGATCACAAGTAGGCAGAGAAACAGGCAGAGAGAGAGGAAGAATTAGGCTCCCCACTGAGCAGAGAGCCTGATGCAGGGCTTGACCCCAGGACCCCAAGATCATGACCTGAGCTGAAGGCAGAGGCTTAACCCACTGAGCCACCCAGATGCCCTAGGGCTAAATTCTTAAACTGTTAACAAAACCTGAAAATATAATAGATACTGATTTAACATCTAATATATTCAAAAAATTGTGCTAGATCTGGAAATACAAGAATGACCAAAATTTTTCCATCTTCAAGGAAATCACGATCTAATGGATAACACAATGGATAAATGACTAATGGCAAAATAATACAATATGCTGAGTGCTACAATAGCAATTTTAACAATATGTTGTAGATTTATAGAAAACTAGCTTTTATTTCTGGCTAAGAGAATGAGGGAAGACCTGACAAAAGAGAGGATAAGAACTAGTTTTCATTAAATCCAAATGTCCTGCCAAGAATATTAAATGGGGAATAAAAGGTGCAAATAAAGTTATGAACAAATGATCCTGCCTTGCACATAGGTTAGCAGAGGGAAGTAGAAATAATGTTGGTAAATGTCATAGTATCAAGAGTTTGACTAAGCTATCCATTGTGTTGCTGCCTCATCATCCATTTTGTTTGGCCAAGTGGGCTGCTGGGAACCTTTAAGTTCATTAGCTGCTCATGTAAGTGCATGTTTTATATAACAGTCCTCAGAATCACAAGTAAATATAAGTTCCTGCTATGACCAATTCAGCAATGGCCCTTGTGACAAACAGTCTCTCTAACCCCCAGGACCTTCTCCTTGTGTGTCCCTTAGATAAGACCTTACCAACGCAGAGCTTACCCAAACCCCACCTTTTGGGGGTTTAAATTGACCAATCTAAGCTTAACCTAGGAATCCCAAAGAACTTAGCCAACAGACCCTAATAAAAGCATGTGCCCCAGATCCTGGGGCTCTTTGCCTGCACCCTGCCTTGACATGCCTTGTGTTTCCTCCAAGACTCGTGAGTAATAAATGTTTCTATTTCAATTCCCTTGTGGTTTTTTATTCAACCTTGCTTACCGTCTGATTCTCCGGGCTCTACTTAACAAGTGCTAATTTAATAGAGTCACAACACACAGAAAAGGAAGGTTGGAACATTTTGTGAAAGATCTTTTATCTCATTGTAGGGTTTATGTTTTGTCTTTGAAAACAGCAATTGAGTTAAGGTCCTCAAACAGTAGTGTGATATGGTGAAATTCCTTTTTTTTTTTTTTTGAGATTGTTGTATTTACCATATATTTATGGTAAATATTCTTTTTTTAAATTAATATATAATGTATTATTTGCCCCCGGGGTACAGGTTGAAATTCCATTTTTAACAAGAAAAGTTTTATTGTTCTGTGGAAGAGGGAGAGAAGACAAAAGAAATACTTAAAAGGACAAAGTAAAATAGTGATATAATAGAGAATGATGGTGAAGTAGAGAAGTAATACAAAATCAGAAAAAAAGGTGAATAGAAATATTCAAGAGCTTCCCTCCCCACCTTTGGTAAAAGATTGAATACTTGGTGCTTGTTGCATGTGAAAAGAGAGAAAAAGAGAGCATCTGTGTAATCAAGGTTGGGGATGATCTCTGATGAAATTTATACCGGAAACATCATTAAATGGAAACATTTATGTACTGGATAACTGATATATATATATATATATATATATTTTTTCCCCTGGTATTGTTCTAGTTAAAATAATGGTAAGTCAAGTCCTGATTTTCCATAAATGTTCTGTTATTGTCACTGTCTGAGAACTAGCCTTATGTTCTATCATACATCAGATGTTAAATGATTTCCAAAATATATAAGGTACTTCTATTACTCAATAGCAAAAAGAAAAAGGGAAAAATTAAAATATGGACAAAGGAACTGAATGAACATTTCTCCATAGAAGACTTACAAATGGCCAACATTTATTTGAAAATATGAACAATATTGCTAATCATCAGGGAGATGTAAATCAAGACCACAATGAGATTCCACTTCACACCAGTTAAGATGAGCATTATCAAAAACAAAACTAAACAAATAGATAGCAAGTGTTGGGAAGGATGGGAGAAATTGGAAAACTTACATACTATTGGTGGGAATGTAAATGGTATAGCCATTATGGAAAATAGTATGGAAATTCCTCAAAATATTAAGAGTAGAATTACATATGATGCAACAATCCTACTTCTGAGTATTTTATAAAATAACAGAGATCAGGATCTCCAAGAGGTATCTGCAATCCCATGTTCATTGCAGTTTTGTTCATAATAACTAAAATGAGAACCAACCTGAATGCTTATTGATAGATGAATGGATTAAAAAAAAATAATGTGACATTTACATACAATGGCACTGTATTCAGCCTTAAAAAGGAAGGAAATCCTGCAATATACAACAACATGCATAAACCTGGCAGATATTATGCTAGGTAAAATAAGCCAATCATGGGAGAACAAATACTGTTTGATTCCACTTACATAAGATATCTGAAAGAGCCAAACTCATAGAAGCATAAAATAGATTGGTGGTTGCCAGAGTTTAGGCACAGAGGAAAATGGGAAGTTGTTAAATAACAGGTATAAAATTTCAGTTATGCAAATGATTAACTTCTAGAAATCTGTATAATATTGTGCTTAAAGTTAACAATATTATATTGTACACTTGAAATTTATTGAAAGGATTACTCTCAAGTTACATGATCTTACTACAATAAAATGGCATTTTCTATTTTATCTTATATTTATCTTATAGTAATACAGAGTTAGGTCTTTGTTCTTTAGTGTGAATAAATTAAATTTCATGAAACTGTGATGCATAAACTTTAGCATGTAACATATTAGAGTAGTATGCATTCTTAAACATGATACTGTCTTAAAAGATAGCAGATAATTGAAATTTCTTTCTTTCAATATATATTTTCTGTCATCAAAGAGAAAACACTTAGGATGGGTGGCTCAGTCAGTTAAGCATCTGCCTTCGGCTCAGGTCATGATCCCAGGGTCCTAGGATCGAGTCCTATCTAATTGTGCCAAAGGTTGTGACCAGTCTTCACAATTTTTTTATGGTCAAAGAAGACCCTAACTGTTAACAACATGCATTGCCTTTGTTTTGGCTTAGATTCTATCAATGCTAATAACATGTGAATATAAAATCTTTCTTTTTCTCTCTCATTGGCTATATTGTCCCTATTATCTAAAATCAACCCTGTTAACCTAATGCTAATTACTAAATGACATTAATTTGGCCTTACTCATTGTAATTATTATCACCTAAACTACTATTACAAATGGATTTTATTTACAAAAAAAAAAAAAAAGGGAAGACTGAAATGGGAGGAATTGAATCCATTGAATTTTGACTTAAACTAACTTTTTCCACTTTCAATGGAAATTTTGAAAGACAGTAGGAGAGAGAAAAAGCTATATTTCCCCATGCTAAATGTAATATTTGAAAGAAAGTATGTCTTTTTTTTTTTTAGATTTATTTATTTATTTGAGAAAGAGTGAGTGGGAGGAGGGGCAGGAGATGAAGACAAGTAGACTCCCTGCTGAGTGGGGAGCCCAATGCAGAGCCTGATTCCAGGACCCTGAGATGATAACCTGAGCCAAAATCAAGACTTGCACGTTTAACCATGTGAGCCACCCAGGTGCTCCAAAGTATGACTTTTATAAACAACACACTGATTATTATTAGAGAAATATCTATTGTTGCTTGAATTTTTCCTTTCCAGAAAGCTTATTATGCAAGACATTTTTTTAAAGATTTGTTTATTTAGAGAGATAGCATGACTGGGAAGGGAAGAGGGAGAGGGAGAGAGAATCTCAAGCAGACTCCATGCTGAGCATGGAACTCAACATGGGGCCACCCAGGCACCTCATGTAGAAAAATATTTAAAGCCAGTGTAAAAGCTTAGTAATTTTGGCTCATATACACCTGCTGTAAAATTTAAATGCAGAAGTATGAAATATTGTGAATAATACTGACTTCACATAGTTCTAGAAACTTAGATAAATACCAATGTTTTGGGCTCGTTTAGTATATTTTAATTAAAAATGTGATTTTTTTTTCTCTTTAATCATATTGACATCCCTTAGGCACCATTTCCATTGAAGTAGATTTTAAAACCAAAGCTCATTTAGGGCCATAGCAACAGTGCTGTTCCATCAGCATCAGCAAAACCCGAGTCATTTCTATACACAAACCAGGATCGCTACTCATTCTTCCTGTGTAAGCACAATGGAAGCTGAATTCTTTACCTGTTCTCACAGACTCATATCTGACAATAAATGAAACACACATTGCTGATATACAGTTGACAAGGGTTTTGATTGAGTCTTAAGGTACAATTTTTATTGACCCATTGAAAATAAGAGATGATTGTTTTTAAAGTCATTAAGAGGATGGAATATAAAACAATTATAAAGGCAATAACATCAGTAATTACCCAACAAGCTCAAAATACAAAAAAATAACTAATAACAAGTGAAAGACAATAAATTTAAAACATATCTGTAGAATTAACTCAATATTTGTAATTTAGTTTTAACACAGGATTACCTTTAAGGCAAGGATGTTATTAAGAAAATTATGGTTTTTAATTTATATTGTGTTTAGTTGTAATTTTTTGTTATCCATAAAAAATCATGAACTATATGCTCAAAGAAAGAATATTTAGTTTTACATTTGTGTATGCTTGTTATATTATAAAAAATAAATTATGCATAAAATATCTACAAGAATATCTTTCTACTAAAAGGTTGAGCAATATTTATTTAAAAAAAAATCAATGGCTATTGTTATAAGGGTATAGCAACAATTTTCTTTTTCCCTTACTCTCCTAGGGTGATACACCCAAGTCTTCCATTATAATCTATATTAATTACCTGTACTACCTATTATATATTATGAAAATTGAGGCACTTTATGATGGAGCCTTTGAGAAGCTACAGTTCAATCTTTATATGTAATACACATACTCAGTATAATTTATAATTTATTGGATGGAATTAACATTTACATTTATGTATTTATATTTATACATACAGAAATGACAGAATATTTTTCATTGATAGCTATACCAATCTGAAATGCTTACTTATGCCATCCTGGGAGAACTTTTTATACAAGGGGTTTTTTATATTGGTAGATGTATTATACAGAAATTACTGATAATAAGAATGATTACGATTTAAACAGGACCAAAAACTGTGCTAAGTGCTTCCCATATATTTCATTTGATTCTGAGAGAAAGGTTAGTTCACATTTTTTTGAATAAATGAGGCAGGGATTTCTTCCATGGTTGGTAAGTTTAACTGTAAAACTAAAGCTCAATTTGGCTTCATATGAAGTTCTAGACTAACATCTTTTTAATTTGTGGTTCAAATATGGTATCTGTTGTCTAGTGGCCTAATGCGTAATTGTTGAAAGTCCAATTTTTAAATATATTTTCCCATTTCAAAATAATTTTAGAAAATAATTTTAATGTTAGGTGAAAATGAAAAATGATAGCTTTTCAAATAGAAGAGAATAAATGAAGGAGTCCAGTGTTACAAATATGAAGATATATGTTTTTGTTTTGTTTTTTTGTGTTGTTTTATTGTACTGTGTTAAAAAATGCAGCATGAGATCTATTCTCATGTATTTTAAATGCACACAAACTATGTTTTTAAGTTATAATAATTGAAACACACCTGCAACACAAAATAATAAAGCTTAGAAATATCTGGGTTTTAGGGGCGCCTGGGTGGCTCAGTGGGTTAAGCCTCTGTCTTTGTCTCAGGTCATGATCTCGGGGTCCTGGGATCGAGCCCCGCATTGGGCTCTCTGCTTAGCGGGGAGCCTGCTTCCTCTTCTCTCTCTCTGCCTGCCTCTCTGCCTACTTGTGACCTCTCTCTGCCAAATAAATAAAATCCTTAAAAAAAAATCTGGATTTTGTACCTGAAATATAATGTGTAATGTATAATAACTCTAAGTATAATAAATCAGCAAAAAAATGGGGAAACTTATTCTTAAAAATAATTTGCATAAATAAATATTTGGGAAACAGTAAGAGCAAAACCTGGTTTCCATAAAGTCTGTTGCATCTATTTTTAGGTTAAGCATATGAAATTTAATAATAAAACCATGCAAATTCATAAATAAAACATAAGATATGAAATAAAATTCTGTCACATAAAATTAAAAGTATTATGTGACAAAGGGAATTTTGAAGATCTGAGAAAATCAAAAGCATTATTACATATTACATTTGGAGGAGTAAATGTATAAAGGTCCCATATAAGTGATTTTTTTTCAAATAGTTTTTATTCTATGTTCAGCTGTTTCTCCTCCCTAATTTCTGAGAGTGTACTTAACCTAAGGCTCATAATAATAAAACTTAAAACAGTAACACCATGTTTCTGAGGTTATTGTGAAAACTAAACATAGCTATTGGTCTTTATTGATGTTAGTGTTGTATTAGTAGTATCAGTATTTAATGAAATAATATGCAAAGATTTGACTGAGGCATTTGAACTAATCATTATTACATTTTAACTGAAAATTAATTATACAGACTGTCAAAATCATGAATATAAATAACTATACACAAATATATACATACGCATACTTAAAATGGAAGAAAATTCACCAAAATTTAAATAACTCTAGGTGCTCTAATTTTAGGTAATTGCCCAATTTTTATCAATTTCTAAATATATTTTACATATGTGTCACATATACAATTCATTTAAACTACACATTACATATAATTTAATTTCTCTATATTATATAAAGATAGTAATTTGATTCACATGTAATACACATAGGCTGTGTATGTTATACTCTAATGTGTATAAGTTAATATTAAAATATCATAACATTAATAAATGTAATTTTCCCCTTTGTAGACAAGCACTTTTCCCACTCCAGACCCTGCTATTCACTGGTCTTTGTTCTATTTCTCTAGTTTTATCCTTTCAAGAATGTCATACAGAAGGATCATGCACTTGAGATCCTTTCAGTCTGGCTTCCTTTACTAAGAATAAGGCATTTGTGATTCATTGATGTTTGTGTATCATTAATTTGTTCCTTTGTATTATTAAAAGAATGTATTTATTTTCAATTTTGTTTTAATTCCAGTGTAGTCGACATACAGTGTTATATTAGTTTCAGGTGTACAATGTAGTATACTTAACATTTCTATATACCAGTGTTCATCATGACAAATGCACTCCGTAATCCACATCACCTATTTTACTATAGCCCACATACCTCCTTTCTGGTAATCATCAGTTTGTTTTTTCTTATTTTTTTAAAATATTTGATTTAAAAAATATTTTATGTATTTATTTGAGAGAGAGAGAGAGGAGTGTGAAAGCACAATGATGGGAGAGGGAGAAACAGACTCCCCACTGAATGGGGACCTGACAAATGGGAAGCCCGACATGGGACTTAATCCCAGGATCCTGGGATCATAATCTGAGCTGAAGTTATGTGCTCAACCATCTGAGCTGGCCAGGCACCCATCAGTTTGTTTTCTATAGTTAAGAGTCTATTTCTTTGTTTCTCTATCTCTCTAATTCCCTTTGCTTATTTTGTTTCTTAAGTTCCATATATGAGTGAAATTATATGGTATTTGTCTTTCTCTGACTGGCTTCTTTTGCTTAGGATTATAATCTGTTTCCATCCATGTCGTTACAAATGACAATATTTCATTCTTTTTTAGGACCAAATAATATTCCACCAAACAATATTCCACTGTACACATATACAGTGGAATATTAAATGTAAATGTTTATATATTTTTATTAAATGTAAATTATATTATTAATGTAAATATTTATTTACATTAAATGTAAATATCCACTTATCTATCAATGGATATTTAAGACTGCTTCGGTAATTTGGCTACTGTAAATAATGCTGCTATAAAAAAAAACAGGGGTGAATGTATACCTTGTATTAGAGTTTTTATATCTTGTGGATGAATACCCCATAGGGCAATTACTACATAGTAGGGTAGTTTTATTTTTAACTTTCTGAGGAACCATTTTTTCAAAGTGGCTGCACCAGTTTGCATTCCCACTGTCAAAAGAGGGTTCCCCTTTCTCCTTTTAGCCATTTTGACAGGTGTGAGGTGATATCTCATTGTATTTTGATTCGCATTTCCCTCATGATGAGTGATGTTGAGCAATTTTTCATGTGTCTGTTGGCCATCTATATGTCTTTAGAGAAATATCTGTTCATGTGTTTCTGCCAATTTTTAGCTGGATTATTTGTTTTTTGAATGTTGAGTTATCTAAGTTCCTTTTATATTTAAGATACTAGCTCTTTATCCAATATGTCATTTGCAAATATCTTCCCCCATTCTCTAGTTTGCTTTTGAGATTTCTTGATTGTTTCCTTTGTTGTACAGAAGCTTTTTTATTGTGATGCAGTCCCAACAGTTTATTTTTATTTCCTTTGCCTTATGAGATAGATCTAGAAAAATGTTGCTACATCTGACGGTAGAGAAATTACTATCTGTGCTCTCCTCTAGGATTTTATGGTTTCAGGTCTCACCATTAGGTCTTTAATCCATTTTCGGTTAATTTTGTGTGTGATGTAAGAAAGTGTTCCAGTTTTATTAATTTATTATTTTATTATTTTTATTATTTATATATATTATATATATTATTTATATTTTATTTTTAATTTTTTCCATGTACCTGAGCAGTTTTCCCAACACCATTTGTTGAAAAGACTATCTTTTCTTGCCATTCTTTCCTACTTTGGTGAAGACTAATTGACCATATTTGTTCATTCATTTCTGGGTTTTATATTCTGTTCCATTGATCTATGTGCCTACTTTTGTGCAAGTGCTATACTGATTTGATCATTACAGCTTTGTAATATAACTTGAAGTCTGAAATTATGATATCTTCAGGCTTTCTTTTCTTTTTCAAAATTGTTTTGACTATTCAGGGTCTTTTGTGGTTCCATATAAATTTTAAGGTAGTTTGTTCCAGTTTTATGCAAATGCTGTTGGTATTTTGATAGGGATTGCCTTAAATGTGTAGATTGCTTTGGGTAGTATAGATATTTCAACAATATTTGTTCTTCTAATCCATGAGTTTGGAATGTCATTCCATATCTTTGTGTTGTGTTCAGTTTCCTCTGTCAGTATTTTATAGTTTTTAGAGTAGAGATCTCTCACCTCTTTGTATTTATTCCTAGGTATTATTATTCTGGGGTGTAATTGAAAATGTAATTGTTCATATATAGAAATGCTACAGATTTCTCTACATTAACTTTTCTAACCTATACCTTTATAAACTTCCTTTATCAGTTTTAGCAGTTTGTTGGTGCATTCTTTTGGGGTTTCTATATAGAATATCATGTTATTTGCAAAGAGTGGAAGTCTAACTCCTTCCTTACCAATTCTGATCCCTTTTATTTTCTGATGTTGTCTAATTGCTGCAGCTAGGACTTCCCAGTGCCGTGCTGAATAAAAGTGAGGAGAGTGGCCATCCTTGTTATCCCTGATGGTAGTGGGAAACTCAGTGTTTCCCTATGGAGTATGATGTAAGTCTGCATTTTTCATATGTGGGCTTTATTGTGTTGAGATATGTTCCTTCTAAGCCTACTTTATTGAGAGCTTTTATCATGAATGGATATTGTATTTTGTGAAATGCTTCTTCTGCATCAATTGAAATGACCATAGGGTTTTTATCCTTTTCCTTATCAGTGTCTTGATTTGCAAATATTGAGCCATCCTTCTTCCCCGGGAACAAATCCCATGTGATTTTGGTGAATGATTTCTTCAGTGTACTGTTGAATTCAGTCAGCTAGTATTTTGTTAAGAATTTTTGCATCTCTGTTCATCAGAGAAACTGGCCTGTAGTTTTCTTTGTGATGTTCTTTTCCTTGTTTTGATATCAGGGTGGTACTGGCCATATAGAATGAATTTGGAAGTTTTCCTTCTTTTATTTTTTATTATATTATTATATATATTTTATTATATTATTTATTACTTGAGAAGAATAGGCATTAACTCTTCCTTAACTGTTAGGTAGAGTTTGCCTGTGAAGCCATAAGTTCCCGGGCTTTTGTTTTGGGGCAATTTCTTTCTTTATTACTGGTTCAATCTCCTTGCTGATAATTGGTCTTTTCAGGTTTTCTATTTCTACCTGCTTAGTTTTGACAGGCTATCTGTTTCTAGGAAATTATCCATTTCTTCTAGGTTGTCTAATATGTTGGCATATAGTTTTTCATAATAATCTCTTATGATTATATTTCTGTGGTGTTAGTTATTATTTCTCCTTTTTCTGTTGTGATTTTGTTCATTTGTGTACTTCATCTCTTTGATGAATCTGGCTAGAAGTTTATCAATTTTATTGATCTTTTAAAAGAACCACTTCCTGGTTTTATTAATCTGTTCTATTTTTTTTAACTTTCTATCTCATTTATTTCTGTTCTAATCTTTATGATTTCCTTCCTTCTGCTGGTTTTAGGTTTTGTTTGTTGTTCCTCTTTTTCTAGCTCCCATAGGTGTAAAGTTAGGTTGTTGATTTGATCTTTTTTCTTGCTTCTTGAGTTAAGCCTGTATTTGTTATAAACTCCCTTCTTAAAATAGTTTTTGTTGTATCCCAAGGATTTTGGACTATTGCGTTTTTATTTTCATTTGTTTCCATGTATTTTTTAAATGTCTTCTTTGATTTTTTTAAAGATTTTATTTATTTGTTTGACAAAGAATGAGACAGTGAGAGAGGCAACACAAGCAGGGGGAGTGGAAGAGGGAGAAGCAGGCTTCCTGCTGAGCAGGGAGCCCTATGAGGGGCTTGATCCCAGGATCCTGGGATCATGACCTGAGCCAAAGGCAGAGGTTCAATGACTGAGCCACCGAGGCACCCCTCTTCTTTGAATTCTTGATTCACTCACTGTTTAGTAGCATGTTATTTTTTATTTTTATCTTTTTAATTAACATATACTGTATTATTAGCCCCAGGGGTACAGGTCTGTGAATTGCCAGGTTGACACACTTCACAGCACTCACCATAGCACATACCTTCCCCAATGTCCATAACCCAACCACCCTCTCCCAGCACGTTTTTTTTTTTTTTTTTTTTTTTAAAGATTTATTTGAGAGAGAGGAGAGGCAGAGGAAGAAGATAGAGAAACCCAATAGTCTCCATGACCAGCATGGAGCCTCACCTGGGGCTCAATCTCACAACTTTGAGATGATGATTTGAGCGAAGTCAAGAGTTAGACATTTAACCAATTGGGCCACCCATGTGTCCATGTTTAGTAGGATGTTATTTAACCCCAGGTACTTGTGGTCTTTCTAAATTTTTTTTCTTGTGATTGATTTCTAGTTCCAGCGTTGTGGTCAGAAAAGATGCTGTGTAACTTCAATCTTTTTTACTTTATTGAGACTTTTTTGTGGGCTATTCTGATATGTGATCTATTCTGGAGAATGTTCCGTGTGCACTGGAAAAAAAATGTGTACTCTGCTGTATTGGGATGGAATGTCCCGAATATATCTATTAAGTCTTTCTGGCCAGGTGTGTCATTCAAAGCCACTGTCTTCTTGTTGATTTTCTGTTTGGATGATCTATCCATTAATACATATGGGGTATTAAACTCTCCCTCTATTATTGTATTACTGTAGATTAATTCATTCATGCTTTTTACTAACTATTTTATATATTTGGGTACTCCCATTATGGGTGCATAAATAATTACAATTTTGGTATCTTCTTTGTGGATTGTCTCCTTTATTATTATATACTGTCCTACTTTGTCCCTTTTTAGAAACTGTGTTTAAAGTTTACTTTGTCTAAAATAAGTATTGCTATTCAGGCTTCCTTTTGACATCGATTTCCAAAATAGATATTTCTCTATCCTCTTACTTTCAATCTGCAGGTATCTTTAGGTCTGAAATGAGTCTCCTGCAGTTAGCATATAAATGGGTTTTAATTTTTTTTAACTTTTTACATATTTTTATCCACTCTCATCTATATCTTTTGATTGGAGCATTTAGTCCATTTAATTCAAAGTAATTATTGATAAATACATATTTATTGCTGTTCTGTTACTTTTTTTGTGTGTTTTTTGTAGTTTATTTATGATCCTTACCTCTCTTTTTCATGGTTTGATGGTTTTCTTTAGTGATATATTTGGATTCCCTACTCTTTTTTTGCATTTCTATTACTTTTTTTTTTTAAAGGTTTTATTTTTTTATTTGTCAGAGACAGAGTACACACAAGCAGACAGAGAGGCAGGAAGAGGCAGTGAGAGAAGCAGGCTTCCTGCTGAGCAAGAAGCCCGATGTGGGACTTGATCCCAGGACGCTGGGATCATGACCTGAGCTGAAGGCAGCGGCTTAACCAACTGAGCCACCCAGGCGTCCCTTCTATTACTGTTTTTTAATTGTGTTTACCATTTGCTTTATATATAACATCTTCATATAGCAGTCTATATTATGACTAATATGATGCTCACTTAATTTTGAACATGAACTCCATGTTTCAGATATCTGAATATATTTTACACCTTTTTTGTGTGTGTTTCTCTTGACTAATTTTTTTTAAAGACTTTATTTATTTATTTGACAGAGATCACAAGTAGGCAGAGAGGCAGGTAGAGAGAGACGGAGGGAGAGGAGGAAGCAGGCCCCCCGCTGAGCAGAGAGCCCGACGCGGGGCTCAATCCCAGGACCCTGAGATCATGACCTGAGCCGAAGGCAGAGGCTCAACTCACCGAGCCACCCAGGCGCCCCTCTCTTGACTAATTTTTACATATATACTTGTTTTGTTTGTTTTAGTGCTTCTTATTTGTCATACTCTACTCAGAGAGCCCCCTTTAACAGTTATTTTAGGGATGGTTTAGTGATCATGGATTCTTTTAATCTTTGTAATCTTTGTTTGCCTGAGAACCTCTTTATTTCTCCTTCTACTCTGACTGGTAACCCTACTAGATAGAGTAATCTTGACTGCAGATTTTTCCCCTTCAGCACTTTAAATACATCATGCCACTCTCTTCTGGCCTGCACAGTTTCTGCTGAAAAATCAGCTAATAGCCTTATGGGGTTTGTTCTGAATATATGTCTTCCTTTTTCTCACAAATGTTAAAATTCTTTATCATTCTTTTTTGCTATTTTCATTATTATGTCTTGGTGTGGATCTTCTTGGGTTTAATTTATTGAGGCATATCTATGTATTCTGAATCTGGATCTCTGTTTCCCTATTAGATTCAGGAATTTTTCAGCTATTATTTCTTTAAATACATTGTCTGTGCCTTTTTTCCCTCTCTTCTCCTTCTGAGGTCCCTATAATGCAATGTTACTTTGCTTGATGGAATCACTGAGTTCTGTAAGTCTATTCTCATTAGAAAGTATTTGTTTGTCTTTCCCTGTTTAGGTTGATTGCCTTCCATTACTCATTCTCCAGGTCACTGATACATTCCTCTGTTTCCCATAGCCTACTATTTAATCCATCTATTGTATTTTTCATTTCATTTGAGTTATTCATCTCCTATATGCTATATTTTATCTCTTTGTCAAGGGTCCTACTGAGGTCCTCAACCCTTCTCTGAAGTCCAGTGAGTATCTTTATGATCTTTACTTTATATTCTTTATCAGACATATTACTTGTTTCTGCTTCATTTATATCTCCTGCTGTGATTTTGTCTTGTTCTTTAATTTGGAACATATCCCTCTGTCTCCTCATTTTGTCTACCTCTTTATGTCTATTTCTCTGTGTTAAGGAAATCAGCTACATCTTCTGGTCATGAAAGTAGCGACTTTATGAAGAAGAGGTCCTGTAGTGCCTTGCAGTGCAGTGTCCCCTATTCACCAGAACCTGCTATCTCAGGAGAGTCTCCCATGTGTGTTGTTTGAATCCTGCTATTGTGTCTGAGTTGTTTTCCCATTTAGTACAGACTCTCTGCACCAACTCCTTTTTGTGGACTATTCTTGCTCTCTGCAATACTAGTGAAATCCAGGCAGATAAGATTTAAGGGGGCATGACTGGAAGAAGGTCAGGGGTGGGCAGCAGAATTAACAAAATCTGCACTGAACTGCTAGTCCTAGGCTTGATTCTTCACAGCAGAATTGCTGCTGGAGGTGCAGTTTGCAGCAGCAGCCAAAGGTGTAGTATCTGTGTGTGGTGGCTTGGTAGGGCTCATACATGGCATTAGCAAAATTTGCACTGAGCCTTCCAGTCCCAGGCCCGATAACCTGAAACACAATAGCCATGGCACAGGGAGACTGTGACTAAGCAGGGAGCATAGCAAATTAACAAAATTTGTGCTGAGCTTAAGGCCAAAGCCAGCAGATTTGGAGTGGGTGAGTCCTCAAGAGAACCCATGGGCAGCATGCACTGCTAGCAGATTAGGTAGTAAATATCTGTGCAGTTCTGTTGGGGATAAAGAAGGAAAATGGTGACTTTCTTTTTTTATTTTCCCCTGAGAAGTCCTCCAATTTGCTCAGAAATCAGTATAAACAGATGTCCCTTCTGTTTGCCTCAGGCATTGTGTGAACTGTTGCTTTCTTCCAGGCTTCCAGGCTTCCAGTGGTGCATCAGCTGACTTTTACATCTCTAGACTCCAAGGCCCTCCTGTTATACAAACTCATGGAATTCAGTCCCTCTGGTTTTTAAGGCCAGACATTATGGAGATTTGTTTTCCCTATGTGGGCTTCCTGGTACTTTTCCTTTACTGTCTCTGTAGCTCCTCTCGCAGACAGCTCCCTACGACTGCCCTTCCTAATCTCTCCAGTGTGGCTTCTTCTCTACATTTACTTGTAGAATTTGTTCTGCCAATCTTTGAGTGACTTTCTGTTTTACTTACTTGGATATGAGTAAGGTCTATTTGTAAAGGTGGGACAGAGTGATCTTAGGGTCTTTCTGTTTGTCCATCTTCTGAGAAGATCCTTACCTAGAATTTATTTATATGCACAATAGTTTGCCCTTTTTCCATTTGAGGGACATTTGAGATGCTTCTATGTTTAACATACAAGTAAAGCTGTAATAAACATTTTTATATAAGAATTGTATGAGCAAAAGTTATTACTTCACTGAACAAATACCTAGGTGAGAAATTGCAAAATCATATGGGAAGTATATGGTTAGCTTTATAAGAAACTGGAAAACATATTGAAAGTGATTGTACCAATTTGCATTAGCACCAGAAAATATGAGAATTCTAGTTGTTCAGCATCCTCATGAACAACTATTAGCTTTTCAGAAAGATTTATTCATTCAAGTAGTGTAGTGGTACTTCAGGGTACTTTTAATTTATCTCCCTCTGGTGTCTATTTGAATTATTTATTCATTTTTAAAATCTGGATGTTAGTTTTCCAATCATTGTGTTTTTAGAGTAAACTCATATTCTCTAGTAACAATATTTTATCAGATATGAGATTGTCAAATATTTCCTCGCAATCTATGACTTGTGTTTAATCATAGTAACAACATTGGTAAAGCAGTAGTTTTTAATTTTGATTAAATCCAATTTATCAATCTTATATTGTATTCAGTGTGATTTTGGTATCATATCCATGGAAGTTTTGCCTAATCCGAAGTCTCTAAGATTTTTCCCAGTGTTTCCTTTTATGTATTTTATAGTTTTCTTGTTTTATATTTGAATGTGATCCATTTTGAGATACTTTTTGTATACAATGAAGTGCATGAATTAAGGTTAGTTTTTAAAGTACATAGGTCCACTTATTCCACCATTTGTTGAAAAGACAGTCTTTCTTTAATTGAAATTTATTGGCATCACTTTGAAAATTGCTTATCTATATTTGTATACCTCTATTTCTGGGCTCTCTTTTCTATTCTCTCTATATATTTAGTCAATAATACATGACCTTTGTTCAAAATCAGACTGTGAAGTTCTGTTTTATATCCTGAAATCAAATAGTGTCTGTCCTTCAACCTCGTTCTTTCTCATAATTCTTGTAGTTTTCTAGTTTTTGTTTTGCTTTGCTTGTTTTTTAATTAAGAATTTTAGAATCAGCTATCCTACCACAATTTTGATTGAAATTGCTCTGAAAATATTAGGAGCATTTTGAGAAGAACTGACATCTTAAAAATATTCATCAATCCAGGACATATCTTTTACATTTATTTAGGTCTTTTTGGATTTCTTTCATTAATATATTTTGTAGTTTTCAGCAGACATTACCTATTTTTTGCTAAATCTATGACTAAGTATTTAACTGGTTACTAGAATAAAATGCTATTTTGATTTTGATTTCCAAATGTCCTCTGTTATCATTTAGAAATTTAATGTATTTTTATATATGTAATATGCATCTTATAACACTACTAAAGTCACTACTTACATCTATTAGCTTTTTGGTAGATTGTTTGTATTTCTATAAAGAAAATAAAGTAATCTGCAGTCCTTCTATTCTTAATTTTTAATTCTATTTTTAAAATATTTTATTGTACTACTTATTACCTCTAATACAGTAGTGAATAGGAATGTTGAGGGCAGAAAATGTTTACCTCCTGAAATCAGAATAACATATTGTGTCATGTATCATTAAATATGGTATTGCATGGATTTGACTATTTGTTTTTTTAAAAGCCCTTTATCAGGCACCTGAGTGGCTCAGTGGGTTGAGCCTCTATCTTCAGTTCAGGTAGTGATCTCAGGGTCCTGGGATCAAACACTACAACAGGATCTCTGCTCAGTTGTCTGCTCAGGAGAGAGACTGCTTCACTGCCCCCCCTCCCCGCCTGACTGCCTGCTTGTGATCTCTCTGTCAAATAAATAAATAAAATCTTTAAAAAATAAAAATAAATAAATAAATAAATAAAAGCCCTTTATCTTATTCAGAAAGGTCAAATTTATAACAGTTTGTAATCATTGTGTTTTAAATCATAAAGGTATATGAATGTGTGTATATGTGTGTGTGTTTTGACTATGAATGTTAAATGGATACTGAATTTTGTCAAATGTTTTTCTGCATCTATTAAGCTTTTTGTCATTTTGGTTTTTCTTTTCTTTAATAAAATAGATCACTTTTTAAAAAGATTTTATTTTTAAATAATCTTTACACCCAACATGGGTATAAAGATCAAGAGATCAAGAGGTGCACACTCCATCTACAGAGCCAGTCAAGCACCCCTAAATAGATCACTTTTCAATGATCCAGGCTTGTATTTTTAGGGTAAATCCCATTTTGTCATTATATATTGCTGTTTATATATATTGCATACTTTAAATGATTGAGGATTTTTGCATCTATATTCTGGAGGAATATTGTATTGTAAATTTGTGCTTTTTAAGGTTTTGTTTGTTTGTTTGTTTTGCTTTACTTTTCTGATTTTGGACCTAGGTAATCCATGCCTTATAATGTGAGTTAGGATATGTTACTGTCTCTTTCAGTATTTTGAAGAAAATTGTGTAGGATTAGTATTAGCTTTTAAAAGAGTTTTGTGAGATATAATTCATACATCATAAAATTCACCTTCTTTAAAAAGTGCATGGTGGTTTTTCAGTATATTCAAACAGGTGTGACATCATCTCCTTTACCTATAGAACATTTCATCTCCACTGAAAGCAAACCTGTACTAAACCGGTGTACATAGGATAAATCTGCTTTGTCCATAGTAAGTAAGGCTCTCTATATATTGTTGATTACTTTTTTTTTTACTTTTACATTTATATTCATAATGGATATCTGACTGTGCTTTATTTTTCTTGTGACATCTGATTTTGATATTAGAATAATAATGGCTTCATAGAATAAGTTAATAAATGTCCTCATCATTTTGAAATTTGGAGGAGTTTGTAAAACATTTATGTTAATACTTTATTTAAGTATTTGGTAGAAATAAGCAGGGAAGCCATTTGGACCAAGGTTTTTATTGTGGGATGTTTCATGATTAATGGTTCAACCTCTCTATCCATTACAGATCTATCACAGTTTATTTTGCCTAAGTTAAGTAACTCACTGGCATACAATTGTTCATAGTATTTCCTTATAATTATCTTTATCCTTTACTACCTTTTAGTCAATAGTACCATTCCCTCTATCCTTGATACCATGATTTTTAGTGGTTTTTCACTTTTTTCGAGGTCACTCATTAACTAGTTGTTTATCTTTCCATAGAGCCAACTTTTGGTTGTTTTTGTTTTATTTATTCATATATCTTACTTTCTATTCCATTTATTTCTGTTTTTTTCCTTTGTTATGTCCTTCCTTCTACTTGTGTAGTATTGAGTTTGTTCTTTTTCTACTTTATTAATGGTAAAAGTTAGGGTAAAGTCTTTTGAATTGAGATTTTTCTTTTTTATTACTATTGTTTACAGCCTAAGTTGCCCTTCATACATTAAATTTTCTAATTTTTGGAATGGTGTATGTTTGTTTCAATCATTTGAAAATATTTTCTACTTCTCCTTCCAGCTCTTTACTGGTCTATTGATTATTCAGGAAAATGTGCCTTAATTTATTTTACATTCTCCTTTACATCCTTTAAAATTTCAATTACTTGGGGCACCTGGGTAAGTCAGAGAGTTAAGCATCTGCCTTCAGCTCAGGTCATGATCGCAGGGTCCTGGGATCGAGCTCCGAATCAGGTTCTCTGCTCAGCAGGGAGCCTGCTTCCCCTCTCTCTCTGCCTGCCTGCTTGTGATCGATCTCTCTCTCTCTTTCTGTAAAATAAATAAATATAATCTTTTTTAAAAATTTCAATTTCTTTCCTGAAACTTAATATTTTTAATTTGTTTTAAATGTATTCATATTTACTCAGCTGTTATCTTGGTTATTCTAAAATCTTTTGTCAGGTACTTTAAACTTCTTTCTTAAGTCTATGTTGGTATCTAGTTATTTTTCCATCAGTTTGTGATTTTCTAGGATCTTATTTTGAAAATTGATTTTCAACTGAAATCAGGATGTTTTCATATTGTGTTACTGTTGTTATCATTTGAACTTTCAAAATTTATTTTAAATGACTTTCTCTTACATTGCTACAATGGAGGGTGGAAAGGTCACTCTCTTATAACATCCAATTAAAGGTAGAAGTACAGGTTTTTGATTCACTCTCTATCGATGCTTGAGTGAATAGAGCATCTGGGTAGAGGTGGAAGTTCCAGATCCACACTAGATCCTTACTAACACAGTGGTATGGGTCATGACTCCTAGGCAATGGTGAAAGTGCAGACTCTCTATAAGATCTCTTTTGTGAGCACTACAGGGGTTAGAATAGGAATGCCTCCTTATTGCTTGGTAACAGGAGAACTTCAGGTTTCCCTTGTAGTTTCTATAGAATCATGATGGGTGGAAATTTTGTTACCACAGGCAAAGCTGGATATCTACCCTCCCTACTTTGGCTTCTCTGATAGCACTCTGGTGAGGTTCTGGAGAGCCTCATTCTTGACTCATTTGTGTGGAAGTCCAGGCTTCCCATTAAGGTTTTGTTGGTGTGGATGAGGGTAGGGACACAATATTTTTTGTGGTGTTTGGTTAGCATGATTATTGTCTAAAAGTGTTTTGTCTTACCAGATTACCCAGCTTCTTGGTCATCTGGCTAGAAAGAAAATGTTTCAGAGGTGTTTTTTTTGTTTGCTTGTTTGTTTGTTTGTTTTGTGCAGCCGTAAACATTTTCATTTTGCTATATATTTCAGCTCCATGTGTGACATATATGAGTCAAAAAGAAACATAAAAACTCAACATACTTTGTTCCTTCCTAATAGAATTACAAGCTCATCTACTTTCATCTTTATTAGATAGATGATAGATATAACACTCTTGGTTTTTAGTTATATTTTGTGAGAAGATATGGAAAAGTGCATCTGCCCATCTTCTGAGATGTGGAAAAAGCTCTTCTTCATTGTTGAAGGATAGTTTTTTGTTTGTTTGTTTGTTTTGTTTTGTTTCTCCAGCATGGAATTCTTAGTTAATATTTTTCTTTCCTTTCCATACTTTCAATGCTACTGTTCCAAGTTTCTCTGTTTCTGGGTTTAGAAAGTTCAAAAATGATGTGACTAGGTATGAATATCTTCAGTTTTGTGCTATCTGGAATCTTTTGAACTTGTCATATATATCAATTAAAGTTTTTCATCAAAACTGAGAAATTGGGGTGTTGATGTGGCTCAGTCATTAAGCATCTGCCTTCAACTCATGTCATGATCCTGGGGTCCTGGGATTGAGCTCCTCATCAGGCTGCCTGCTTATTGGGAAGCCTGCTTCTCCCTCTCCTACTCCCCCTATTGGTGTACCCTCTCTCACTGTGTATCTCCTTGTCAAATAAATAAATAAAATCTTAAAAAAAAAAAAAAAAACCTGAGAAATTTGTGGCCATTATCCTGTCAAATATTTTTCTGCACCTTTCTCTCTTTACTGGTATTTTCTATTTGTTGAGACATTATACTCATAATTTAATTCTTTAGGCATGGTTTTCTTTAGTTCTTTGAACATATTTTGAAATAGCTGACTTAAAGTCTTTACCTAGTAAGTCAATTTCTGGGCATATTCACAAAAAAGTTTCTTTTTTTTAAGGATTTTTATTTATTTATTTGAGAGAGGGAGAGAGTGAGCAGGAATGGGAGCCAGGAGGACAGAGGAAGAGGGAGAAGCTGACTACCTACTGGGCAGGAAGCCGGGCATGGGGCTTGATCCCAGGACCATGAGGTCATGACCTGAGCCAAAAGCAGATGCTTAACCAACTGAGCTGACCAGGCACCCTTCAGGAAGAGCTTCTATTGATGTTTTCTCACTTTCCAATTTCTTTGCATGTCTCATAATTTCTCTTTTTTGATAACCAGATATTTAAAATAGTATAATGCAGCAACTCTGGAAATCAGATTTCTTCTGCTTCTCAGGGATCATTGTGCTAATTTTTGTAACTACTGTTTATGGTTTTCCTTAATTAATTTTGTAACATAATATTAGCTGTGTATGGCCACTGAGATATCTCCTTGACTGCTATAGCAGTAAAGTATAAATGGACAATGTTTTTTTGTTTGTTTCCTTAAATATCTTGAACTAATTAAGTCTGAGACTTTACAATAGGTTTTGTGTGTATGTTTCAAAGCACCTTCAACACTTTTACAATCTACTTTCTGCTTGCATGTATCCCAAAGATCATCCTGAGATTATATATTAGGTGAGACCTAATTAGGTCTTTCTTGGATTATGTATAAAACTACATATGTATCTGGATTTTTAGATTCCCAGAAATCGAGCATATAGCTTTAAAGACCACATTTTGGCATTTCATTTCCAGCTTTTCATTTTGAGGTTTTGGTCAGCTTTTAGTTTCCTCAAATTGTTATTTCCGTCTCAAAGAGCTAAAATTATGAATTGCCATGAGGTTGTTTGCCATGAGTGAGTTCTGAGTCAGATAAAAAAAAAAAAAAAAAAAAAAAAAGCAATGCCAGTGAATGTTTCCACAGAACTGCCAGACAAGTCAAATAATGAAAAATGTCTAATGTTGGTACTTTGGGGGAAGCTTGAAATACATTCTTCTTTCTTAGTGACTGTTAGTCTTTCAGGTTTCATGGTTAATATTATTGTGAGGTTCCTGGTTTTCAAATTTATTGTGGAGTGGGATCAGGGATACAGTAGGAAAAACTAAATTGCCACAGATTTCACCATCCTTAACAAGATCCAGCGACTTTTATTAGTTAAATGTTCCTTAGATTGTTTCAAGTCTTTGGTTAATTTCTTACATTCTAAAAGGTTGATTTTGACCATCGTTGTCAATGTTCTTGTGTTTTATGAACTAGCAAGTTTTGGAGGTTTTTACTCCATCACTACAGAAATTTCAATATTATTTCCTAAAAGTGTGGGAGAATTTCTCTAAAAAATACCTGGACCAGAAATATTGTTTTCCTGTATATTTGTATTAAAAATTATATTTCCTTGATACATGAGTATTAAGTGAGTATAAAATGAGTACAGACTACTCATGTTTTCTATTGTTCTTGAGTATACATTCACAGATTGTTGTGTTTCTTTTTTTCTTTTTTTAAATTTTTTTATTAACGTATAAAGTATTATTAGCCAAAGGGGTTCAGGTCTGTGAATCGCCAGGTTTACACACTTCACAGCACTCACCATAGCACATACATTCCCCAATGTCCATAACCCAACCACGCTTCCCCCCCCCCCCACAAACCTCAGTTTGTTTTGTGAGAGTAAGAGTCTGTTATGGTTTTTCTCCCTCCCGATTCCATCTTGTTTCATTTATTCCTTTCCTACCTCCCAAACCCCCCATGTTGCCTCTGAACTTCCTCATATCAGGGAGATCATATGATAATTGTCTTTCTCCTATTGACTTATTTTGCTAAGCATAAAACCCTCTAGTTCCATAAACGCCATCGCAAATGACAAGATTTCATTTTTTTGATGGCTGCATAGTGTGTGTGTGTGTGTGTAGTTGCCACATCTTTTTTTTTTTAAGATTTTATTTATTTATTTGACAGACAGAGACCACAAGTAGGCAGAGAGGCAGAAAGAGAGGGGGAAGCAGGTTCCCTGCTGAGCAGAGAGCCTGATGTGGTGCTTGATCCCAGGACCCTGAGATCATGACCTGAGCTGAAGGCAGAGGCTTAACCCACTGAGCCACCCACGTGCTCCTGTTGCCACATCTTCCTATCCATTCATCTGTTGATGGACATCTAGGTTCATTCCATAGTTTGGCTATTGTGGACACTGCTGCTATAAACATTCGGGTGCACGTGCCCCTTTGGATCACTAGATTTGTATCTTTAGGGTAAATACCCAGTAGTGCAATTGCTGGGTCATAGGGTAGCTCTATTTGCAACTTTTTGAGGAGACTCCATGCTGTTTTCCAGAGTGGTTACACCAGATTGCATTCCCACCAACAGTGTAGGAGGGTTCCCCTTTCCCTGGATCCTCACCAGCATCTATCATTTCCTGATTTGTTAATTTTAGCCATTCTGACTGGTGTGAGGTGGTATCTCATTGTGGTTTCACTTTGTATTTCCCTGATTCCAAGTGATGCAAAGCACATTTTCATGTGTCTGTTGTCCTCTGGATGTCTTCTTTGCAGAAATGTCTGTTCATGTCCTCTGCCCATTTCTTGATTGGATTACTTGTTCTTTGGGTGTTGAGTTTGATAAGTTCTTTATAGATTTTGGATACTAGCCCTTTATTTGATATGTCATTTGCAAATATCTTCTCCCATTCTGTCAGTTGTCTTTTGGTTTTGTTAACTATTTCCTTTGCTGTGCAAAAGATTTTCATCTTGATGAAGTCCCAATAGTTCATTTTTGCCCTTGCTTCCCTTGCCTTTGAAGATGTTCCTAGGAAAAGGTTGCTGCGGCTGAAGTCAAAGAGGTTGCTGCCTGTGTTCTCCTCAAGGATTTTGATGGATTCCTTTCTCACATTGAGGTCTTTCATCCATTTTGAGTCTATTTTTGTGTGTGGTGTAAGGAAACGGTCCAGTTTCATTTTTCTGCATGTGGCTGTCCAATTTTCCCAGCACCATTTGTTGAAGATACTGTCTTTTTTCCATTGGACATTCTTTCCTGCTTTGTCAAAGATTAGTTGACCATAGAGTTGAGGGTTTATTTTTTGGCTTTCTATTCTGTTCCATTGATCGATGTGTCTGTTTTTGTGTGAGTACCGTACTGTCTTGATGATGACAGCTTTGTAATAGAGCGTAAGTCTGGAATTGTGATGCTACCAACTTTGGATTTTTTTTTTCATTATTCCTTTGGCTATTTGAGGTCTTTTCTGGTTCCATATAAATTTTAGGATTATTTGTTCCATTTCTTTGAAAAAATGGATGGGATTTTGGTAGGAATTGCATTAAACATGTAGATTGTTTTAGGTAGCATAGACATTTTCACAATATTTTTTCTTCCAATCCATGAGCATGGAACAGTTTTCCATTTCTTTGTGTCTTCTTCAAGTTTTCATTAGTACTTTATAGTTTTCTGAGTACAGATTCTTTGCTTCTTTGCCTATGTTTATTCCTAGGTATCTTATGGTTTTAGGTGTAATTGTAAATGGGATTGACTCCTTAATTTCTCTTTCTTCAGTCTTCTTGTTGGTGTATAGAAATGCAACTGATTTCTGTGCATTGATTTTATATCCTGACACTTTACTGAATTCCTGTTCTATCAGATTTGGAGTGGAGTCTTTTGGGTTTTCCATATAAAGTATCATATAATCTGCAAAGAGTGATAGTTTGACTTCTTCATTGATAATTTGGATGTCTTTATTTTTTGTTGTTGTTGTTGTCTGATTGCCAAGGCTAGCACTTCTAGTACTATGTTGAATAGCAGTGGTGATAGTGGACATCCCTGCCATGTTCCTGACCTTAGAGGGAAAGCTCTCAGTTTTTTCTCCACAGAGAATGATATTCACTGTGGGTTTTTTATAGATGGCTTTGATGATATTGAGTTATGTACCCCCTAACCTTACATTTCGAAAAGTTTTCATCAAAAAAGGATTCTGTACTTTGTCAAATGCTTTTTCAGCATCTATTGAGAGTATCATGTGGTTCTTATTCTTTCTTTTATTAATGTATTGTATCACATTGATTCATTTGCAGATGTTGAACCAACCTTGCAGCCCTGGAATAAATCCCACTCGGTCATGGTGAATGATCCTTTTAATTTATTGTTGGATCCTATTGGCTAGTATTTTGGTGAGGATTTTTGCATCTGTGTTCTTCAAGGATATTGGTCTGTAATTCTCTTTTTTGATGGGATATTTGTCTGGTTTGGGGATCAAGGTAGCACTGGCCTCATAAAATGAGTTTGGAAGTTTTCCTTCCATTTTTATTTTTTGGAACAGTTTCAGGAGAATAGATATTAATTCTTCTTTAAATGTTTGGTAGAATTCTCCTGGGAAGCCATCTGGCCCTGGGCTCTTGTTTTTTGGGAGATTTTTGATGACTGCTTCAATCTCCTTACTGGTTATGGGTCTGTTCAGGTTTTCTATTTCTTCCTGGTTCAGTTGTGGTAGGTTGTATGTCTCTAGGAATGTATCCATTTCTTCCAGATTGTCAAATTTGCTGGCATATAGTTGCTCATAATATGTTCTTATAATTGTTTGTATTTCTTTGGTGTTGGTTGTGATCTCTCCTCTTTCATTCATGATTTTATTTGTTTGGGTCCTTTCTCTCTCTCTCTCTCTCTCTCTCTCTCGTTAAGTCTGGACAGGGGTTTATCAATCTTATTAATTCTTTCAAAGAACCAGTTCCTAGTTTCATTGATTTGTTCTAATGGTTTTTTTGGTTTCTATTTCATTGATTTCTGCTCTGATCTTCATTATTTCTCTTCTCCTGCTGGGTTTAGGCTTTCTTTGTTGTTCTTTCTCTATCTCCTTTAGGTGTAAGGTTAGGTTGTGTATTTGAGATTTTTCTTGTTTCTTGAGAAAGGCTTACATTGCTATATATTTTCCTCTCAGGACTGCCTTTACTGTGTCCCACAGATTTTGAACCATTGTATTTTCATTATCATTTGTTTCCATGATTTATTTTTTCAATTCTTCTTTAATTTCCTTGTTGACCCATTCATTCTTTAGAAGGATGCTCTTTAGCCTCCATATTTTTGAGTTCTTTCCAAATTTCCTGTTGTGATTGAGTGCTAGCTTCAGAGAATTGTGGTCTGAAAATATGCAGGGAATTATCCCAATCTTTTGGTACCAGTTGAGACATGATTTGTGCCCCACGATGTGATCTATTCTGGAGAATGTTCTATATACACTAGAGAAGAATGTGTATTCTGTTGCTGAATATATCTGTGATGTCCATCTTGTCCAGTGTGTCATTTAAGACCTTTAAATCCTTGTTGATCTTTTGCTTGGATGATCTGTTCATTTCAGTGAAGGGGGTGTTAAAGTCCCTTTCTATTATTGCATTATTATCAATGTGTTTTTTTGATTTTGTTATTAATTGTTTTATGCAGTTGGCTGCTCCCATGTTAGGGCATAGATATTTAAAATTGTTAAAGCTCCTTGTTGGACAGACCCTTTGAGTATGATGTAGTGTCCTTCCTCATCCCTTTGGCTTAATATCTAATTTATCTGACATAAGGACTGCCACCCCAGCTTTCTTTTGATGTCCATTAACATGGTAAATTGTTTCCACCCCCTCACTTTAAATCTGGAGGTGTCTTTGGGTCCAAAATGAGTTTCTTATAGACAGCATATCGAAGGGATTTTTTTTTTAATCCATTCTGATACCCTGTGTCTTTTGATTGGGGCATTTAGCCCATTAACATGCAGGGTAACTATTGAGGGATATGAATTTAGTGCCATTGTATTGCCTGTAAGGTGACTGTTACTGTTTATTGTCTCTGTTCCTTCTGGTCTACTTTTTTTAGCCTCTCTCTTTGCTTAGAGGACCCCTTTCAATATTTCCTGTATAGCTGGTTTTGTGTTTACAAATTCTTTTAGTTTTTGTTGGTCCTGGAAGCTTTATATCTCTCCTTCTATTTTCAATGATAGCCAAGCTGGATATAGTATTCTTGGCTGCATGTTTTTCTCATTTAGTGCTCTGAATATATCATGCCAGTTTTTTGTTTGTTTTGTTTTGTTTTGTTTTCTGGCCTGCCAGGTCTCTGTGGATAAGTCTTCTGCCAATCTAATATTTTTACCATTGTATGTTACAGACTTCTTGTCTCGGGCTGCTTTCAGGATTTTGTCTTTGTCACTAAGACTTGTAAGTTTTACTATTAGATGATGGGATGTGGACCTATTCTTATTGATTTTGAGGGGGATTCTCTATGCCTCCTGGATTTTGATGCTTATTCCCTTTGCCATATTAGGGAAATTCTCTACAGCAATTCACTTCAATATACTTTCTACTCCCCTCTTTCTTTCTTCTTCTTCTGGATCCCAATTATTCCAATGTTGTTTCATCTTATGGTATTGCTTATCTCTTGAATTCTTCCCTTGTGGTCAGTAGTTGTTTGTCTCCCTTTTGCTCAGCTTCTTTGTTCTCCATCATTTGGTCTTCTATATCACTAATTCTCTCTTTTGCCTCATTTATCCTAGCAGTAAGAGCTTCTATTTTTTATTGCACCTCATTAATAGCTTTTTTGATTTCAGCTTTGTTAGATTTTAGTTCTTTTATTTCTCCAGAAAGGGATTTTATTTCTCCAGACAAGGTTTCTCTAATCTTTTACTTGTCTTTTTTGAGCCCAGCTAGCACCTTGAGAATCATCATTCTGAACTCTAGTTCTGACATATTACCAATGTCTGTATTGATTAGGTCCCTAGCCTTCAGTACTGCTTCTTGTTCTTTTGTGTGTGTGTGTGTGTGTGTGTTGAGTTTTTCAGCCTTGTCATTTTATCCAGATAAGAACATATGAAGGAGATAATAAAATATCAAAAAGGGTGGCAAAACCCCAGGAAAAATGTGTGTTAACCAAATCAGAAGAGACCCGGAATTGTGGGGGAAGAAAGGGTGTAAAAAGAAGTTAAAAAAAATTAAAAAAGAAAGAAAGATAAAAGAAAATATAGATATTAGACTGGTGAATAAAACTGAGCCACCCACTTAAATTTGGGAGCATTTTGGTCTCTTAGAAGAAACTACCTCCCAAAATTTTAAAGAAAGATACACACACACACACACACACACACACACACAAATATGGGTAAACATGACTGTAAAGATGAGAATTTAAAAAAAAAATTCTAAAAAAGGAGTTAATAAGATTAATTTGGTTGGGTAAAGAAAGAAAAAGAAAGTGGAGAGAATTTTCTCAGGCTGGAGTCTAGAACAAAGCCCTGTGCTAGATTTAGGGTATATTTTGATCTATTAGAAGTTGTATCACAAACTTTTTTAGAAGAAAAAACCCAATGTGTATATGAAAAATAAAGTTAGATACAATGAAGGATAAAATATGACTATAATAATGAAGGTTCAAAAAGATTTTTTTAAAATGAAAGGTATTGTTAAGATAAACTAGTTAAAAAATGTTAAAATATGAAAGAGTAAAAGTTAAAAAATAGAATAAAAAAATAAAATTAAAAAAATTAATTAATTTTGCAAGACTAAAGAACCATGGGTGAGAAAGCCATGAATTCCATGCTTTGCTTTCTCCTTCTCTGGAATTCCACTGTTCTCCTTGATAAGTGAGCTTGGTCTTGGCTGGATATCTTGCTGATCTTCTGGGAGAGGGGCCTGTTGTAGTGATTCTCAAGTGTCTTTGCCCAAGGCAGAATTGCACCGCCCTTGCCAGGGGCTGGGCTAAGTAATCTGCTCCTGTTTGTTCTTGGGAGATTTTGTTCCTGATCGCTTTCCATAATACAATAGTATTAGAGGAATTAGCACCCCATTTACATCAATGGAGAGATAATCTAAACAGAAAATAAATAAAGAAACAATTGTTTTGAACGTGATACTGGACCAGATGGTCTTAATAGATAGATTCAAAACATTTCATCATAAAAACCAGAACACACATTCAAGTGTACGTGGGACATTTTCCAGAATAATCACATATTAGGTTACAAAGCAGGCTTCAACAAATACAGAAAGCCTGAAATCATAGCATGCACCCTTTCTGACCACAGTGCTATGGAACCAGATGTCAACCAAAAGAAAAAAAAAAAAAAATCTGGCAAGACCACAAATACATTGAGGTTAAACAACATACTACTAACAAATGAATTGATCAACCAGGAAATCAAAGGGATTGATAAAAAGTACATGGAGGGATGCCTGGAAGGCTCAGTCAGTTAAGTGTCTGCCTTCAGCTCAGTTCATGATCCCAGGGTCTTGGCATCAAGTCCCACATTGGGTGTCCTTGCTCAGCAGGGAGCCTGTGTCTCCCTCTGCCTGTCACTCCCCCAGTATAGGCCCTCATTCTCACTCTACCACACAAATAAATAAAATCTTAAAAAAAAATACATAGAAAGTAATAAAAATGAAAACACAGTGGTCTAAAACCTCTGGGATGCAGAAAAAGTGATCCTAAGAGGGAAATATATAAGAATACAGGCCTACCTTGATAAGCAAGAAAAATCTCAAATAAACAACATAACTTTATACCTAAAGGATCTAAAAAAGAACAACAAATGAAGCCCAATGTCATCAGAAGGAAGGAAATAATAAAAAATAGAGCATAAATAAATGATATAGGAATTTTTTTCAAAAAAAGAAAAAAATGAAAAGATCAATGAAACCAAGAGAGGTTTCTTTGAAAAAAAATAATAAAATTCATAAACCTCTAGCCATACTTATAAAAGAAAGAAAGAATGAAAGAAAGACAGAAAGAAAAAGAGAAAGAAAGAAAAGGAAGAGAGAGAGGGAGAGAGAGAAGATCCAAATGAATAAAATCACAAATGAGAGAGGAGAAATAACAACCAACACCATAGAAATGCAAACAATTCTTGAGAGACTAATTTGAAAACCTATACCAACAAATAGGACAACCTGGAGAAAATAAATTCTTAGAAACATATAAATTACCAAAACTGAAATAAGAAGAAATAAGAAGCATGAAAACCTATAACTAGCCAAGAAATTGGATAAGTAATCAAAAAACTCTCAACAAACAAAAGTCCAGGTCCAGATGACTTCACAGGTAAATTCTACCAAACATTTAAAGAGGAGTTAATGCTTATTCTTCTCAAACTATTCCAAATAATATAAAAAGGAAAAAAAAAAACAAACAAACTTTCAAATTCACTCTACAAGACCATCTTACCCTGATACCAAAACCAAACAAAGACATCACTAAAAAAGAATTCTCTCATGACCATAGATGCAAAAATCCTCAACAAAATACTGGCAAACCAAATCAAACAATAAATTTTAAAAAGTCATTCATCATGATCAAGTGGGAGTCATTTCTGAGTTGGAAGAGTTGTTCAACATTTGCAAGGCAATCAATGTGATACATCACATTAATAAAAAGATAAGAACCATATGATCCTTTCAATAGATGCATAAAAAGCAAGGGACTAAGTAAGTACAACAACCATTCTTGATAGAAAACCCTCAATAAAGTAGGTTTAGAGGGAACATACCTCAGCTTAATAAAGGCCATATATGAAAAACACAGTTAATATCATCTTCATAATTAATATCACCATAGTTAATATCATAGTTAATGAGTAAAAACTGAGAACTTTTCCTCTACATTGAGGAACAACATAGAGATGGCCACTCACACCACTGTTATTTAACATACTACAGGAAGTCCTAGCTTCATCAGTCAGACAACAAAAAGAAATAGAAATAAAATGCATCCAAATTGTCAAGAAAGAAGTCAAACTCATTATTTGCATATGACATGATATTATGTATTAAAAAAAAACCCTAAAGACTCCACCCCAAAACTGCTAAAACTGACACACAAATTCACTAAAGTCAAAGGATACAAAATCAATGTACAGAAATCTGTTGCACTTCTATACACCAATAATGATGCAGAAGAAAGATAAATTAAGGAATAAATCCCATTTGCATTGTACCACAAAAAATAAGATACCTAGGGGTAAACCTAATCAAAGAAGTAAAAGATCTGTACTCTTAAAACTATAATATCCTGATGAAAGAAACTGAAGATGATATGAAGAAATGGAAAAACTTTCCATACTCATGGATTGAAAGAACAAATGTTGTTAAAATGTATAAGCCCTCCAAAGCCAACTGCGTATTTAATGTAATCCCTATCAAAATACCAACAGTATTTTCAGAGAATGGAACAATCTTAAAATTTGTACGGAATCACAAACAACCCCAAATAGCGAAAACAAATCTTGAAGAAAAGCAAAACTGGAAGCATCACAATTCCAGACTTAAATTTTATATTACCAAGCTGTAGTGACCAAAACAGTATAGTAGAGGCATAAAAACTGACACAGAGAGAAATGCAACGGAATAGAAAACTCAGAAATGAACCCACAACTATATGGTCAATCAATCTTCAACAAAGCAGAAAAAATATCCACTAGGAAAAAGAATGTCTCTTCAACAAAAGATGTCGGGAAAACTGGACAGTGAAAGAATAAAACTGGACCACTTTCTTATACCATACACAAAAATAAACTCAAGATAAAGTCAAGACCATAATATTAGGTCTAAAACCATATAAATCTTAGGGAAGAACAAAGGCAGTAACTTCTTTGACATCAGTCATAGCAACTTCTTTCTAGTTATGTCTCCCAAGGCAAGGAAAACAAATGCAAAAATCAACTATTAGGACTTCATCAAGATAAAAAGCTTTTGCACAGTGAAGGATCCAATCAATGTAACTACAGGCAACCTACTGAATGGGAGAAGATCTTTGCAAATGACATATCTGATAAAGGTTCATACCCAAAATATATAAAGAACTTGTAAAACTCAACACTCATGTAATAAAGTGATTAATCCAATTAAAAATTGGCAGAAGACATGAGTAGACATTTTTCCAAATAAAATATACAGATGGCCAACAGACACATGAAGAGATGCTCAACATCACTGATCATTACGGTAATGCAAACCAAAAGTACATGAGATATCACCTCACACCTATCAGAGTGGCAAACAAACAAACAAACAGGAAACACCAGGTGTTGGCAAGGATGTGGAGAAATAGAACCCTCTTACACTGTTGGTGTGAATGCAAACGGTGCAGCCACTCTGGAAAACAGTATGCAGGTTCCTCATAAAGTTAAAAATAGAACTACCTTTGATCTAGCAATTGCACTACTCGGTATTTACCCAAAGAATACCAAACTACTAATTCAAAGGGATACATGCTCCCTTATGTTTATAGCAGCATTATCTACAAAGCCAAATCATGAAAACAACCCAAGTGTCCATCTGCTGATGAATGGATACTGAAGATGTGGTTTATGTATACAGTGGGACAGTATTCAGCCATAAAAAATAGTGACGTTTTGCCATTTGCAGTGACATGGATGAAGTTTGAGTATTATGCTAAGTGAAATAAGCCAGTCAGGGACGCCTGGGTGGCTCAGTTGGTTGAGCGGCTGCCTTCGGCTCAGGTCATGATCCCAGCGTCCTGGGATCGAGTCCCACATCGGGCTCCTTGCTCTGCAGGGAGCCTGCTTCTCCCTCTGCCACTCTGTCTGCCTGTGCTCGCTCACGCTCTCTCTCTCTGAGACAAATGAATAAATAAAATCTTAAAAAAAAAAAAAAGAAATAAGCCAGTCAGAGAAAGATAAATGCTGAATTATTTAAATCATATGTGAAATTTAAGAAACAAATAATCAAAGGAAAAAAGAAAAAAAAAAGAGATGGAGAGGCAAACAAAGAAATAGGCTCTTAATATAAAGAACAAACTGACAGTTACCAGGAGGAATATAGGTGGAGGGATGGGTTAAATAGGTAAGGGATTCAGGAATGTACTTGTTAGGATGCGCACTGGGAGATGTATGGAAGTGTTGAATCACTGTATTGTACACCAGAAACTAATATTACACTGTATGTTGAATTAACTTAAAAACCTTTTTTTAACATATTGAATACATTTATTTTTACTATTTCAGTTTTTATATGGCTAATTTAAACATCTGCTTCTGTCTGATTTGATAATGACTTTTCATTTCATTGTGGGTAGTATTTCCCTGCTTCTCTGCATACCTGATAATTTTTTTACTAGATCCACAAACTGAATTTTGCCTTAGTGAGTGACGATTTTTGTATCTTAATGAATTGCTTTTGAGATTTCCTCTGAGATAGAGTTAAGTTATATGAAAAAAAGTTTGATCTTTCTAGTCTTGTGTTAAAAAAAACAAACACAAAAACAAAAATGGAAATATCATAAAAGACAAAAGAAGTAGAAATATCCTGGATTAAAAAAGAATTAAGAGATATAACAATTAAATGCAGTATCTGACTCTAGACTATACCCTGTAATGTTGTCAAGAATATACTGTAGATGATATTACTAGGTCAGCTGATAAAATCAAAATGTTGATGGTAGATTACATAAAATTTATGGAATTTATATCTGTACTGTGATTATATAAGGAAATATTCCTATTCATAAGAAACGGTCACTGAAATATTTAGGGATAAAGGCTCATGATGTATGTAAGTTACTCTCAGGCACTTCAAAAATATTACATATGTGTGTGTGCAAATGTCTAAATATGTAAATGGTAAAGAAGATGGCATATAACGTAATAATATGTAAGTCTTCATAAAGGGTGTATGAATTTTAATGTACTTTGCTTTTACAAAAAATTAAAAAATGTGTTAGTAAGTATCAGTGCAGTGTTGAATCTAGGGCTAAGTCCATACATGCTTCAGAGATATTTTAGGTTTGGTTCTGAACTACCATGATAAAGCAAATATTACCATAATGTGAATCAAATGTATTTTGATGTATGTTTCCCAGTGCACATAAAAGTCACGTTCACACTACACTGTAGCCTGTTAGGTAAGCAATAACATTTTGTCTAAAAAAGTGTACAAACCTTATAACTAAAAAATATTTTATTGTTAAAAAAATGTTAATCATTGCCAGAGCTTTCGGTGAGCCACAATCAGTGATTACACATCAATATATGTATAATAATTAAAAACTACTGTAAGAATTACCAAAATGTGACAGAAATACACAAAATAAGAGATGCTATTGGAAAAATTGTAGTAACAGACTTGTTCCATGCAGGGTTGCCGCAAACCTACAATTTGTTTAAAAAACAAAAACAAACAACAAAGGCAGTATCTGTGAAGCACAATAAATTAAAGCATGATAAAACTAGTTATGGCTGGGTTCCCCATTTCTGAGGTAAAACCCTCGTTACTCTAGCCCATGCTCCATGAATTATGAATTTTCCAATCTGTCTGGTGAGAACAGACACTGTTCCTGGTTCTAAGTGCCAGATGCCATTCCCTTTTAACACTTCAGGTGGCTCCTTTCTCATTGTCAGGTAGCTATCTTTTGTGAGCCCCACTCATGCATATTCTGTTGAATACTCTAGTAGGAGTCTCTGAAGATCTCTGTAGTTTCTTCTCAACACAGCTCTTTAACACTCTGTTCTACAAACTCTAGCCACTTTTATGTTCCCAAGTTCTTAGCTCCTTCTCAAATCAGATAGTAACCTGAGTTCTGTCTGGGTTGTCTCTCCCTCTGCTGTGGGCTGGAAGGTTTCTCAAGTATAGAGTGTCCCTATTTGTTTTCTGTCTCTTAGGGATTATTGGACTCCTTTGCCATTGTTGTGTCTTTCTCCTCTCTAGGTCTTTACCACAGAGAAGTTTTCTCCAGGCACCCTGACACACTTCTCCCAATCCTCCCTGCATATGCTCAATGAGGAAAAAGAAAAGGGACTGCAAGAGATGTGAATTCTCCTGTCTGTGGCTACAAAGGCTTCTATAATCTCCTGCTAACATGTACTTGGCCTTCAGCAATCTCTTAAAATCCATAACTAAATTATCCTATTACCCTTGTATTAGGGCTGGTCTCTGTTTCAGATAAACAAATGCTCTCATCACATTTGCTCTGGCAGGTGCCTGTTTTTCCCTATACTTTAACTTAACACTACAACATATGAATATGGGGTAGAGCACACTTCAGCCCGTAATAATATTTATAGCATCAATTTCACAAATGGCAAAATCCCATCCTTTTTAATGGTCGTTTTAGGATGAGATCTTGCCACTGGGGCAACATGGATGGGCCAGAGGATATTTATACTAAATGAAATAAGTCAGACTAAGAAAGGCAACTACCATAGAATTTCACTAAGAATTTCACTCAGATACTGAGAACAAATGAATAAACAAACAAAAAAGCAGAATCAGACCTATAAATACAGATAAAAAACTGATGGTTGCCAGATGGAAGGAATGGGAGGAAGGACAAAATGAATTAAGGGGAATGGGAGATACAGACTTCCAGTTATGGTATGAATAAATCATGGGAATAAAATGTACAGCATAAGGAGTATAGTCAATGATACTATAACAGCATTGTATAGTGACAGATGGAATGTACACTTGTACTTAACACAGCATAACATATGGAGATACTGATTCAGTATGCTGTATACCTGAAACTAATGCAACATTGTGTGCTAACTATATTCAATAAAAAAGCATCAATTTTGCAAATTAGACTTAATTTTTAATGTAGTATATTTAAAATAATTTATAAACAGCTTTTAAAAACATTTTAATTTGAAAGAGAAGAGGCAGGCGCCTGAGTGGCTCAGTGGGCTAAGCTTCTGCCTTCGGCTCAGGTCATGCTCTCAGGCTCCTGGGATCGAGTACCACATCAGGCTCTCTGCTCAACAAGGAGCCTGCCTCCCCCTCTCTCTCTGCCTGCCTCTCTGCCTACTTGTGATTCCTCTCTCTCTGTGTCAGATAAAGAAATAAACTATTTTTATAAATAAATAAATAAATAAATAAAAATAGAAGAGGCTGCTTGTGGATGTTTGAGAGTCAATTCTCATATACAAGTACAAAACCAGAAGAATACAAAGGTAACATACTATAGTTGTGAAGTATTAGCTTTGTAAGTGTATTATCTACTTAGCCACTATACACAGTCAGTTCTGCAATAAACTAAACAATATTTCAACCCCACAATTCCAACTGTTGTCTTTATATTGAAAAATGAGTTCCCTTTAGATTAGAATGTTTTTTAAACAATCTTAAAGATGATAAAATTTACCCATTCAGTATTTGTAACTATGGAGAATATATATGTTACAAAAAGAATTTCTGTAGACTAGCATAACCATATAAATTAGAACTACAAATATCCAAGGTCTCAGAGGTAATTTAGATCTGCCAGTGGTGGTTTGTTTCTTGTATTACTGTCAATGACATTTGGTTCAATTTCAAATGCAATACAATTTTTCCCTGCAAACTAGATTAAAATATTTGTTTCTTTGTAGCATATTATTATTAGTTATCATACTTCAAGTTATTTTATTGCTTCTCTTATTTGATTTTTACCTGTATCAATGGTTAATTTACATATTTTACATGTACAGTACACACACAAAAACATACACATTATGTGTGTATACATCCACATAAACACCCACATACACACACACACATATATAGTCTTCCTTAAAACTATCTTAATCTGTGGTGCATAAATGCATTTTATGATTTTTTTCCCTCTATGATCAGAGATAGGAGGGATAGGCAGACATTCCCATATACTATTCCAGTCCTTACTGTCTTCATGAAGTTTACCAAAATTTAGAGCTTCTTCATGCTCATACTAAAGCAGCTTCTAACTCTATAGTCCAAATTTATATCTTTCTTCTATGCTTTCTCCCTCATAGATTTTTCAGTATTTTTTCAAGGCCTAGCCAATGACAGCTACTTAAATTTTACATCCAAAGCAAAAGTTTCAGGAAATCTCTCTAATACTTTAACTTCTTAAAACTCTATTTCTCTGTGATTTGTAGCACTACCCTTAATAAGCTAGTTAAGGGAGAGAAAAAGAAGCTGGAGTCAAAAACAACAGATCAGATTATATCCAACCAGAAGATCCTTTTCACCACTTGCCAAGTATAAATAAAAAATATATTTGTATCTACTGCACAACTGATTTTGTCTTTATTCTGTCAATCACTGAAACTCAAGAATTTACACATCTCTACCTTTTCCCAGTAGGTAATAGATTTTGTTGCTGCTGCTGTTGTTGTTGTTGTTGTTTATCTAGCAGTATTGGTTCAAGAGCACATACACAAGTTAATAAAATCAGTATAAATAACACATTTATACTGATACATTTTAATATCAATTTGAGAGATTACAATTATCTATAATCCCAGCTTTCATAACCAAAAAATAGGAAAGTGATAAAGATCACAGATAGGTAGGTAACATACAAAAATAATGGAAAACATCTGTACTCCAAGAAACACCTTTAGGATAAAAACAAAGCAACAAACAAATAAGCCATCTTTTCTTTGGTAGAGTACTATGGGTTAGCTCATAGAAATTAAAAATTCCCTACTCTATAATTTCTCTTGCCCTCAAAAGACATTATGTAAACAATGACCCATATATAATTATTTCCCTTCCTTCTCTTCATGTGATTTTAATATGTGGCCCTCCCCTAAAGGAACATTCTCACTAGGTGTGGAAACAACATTCACACACACACACACACACACACACACACACACACACACGAAACATTTAAGTAACAAAAAACAGTTTATGAATATAAGTCTGTGTGAAAGGTTTAGACAAAATCACTACTGAATTCAGCATGCATGGGAATAAGTTTGGAAACCAGGTCTACAGAAGAAAGGTATGACAAGGAAATCTGGAGGTGATCATAGGTAGCCTGTTGCTAATGAGAGCATGAGACCAGTACTCCAGCTATAAATTAACCACCTGTGTAACCCTAGACAAGGAATTACATCTCTCTAGGCCTCAGCTTTATCTTGTGTAAACTGGAAGACTGAGTTAGACCAGATGTCTTCACTTTCTATTTATGGGGATTTAGAAGTATAGAGTGTCAGGTGGAGGACACAAGTGCAGGCCTCAAATCCTCAACACTGATAATACCAGTAAAGAAGGTCTATTGCTACTTGTCATGTATATCAAATATACATCTGTTTGAGGATAAAAAAGTAATTATGTTTGAAAATGATATATTAAAAAAAAAAAAAAAGATTGAGAACCATTGGCTTAGCTTACCACTTCCAGTCAATGTTTTACTGAAATGTCACTGAAAACACTTGCTGTTCGTGGTAAAAGTATATTCTTCACACAATTTGAAAATTCTGGGGTCAAATTAACTGTCAGTCCACTTTAATAGCTTGTACTTCCTTTAGTAAAGCCCAAGTCATACTCTTATCCATATCAACAAATAACATTCATGACCATAAAGGAGTTGTGCCAGAGAAAATTTAACCAATTTAGATAAAACCTTCGAAGGGAAGAAAAGCACATCTCTCTCTCACTCTCTCTCTCTCTCTTATCCTCACTTTTATCTCCTGGGGTAAGCCTCTACCTGTTGTCAACACATGTGTCTTCAAGCAGTCTTTGCACCCTTCTCTTACAATTTAGCTTCTGATGCACATTACTTTTTGCCAATGGTCATTTACAAATCTGCCAATGTTTATCTTGATGCCCAAGAATTTTTTCTCACCAGGTTAAACACCTTTTAAGTAAGTACCTAATAAGGTAGACTTGTACTATGTTAAAACTTCTATTTTACTATTTTTTTTTAAATTTGGCAGAAAATTTTTTGATGCTAGGTAAGATGATAATACCCAAAATTTTCTTTCTCCAATATTGAATCAATGAATGTAACTCTAAATTTCTCAAATTTCAAGAAAATCTCTTAACACTCTGTAGTAGAAAACAGAAGTTTAGAAGTCCTGGCTTCATACCCCAATTTTTAATTTTCTAACTATAGCCTTGGGGAATGACTTACAGTGTCCTCATCTATAAAACAGTGATTTAGTTTTGTTTCATAAGATGGTGTGAACACTAATTCCCAGGTGAGATGCTAAGTTCATGGGAGGAATTAACAAGTTAAACTTCCCATTTATCCTCCTGCCAATGCATTATTTTTTAGTTTAAGAGGACATGTATGTTCTTTTGATTTCCTCTAATATGTCTGGCAAAGGTTCATTCTGGTCATTGGAGATATTATGCAAATTTCTGTGGTAGGCATAGAAATATCCCCTTGTGGTACCCTGGCTATGCTACCCTTCATATACTAAGGCTTGACTTGTACTCTGTCTCAAGTAAATATATGGCATTTTCATATACAGATTCCATTCTCTTTCTAGAAATTGTTTTAGAGTTTTCAATATTATCTTGTTCCTACAAGAATAAATACTATTTCCAGTTGTTTGCAGCACACTTCTTAGGCCATTATTCTAGCTTCCCATAACACTACCTGTAAACCACTCTATTAGACCAGGTATCCATGAAAGCTGGCTTTGAGTTTTCTAAGTGAGTCAAGCATTGCCTAGCTAACCATCTTTCAATGAATGTTGTGGAGTATATCCTATGTGCCTATGATAATAAACACTTGAAATACAATGTTTAAAAAGTTACACAAAGCTTCTTTTAGTAAAGTGGGGATATTGAGGATAAGCAAATGCTTAAATTCTGTAAATTAGAGCCCTTAGACAGATAAACACTGCATAGGGGTCAGGGTGACTAGGAAAGGACTTTCTGGGCATAAGATACTTAAACTGAAACCTGAATGATGAAAAAGAACTGACTTAGCAAAGCTCTAGAAGACTGTTGTGCAGGATTAGTATGAAGTTCTAAAATAGTCTTTAACTATGTCATTAGTTTGATAGATCTACTATCCTTTAAAAATTTAGAAATTTTTACATCAAAATGCCCATTACTATTTTATTATTCTATGATATTTATGTTTTCCTTATAAAAGAATGTTAGGAGCACTGGTTTTCATACTGAGAATATATTTTGTGTGGTTCAATACTAAATATTTTATCTAAATCTACATTTGTTTTTATATATTTTCAATATTATAATTTTAAAGAAAATCATTAGTAAAATCATAAAAACTTATTTGTTGTGGTTTGTTTTCTTGCACTTTTCTAATACGCCCATATATTCAAATATAAAATCTATGTTAGGTACAGCAAGTAATTTTCAGAAGAATAAAATACATTCCTCATTAATTTACTCTGTATTGTCACGTATTGAATCTCTTCTCAAAATTACTGTTTCAACTTTTCAACAACAGTTCCATCAATATGGTACTGGAAAAAAAACATTAAGTATAATTAAAGTCAAGTGCTTTATAATTTGCTGGTAGAATTGATTTTTCTCTGAAAACTTAGGCATCTAAAATCAAGTGTGCTTTCTTGGAACTGGAAACTATGATCTTGACCCTATGTTTTCTCCTCATTAATGAATGCTGTCATGACTAGTAATTGAGCAGTATGTAAGCAACACAATCAGGATGGTATAAATTTCCTTAGATTTGTATAGGGTTGATGGGGAGCAAATGCTTCAGTTTAAACCACTTTTATTGTTTTTTATTTTGATTTATTTTAATTTGAGGTGACAAAAAATAATTGGTTTTAAAAATATAAATTGTTGTTACATAGAATGATGTCACTGTCAAAAAGAAAGCAGAAAACTTAGGAGAGGCTTTTGTTACTTAAAGATAAGGTCATCAGAGACCACATTGAGAAATTAAAAGAAATAAACTGCACAGAGCATACTTGTTTTACAACTTCCGAAAGACCACTGGTTATAACAGAGATACCGGGAACAAAGAAAATCATATATACACCTGGAAAAATGCAGAGTTAAGCAAACCTCTTTTGTTAGGTTTGAGAGATTACAAAGGTTTTGTTTGTTTTTGGTTTTTTTTAGAGAGGGAGAGAGGGGGGGTAGAAGGGGAAGCAGAGGGAGACAGAGACAGAATCTTAAGCAGGCTCCAAACCCAGCAACAGAGCTTGACACAGGGCTTGATCTCATAACCATGAAATCACAATGTGAGCCAAAATCAAGAGTCTGACACTAACTGACTGAGGCACCCAGGTGCCTCGATTACAAAGGTTTTAATAAATTCCTGTGGCCACTACCTAATTAAAAGAATACCTGACCAAAAGGCTGCCAGCTGGCAGTATAAAGTGGCCCCAAAGTTTGGCTTAGAGGAGACAGTGTTTTGAGAGTTATATCCCTGTCTCCTCACTTGTAACATGTAATAGAAAGTTCTTTGCTTTCAACACTCCCTTGGGCTGTATTCAATTTAATGTACTCCAAGTGGCAAACCAGTTCAGTTCTATTACAATAAGAAACAATTTGTATACAAACAACTAATTCTACTAAGGGGTGGCATTTGTAGATCTCAAACAGCAATTCCCAATGTATGAACTATTGGAAGTTCCTGAGTCGCTTTCCAGGGGACTTTGAGGTCCAAAACTTTTTTTTTTTTTTTTTTTTTTAATAATTGCACCATGTTTCTTGGTTTTGGATTTGTTTTTTTTTTTATTGCTACCATTACAAATTACTACAAATTTAAAACAGCAGAAAATAACATCCTATAGATCGGAAGTCTGATATAGGTCTCACCAGACTAAAATCAAAATGATTGGCATGACTGTGATCTTTTCTGGAGGCTCTGTGGGAAAAACCTGTTTCTTAACTAATTCAGGCTGATGTAGGAGAAGTTTCATTTTCTTGCTGTCAACTAAGGGCCATTTTCAGTTTCCAGAGACTATGTATATTCCTGCGCTCATGGCCCTCTCACTCAATCTTCGGTCAGTAACAGTAAGTTGAGTGTCATTCTCACAATGCAAATCTCCCCTGCTTCTTTTTCTCTATCATCTCTCTTTCTCTCTCTGTGTAGCTACATATAGTTCTCTACTTTTAAGGACTAGGTGATTATATTGGGTGAACCTAGTAATCTAGGATAATCTCTCCAGCTCAAGGGGCGTTAACTTTAACACATTTGCAATCTCCTGTTGTCACATAAGGTCACTTTTCGTAGGTTCTGAGGATTAGGACATAGATATCTTTATTATTCTGCCTATCACATGAGCAATTTTCTGCCTACCACACTAAGACTTTGTCTTTTTAACTTTGTTGACATTTTCACTGAGGGTGTATAAACTATTAGCATTTTGGCAAAATCAAGGCATTGGCACCAAACTGTATTTGAAGTTACTGAATTTTTCACTTCCAGGTACTTGCTATAAAATTAAAAAATAAAGAACATCAAGAATGTCCTTGATGAAACATTAAAATTATTAATTTTATTAACTACTAATTCTTCAGTAAATCCCTTTGTAGTATCTTGTCATGAAAAGAGAAGTATCCATCAATATTTCTGGTATATTCTGAATATGATGGCTAATGAGGAAAAACACTTCTACAATTGTCTGAATTATACACATAGCTAGACTGTCTTTTAATGAAGCTATATTTTTTGTTTGAATGAATAACAAATTATGATTATTCAGATTTGTGTTTTAGGCTGGTAGTCTTGCACATGACACTTCAAGAAACCAACTCATATCATTTGTCACAAACAATAAAATATAGGATTTCAAGCCCAAATAAAGATTTGGAATATTTCTATGTGCCACTATGAAGCCGACAACTGACTTCAGTGGTGATAACGATGGATGTTGTTTTTCTTTACATATTTTATAATAAAATGTACTTCTACTTGGAACATCTGCATAACTCAATAAACCAGTATTTTTCAAATCACAAGGTACTATGTAACAAAATTGTTAACAGGTTAAAAAAAAAAAAGAGCAAGTTAAGAGTTAAGATAGACTTCACATTCAGTATGCAATGATACAGTTTCATCTGTTAATGTTCATTGATATGATTTCAGAGTTCACACTACAACTAGCCTTTTATTTATTTTTCCATTTTATTTTATTTCTTTTCAGTATTCCAAAATTCATTGTTTATCCACCACACAAGTGCTCCATGCAGTACATGCCCTCCTTCATATCCACCACCAGACTCACCCAACCATCCAGCCATCTCCCCTCCCAAACCTCAGTTTGATTCTCAGAGTCCACAGTCTCTCATGGTTTGTCTCCCCCTCCAATTTCCCCCAACTCACTACTCCTCTCCATCTCTCACTGTCTTCCATGTTGTTCCTCATGCTTCACAAGTAAGTAAAACCAATACATGACTCTCTCTGCTTGACTCATTTCACTCAGCATGATCTCTTCCAGTCCTGTCTATGTTGATACAAAAGCTGGGTATTCATCTTTTCTGATGGAGGCATAATACTCCATTGTATATATGGACCATATCTTCTTTATCCACTTGTCTATTGAAGGGCATCTTGGTTCTTTCCACAGTTTGGTGACTGTGGCCATTGCTGCTATGAACATTGGGGTACAGATGGTCCTTCTTTTCACTATAGCTGTATCTTTGGGGTAAATACCCAGTAGTGTAATTGCAAGGTCATAGAGTATCTCTATTTTTAATTTTTTGGGAAATCTCTACACTGTTTTCCAAAGCAGCTGCACCAACTTGCATTCCCACCAAGAGTGGAAGAGGGTTCCCCTTTCTCCACATCCTTTCCAACACATGTTATTTACTGTCTTATTAATTTTGGCCATTCTAACTGGTATAAGGGGGTATCCCAATGTGGTTTTTAATTTGAATCTCCCTGATGGCTAAAGATAATGAGCATTTTTTCATGTGTCTGTTAGCCATTTGTATGTCTTTTTTGGAGAAGTGTCTGTTCATGTCTTCTGCCCTTTTTTTTTTTTTTTTTACATGATTGCCTGTTCTGTGTGTGTTGAGTTTGAGGAGTTATTTATAGAACTTGGATATCAGCCCTTTGTCTGTAGTGTCATTTGAGATCATCTCACATTCTGTGGGTTACCTCTTTGTTTTGTTGACTGTTTCCTTTGCTGTGATCTTGATGAAGTCCCAAAATTTCACTTTCACTTTTTGTTTTTTTCCCTTTGCCTTTGGAGACATGTCTTGAAAGAAGTTTCTGTGGCCCATGTTGAAGAGGTTACTACCTATGTTCTCCTCTAGGATTTTGATAGATTCCTGCCTCACGTTGAGGTCTTTTATCCATTTCAAGTTTATCTTCCTGTGTGGTATAAGAGAATAGTCAAGTTTCCTTCTTCTACACATAGCTATCCAATTTCAAGCACCATTTATTGAAGAGAATGTATTTTTCCACTACACACACACACACACACACACACACATATGTATATATATGTGTATATGTATATATATATGTATATATGTGCATGTATATATGTATATATGTATGTGTGTGTGTATATATATAAATATATAAATATATATATATATAAATATATAAATATATATATATATATATATATATATTTTTTATCCCCCCCTGCTTTGTTGAAGATTGTTGGACCATAGAGTTGCTGTTCCATATCTGGGCTTTTTACTCTGTTTCACTAGTCTATGTGTCTGTTTTTGTGCCAGTACCATACTGTCTTGGTGATCATAGCTTTGTAGTAAAGCTTGAAATCAGGCAACGTGATGCCCCCAGTTTGTTTTCCTTTTTCAACATTTCCTTAGCAATTCGGGGTTTCTTCTGCTTTCATACACATTTTGGAATGTTTGTTCCAGCTCTTTGAAAAATGCCAGTGGGATTATGATTGAGGTGGCATTGAAAGTATAGATTGCTCTTGGCAGTATAGACATTTTAGCAATGTTTCTTCTGATCGATGAGCATTGAATGCTCTTCCATCTTCTTGTGTCTTCTTTAATTTCTTTCAGGAGTGTTCTGTAGTTCCTCCAGTACAGATTCTTTACCTCTTTGGTTAGGTTGATTCCCAGGTATCTTATGGTTCTTGGTGCTATAGAAAATGGAATCAGTTCTCTAATTTCCCTTTCTAATTTTTCATTGTTAGTGTATAAGAAAGCAACTGATTTTTGTACATTGATTTTGTATCCTGCCACATTACTGAATTTCCATATGAGTTCTAGTAGTTTGGGGATGCAGTCTTTTGAGTTTTCCATATAAAGTATCATGTCATCAGAGAAGAGAGAGAGTTTGACTTCTTCATTGCCAATTTGAATACATTTTATTTTTTGTTGTCTGATTGTTGTTGCTAGGATTTCTAGTATTATGTTGAACAAGTGTGGCAAGAGTGGCCATCCTTGTCATGTTCTTGATCTCAAAGGGAAGGTTGTCAGCTTTTCCCCATTGAGGGTGATATTTGCTGTGGGTTTTTCATAGATAGATTTTATGAAGTTGAGGAATATTCCCTCTATAACTATACTTTGAATCGCTTTAATCAGGAAGGGATACTGTATCTTGTCATTTTTTTTTTCTGCATCAATTGAGAGGACCATGTGGTTCTTCTCTCTTCTCTTATTGATTTGTTCTATCACACCGATTGATTTGCAAATGTTGAAACACCCTTGCATCCCATGAATAAATCCCACCTGATCATGGTGGATAATCTTTTTAAGGTACTGTTGGATCCTATTAGCTAGGATCTTGTTGAGAATCTTCATGTCCAATTCATCAGGGTCATTGATCTGAAATTCTCCTTTTTGGTGGGGTCTTTGCCTGGTTTGATGATCAGTGTAATGCTGGCTTCATAAAAAGAGTCTGGAAGTTTTCCTTCTGTTTCTATTTTTTGAACAGCTTCAGTGGAATGGGTATTATTTCTTCCTTGAATGTTTGGTAGAATTCCCCCAGGGAATCCATCAGGTCCTGTTCTTGTTTTTTGGGAGGTTTGTGATCACTGCTTCAATCTCATTACTAGTTATTGATCTATTCAGGTTGTCAGTTTCTTCCTGATTCAATTTTGGAAGTTTATAGTTTCCAGGAATGCATCCATTTCATCTAGGTTGCTTAACTTAGTGGCATATAACCATTGATAATAATTTCTGAAGATTGTTTCTATTACCTTGGTGTTAGTTGTGATCTCTCCCTTTTCATTCATAATTTTATTAATTTGGGTCCTCTCTCTTTTCTTTTGGATTAGTTTGGCCAATGGTTTATTGATCTTATTTGTTCTTTCAAAAAAACATCTTCTAGTTTTGTTGATGTGTTCTACTGTATCTCTAGTTTCTATCTCATTGATGTCTGCTCTAATCTTGATTATTTCCCTTCTTGTGTGTGGATTTGGCTTAATTTGTTGTTGATTCTCCAGTTCTTTAAGGTGTAAAGAGAGCTGGTGTGTTCTGGATTTTTCAGGTGGTTTTTTTGTTTTTTTGTTTTTTGTTTTTTGTTTTTTTTTTTTTGAGGAAAGCTTGGATGGCTATATATTTCCCTCTTAGGACTACCTTGCTATATCCCATAGGTTTTGGACCGAAGTGTCTTCATTCTCACTGCTTCCCATGAATTGTTTAAGTTCTTCTCTGATTTCCTGGTTGATCCAAACATTCTTAAGCAGGGTCTTCTTTAGCTTCTAAGTGTTTGAATTCCTTCCAAAATTTTCCTTGTGGTTGAGTTCCAGTCTCAAAATATTGTGGTCTGAGAATATGCAGGGAATAATCTCAACCAGTTGAGCCCTTATTTTTGACCCAGTGTGTGATCTATTCCAGAGAAAGTTCCATGTGTGCTAGAGAAGAATGTGTATTCTGTTGTTTTGGGGGTGAAATGTTCTGTATATATCTATGAGGTTCATCTGGTCCAATGTGTCATCCAATGCACTTGTTTCTTTACTGATTTTCTGCTTGGATGATCTGTCTATTACTGAGATTGGTGTGTTAAGATCCCCTACTACTAATGTATTCATAACAATATGACTCTTTATCTTGATTAACAGTTGTCTTATGTAGTTGGCAGCTCCTGTTTTGGGGACATAAATACTTACAATTGCAAGATCTTCTTGGTAGATAAGCCCTTTAAAAATGATGTAGTGTCCTTCTTTATTTCTTGTTAGGGCCTGTAATCAAAGGAGCGAGACTGATACAAAGCAAAGGTCAAGCAAAGCTTTATTTCGTGCCAAGCATCGAGAATCAAACTGACCAGTCAGGACCATCTCTTACAAAGAGGACACCCCTCTCAGCCTCACAGACTAACTATATAAAGGTCATGTGGTTGAGCCTGGCTACACAGGTGGTCAATGAGATTACAATACACAGAGAAAACTGCAGTCATGTTAGGTCACACACGGGTGGCCAGTTGAATTACAATTCACCCTAGTAGATATTTGAACTAGCCTATCACCTTGGTCAGAACTGGCATAAGGCAGGGCCCACTCTCCTTGGTAGCTAGGGAGATAGTATGTGCGCTCCACTGATTGGATGTCTCCAGCTGGCCTTTCCCACCCTTGTATTTGGGCTTTGCAAGTAAGTTCCTCTGGGAGGGTCAGGGTCAATCTAAGTTTACTGCACAGGGTCAATCTAAGTTTACTGCATAAACAACAAAATGGCTCCCTCTGGTTATGTAGGCCCTTACCTTCCCCCCTTTTCTTCGGAGATTAGTCAAATCCTTGACTTTTCAGCCAGTTCTATGTTATCCTGTTGTAAAGGGTTATATTGAGCATGTAAGACTAACATTTTATCACTCTAATTTTCTTTTGTACAAATGACATTAGGGCGTTTATAATGCAGAGGCCAAAAAGTAACATAAGTGCACTGTTGGCCGATGAGTTAGCCGTTGACTGCTTTGTATAACCTTTTCCATTTTTCCTAATTCTGTTCGTCTAATTTCCCACCTATAATTTTTTTTGTCTTATGAGGTGACTCAGAAGCTCTTACACAAACAGGTAACAATAAGAGCAACAATGAACTCATAGTCTTTTGAGTCTTAGCTTTAGTTCATGGTCAGCGGGGTCTATTGGCTGTGACTTCCATCTCTGGGGGGCATCCTCATCCTCGGCTCTTTTGACACAACCTGCATGAATCCAGGCCCTGATGCCTTTTACTTTTATTGCCGTGGGGGTGGTCAGGATGACAGTAAATGGTCCCTTCCAGCGAGGCTCCAAGTTTCCCACTTGATGGTGATGTTTCCAAACCAAGTCCCCAGGTAGGTAAGGATGTGGTTCCACCTCCGTCTCCATCTCAGTGTGGGCAGTTCGGATCCCTACATGGGCTCTTTTTAAGACAGACTGTAATGCCTGCAGTGACTGGAGTACAGACTGATCAGTCATTTCTGCTAGGGCAACCTCTTGTAGCCGAGGGCAAAGCGGGGGAGTCTCCCGAACATTATTTCAAATGGGGTCACCTTGTTTAAGTAGGGTGCACATCGCACCCTGAGGAGTGTGAAAGGAAGGAGATCCACCCATCCACTGCCAGTCTCCAGAATTAGCTTTGTCAAGCTCTCTTTAAGAGTCTGGTTCATTCTCTCTACTTGCCCAGAACTCTGGGGCCTGTAGGCGCAATGTAATTTCCAATTAGTGCCCACAGCCTTGGCCAATGCCTGTGAGACTGAACTCACAAATGCAGAGCCATTGTCTGGCCAGATCACGAGAGGCAGCCCAAACCCAGGAATTATTTCTTCTAGTAACTTTTTGGCTACCACTCCTGCCATCTCATATTTGGTGGAGTAAGCCTCTACCCAGCCTGAAAAATTATCTACAAAAACTAACATATACTTGTGCCCATATAGTCCGGGTTTCATCTCTATAAAATCTATTTCCCAATAAATTCCTGGTTCCTTACCTCTTTCTCTTTTCTCTCTTCCCATTTTAGTTCTTCCCACATTAACTGCCTGGCATTGAGCACATCTTCAACTACATCCCGAACTATACGCCCTAATTTAGAAAGCTGGAACTGCTTGCCTATAAGCTCCTTGAGTTTTCGTGTTGCCAAGTGAGTACCCTGATGTATGTGGTCTAACTTCTTACCTAGTCTTCGAGGAAGAATTAACTTTCCTGTTTTAGTCTTAGCTCAGTCCCCTTCATAGTCCAATTTAGCCCATTTTTGTAAATACTTTAAATCTTCCTATGAATAGTCCATTTTATCTGGTAGGGCTGGAGCTGGGAGTGTAACCAGATCTTGCACTGTTTATTGGGCTGCTTGCTTTGCAGCTTGATCTGCTAATTGGTTTCCTTTTGAAATCAGATCAGTCCCCTTTTGGTGTTCCAGGCAATGCATAACGATCACCTCTTTTGGGTCCCAAATAGCCTGGAGGAGAGCCAATATTTCTCCTCTGTTTTTAATTCCTTTTCCTTCTGCTGTTAGTAGGCCCCTTTCTTTATAAATAGTCCCATGTATATGGAGAGTAGCAAAGGCATACCTGCTGTCCGGATTGATGTTGGCAGTTTTACCCTTGGCCATCTGCAGTGCCTTGGTGAGTGCAATCAGCTCCGCTTTTTGTGCCGAGGTCCATGTGGCAGGGCTGCCATCCAGAGTTCCTGCTCAGGGGAAACCACTGCAGCCCCCGCATACCTCTTTCCATCAACCATGTAGCTACTCCTGTCTGTGAACAGAGTCATCTCTGCATCTGGGAGGGGAATGTCTCTGAGGTCTGGCCTTACTCCTGTGACTTGGGTTAGGACCTCCCCGTAGTCGTGTGGGTGGTCAGTCAGCTCCTCTGGCAGCAGCATGGCTGGATTTAGCACAGCCCGGGGCCAGAAGGTCACTCTTGGATCGCTGAGGAGGAGGGCCTGATACCCCATCACTTGGGCGTTCATCATCCATCAGTCTGGTGGAGTCTGGAGAAGGCTCTCAATAGCGTGCGTGGTGGTCAAGATGAGATTTTGGCCCAAAGTCAATTTTCTTATATCCTTGACCAGGAGAGCCATGGCAGCAATTATGCAGAGGCAAGAGGGGAACCCAGCTGCTACTGGATCTAGTTTCTTGCTTAGGTAGGCCACTGGCCTTTGCCAAGGCCCCAGAGTCTGAGTCAAAACTCCTTTGGTCATCCCTGCTTTTTCATCCACATACAAGTGGAAGGGCTTGGTAACATCTGGGATGGGCAATGCTGGGACACTCAGTAAGGCTGTTTGTAATTCCCAAAATGCTCCTTCTGCCTCAGCTGTCCACTCTATCATAGTGAGCACTCCTTTTGCCAGTTCGTAGAGAGGTCGGGCAATCTCCACAAACCCCGTTATCCACAGCCTACAGTAGCCCACTGTCCCAAGAAACTCCCTCACTTTTTGGGACATCGTGGTGTGGGGGTATCGGGTGATCACCTGTTTCCTGGACTCAGACAGTGAACGCACTCCCTTGTGGAGATCAAAGCCTAGATAAGTAGCGTGGCTCTGACAGAGCTGTGCTTTCTTTGCTGACACCAGATGCCCTTTTTCCTGAGAGTCTGTAAGAGAGCTCTTGTCCCCTGCAAACATGACTCGTAGTCCTCAGCAGCTATTAGCAAGTCATCAACATACTGTAACGGAGTGACTCCTGGGTTGGAGGTTCTGTACTCACGCAAATCCTCGTGTAGGGCCTCGTTGAAGGTAGTGGGTGAATTCTTGAATCCTTAGGGAAGTCTTATCCAGGTGAGCTGGCCTTGGAACCCTTCCTGTGGGTCAGACCACTCAAAAGCAAAAAGGGGCTGAGATTCCCTTGCTAAAGATATGCAGAAAAAATGCATCCTTGAGACCTAAGACAGTATACACAGCTCTTTTGGGGCCCAGGATGGAGAGTAGTGTATAGGGGTTAGGCACCGTTGGGTGGATATCTTCAACCTATTTATTAACTTCCCACAAGTCCTGAATGGGTCGGTACTCCCCAGTCTTGGCCTTTTTGAGGGGCAGCAAAGGTGTGTTCCATGGAAACTTGCAAGGAACTAGGATCCCATCTCCTTGGAGGCAGTTAATGTGTTTTCTGATCCCTTCCTTTGTTTCCCCGGGGGAGGGAGTACTGCTGGATGTGAACAGCTGTAGCCATCACTTTTAATTGTGCCACCACTGGAGGCTGTCCCTTGGCCAAGCCAGGGGGCTTCCCTTCTGCCCAGACCTCGGGAAACTCGACCTGTCAGGTTATACGGGGCATTAGGGAGGACCAAGAATCGATGCTTGACTACTCCAGAGGCCAAATTTAAAGTCTTCTCTGTTCTCCATTTATGTCTTTTGTGCCATTCACCCCTTGTACCCAGACTTCCTCTCCAGATAGTTTTCCCATAGGTTTAAGTAATGATGAAAATTGGGCTCCTGTGTAGACCAAAAAAATCAATTGATTTCCCCTCCACTTCAACTTTTACCCAAGGTTTGGGGAGGGGCCCCAAACCATGGCCCCTTCAGTCTCTGGTGGCCAGCATTGCCGTTTTCCTTTTGGGGCATTCCCTGGCCCAATGTCCTTTTTCCTTACAGTAAGTGCACTGATCTGAATCTAAGTCTTCCTGCCTGCCTCCTCTGTGCTTAGGCTTTTCTTTCCATTTACCATCCCCTACCTGCCTTATGTAATGCCAAAACCTTCCTCCTGTGCATCCCTATTGTTAAACACCTTTTCTATTATTCCCACTATCTCAGTCAGATTCTTCCCTTCAAATCCTTCAACTTTCTGAAGTTTCCTCCTTATATCTGGGGCTGACTGACTGGCAAAAGCAAGATTCACTGCCCTCTGATTTTTGGGTGCCTCAGGGTTGATCAGGCTATACATTTTATTGTCTTCAATAAGACTTTCTAGGAAAGCTCCTGGAGACTCATTCTTGCCTTGAGTCACCATACTTTACATCTCTGTAAGTTACAGATAACTTAAGAAAAAGTCTTCCTACTCTGGAAGAGCAAACATTACAGAACCAGTAATGCTTAAAATAAGACAAAACATCAAGAGACACAACATTACAATCTTTCAATTCATCTAGTCCCATGTTACTAATTCTGGTTTAGTCTGAATGCAGCTTTTACTTCTGTAAATTCTTACCCATTTCAGTTCCAGGATTTCAATATATCAAAGACTCTATTTGTCCTGAAAGTCTCCCATATGAATTTCCTTTAAGGCGGGATTCATTTCACAAGAGAATGAAAACAATTACAAATGACAAAAACTCAGAATAGATATGGTTACCAACTGATTTTAAAAGCACAAACCTAGTTCCAGCAACCAACGCTCTAGCATTTTATCCCATTTGGTTAAGACCTAGATGTTCAAAAAAAATTTAATTCCATTTGTCATCCAAGCAAACCTTCACAGTTTCATGTTACCAAAGACTGTGAAAGTTACTTTAACAATTACCCATTAAAACCCTGAGACAGACAATTTACCATCAGTTTAGTCATTTCTTTGTTAACAGATTTTAACAAATAACATGAGCTTATTTGACCTTAAGTAAAAACTTTGAAGTTTCACATTTACTGCTGTTAACTCAAAAGACATGTTCATCCTATTTAACCCAACAAACTTAAGAGGGTTCCCAGTTCCAGAGCTCATCAGCTACAAAAGAGGAGCAGACACCATACTTTCCTGCCAGCAAGGAGGGAGGGGCTAGGCAGTCCACATCTGGCCAGAGAAGACAGGAACTTCCCTGAAAGAAAGGGAGTTTCTGCTGCTTGGTAATACTCCTTAAAGTCTCTGTCTCGAGTTAGACTAACCACAGTTGGCTCCAGTTATAGCCATTAAAAGTCAGAGTCCCCTTGCTCTCTGCTTGTCCCATTTCTTCAAACACAACAAACAATAAAAAGACAAGACAAAGACAACCGCAGGCCCAGCGGTCCTTACCCAGAACCTGCCACCTGTGGGGACTTTCTTGATCTTCTGACCACCTATGGGGACTCAAACCCCCTGGCTGCCCAGGGGTACTCAAACCCCCTGACCGTCTAGGGTGACTCAATCCCTGGTGACCGCCTAAGGGGACTCAAATTCCCTGACCATCTAGTGTTCGTTAAACCCTGGAGATTTACCAGTGGAGGGAAGGGGCATCCCCACATCCACTACAGCCCTGGGGAGCATGGCTGCATCCAGCTTCTCCCCAGTGGGCCATACCCTGGCGTTCCGCAACCAAAGACAGACAGGATCCCAAGATCTTACCTCTGGAGGCTTTTCCCAGAAATTCTGATGCTGGCTCATTTCTCATTGTTTGATCCTGGACAAGCCCCCAAATGTTAGGGTCTGTAATCAAAGGAGCGAGACTGATGCAAAGCAAAGGTCAAGCAAAGCTTTATTTCGTGCCAAGCATCAAGAATCAAACTGACCGGTCAGGGCTGTCTCTTACAAAGAGATGACCCCTCTCAGCCTCACAGACTAATTCTTATAGAGTAAAAGCCATGTGGTTGACCTGGCTACACACAGGTGGCCAATGAGATTAGAATACACAGAGAAAACTGCAGTCATGTTAGGTCACACACGGGTGGCCAGTTGAATTACAATTCACCCTAGTAGATATTTGAACTAGCCTATCACCTTGGTTAGAACTGGCATAAGGCAGGGCCCACTCTCCTTGGTAGCTAGGGAGACAGTATGTGCGCCCCACTGATCGGATGTCTCTACCTGGCCTTTCCCGCCCTTGTATCTGGGCTTTGCAAGTAAGTTCCTCTGGGAGGGTCAGGGTCAATCTAAGTTTACTGCATAAACAACAAAATGGCTCCCTCTGGCTAAGTAGGCCCTTACACCCAGACTGCAGTCTTTAGTTTAAAATATAATTTATCTGATATGAGAATCACTACCCCAGCTTTCTTTTGAGGCCCATTGGCATGAAAGATGTTTCTCTATCCCTTCCCTCTCAGTCTGGATGTATCTTTAGCTTCCAAATGGGTCTCTTGTAGACAGCATATGGACCAGTCTTGTCACTTTGTCCAATCTAGACCCCTGTGCCGCTTTATGGGATCATTTAGGCTGTTCACATTGAGAGTGATTATTGAAAGATACGTTTTTATTGACATCATGTTGCCTGTGAAGCCCTTGTTTCTATAGCTTGTCTCTGTAAATTTCTGTTCTATGACACTCTTGGGTTCTTTCTTCTTTTATAGAACCCCCCTTCTGCCCTAATTGATTCTTTATTGTCACTAATGGTTTTCACCAACCTAGCCATTGCCTAGATAATTGTTACCCTGAATTCCCTTTCTGACATACTGTTTATGTCCATATCCAAGAGCTCTGATGGAGAGGGCACAGTCTTTGAATTTTCCCTCTGTTGATTGTTCCTCCTTCTAGTCATTTTGGTCAGAGGTAGTTGAGGGGATGTGTAGCTGAATATATCAATCACAATCCAGGCAATGTGCACCCTGGAATGTTTCTGAGCAATTGGAAGTCACCACCAAAAAGAAAGAAAAAAAAAAAAAAAAAGAGAGAGATAGAGAAAAACAGAAAAAAAAAAAAAAAAAGAGAGAGAGAGAGAGAGAAGACCAAGCCAGAATGGGCCCCAAAGGTAAGATTTATAAGGTATACAAACAAAAATAGACAAACAAAAAGACTGACAAATGTAAATGACAAGAAAAAGAAAGAACTCAGCCAAAATGAACCCCAAGTATAAGATTTATATAATACTAGAACAAAAACAAATACACAGAAACACTGACAGAAGAAAAGCAGGGGAGAGTGGTTATAAATCCTCAATGTGGGAAAGACAGTTTACTTTGATCCTTCCTGGGTGTACCTTGATATCTTTGTTAAAGGACTCAACTTTCCAGAGATAACAGGAGATTAAAACTGGTTTTTATACAGGTGTAGTACTGATTAGGGAAAGAGGATTACCTTGAAGCTTTCATCTATATGTACATTAAAAAATAGAAAAGAAAAATAAAAACACAGGTGTATGTATGAAAACAGTTCAAGTTAAAAGTTTATTATGGACTATGTTGTATTAAACCTCTCATTGTAATGGTAAATAGATTTTAAAAAGTTAAAAGGGATGAGAATAGGAGAACAGATTTAAAAATAAAAGTTGTATCTATGAAATATACAGGTTTTAGAGCAATACCAGGAACTTAATATCTTCTTTTCCCTTGATATTGGGGTTTTACAGTTTCATGGGGACCCTGTGGTGGTTGTCCTCTTGTTCTTTTGGCTGGCTATCTGGGTAGGGGCCTGCAGCATTATTTTTCTGGCAGCCTTGCTAGGGTTGAGTCCTCCTGCCCTCTATCAAGGGGCTGGGATCTGTGGAAACTGGTTTTTCAGGCTTTTGTTTTCTGGAGATTTTTGTGGGGTTTTTTGTTTGTTTGTTTTGTTTTATTTTTTGGTGTGTGTGTGTGTGTGTGTGTGTGTGCATGCGTTTTCCTTTGGCAGCATTTTGCAGCTTTTCAGAGGTTTAGTGGAACGCAAAATGCACACCCAGAGCTCTGTCTCAGAGAGAAGCCTCAGTCTGCCCACTCTGTGTGGTCCAGAGCACACAGACTCCCCCTCTGCAAACTCCACTGAGCTGTGCAACCCCCTACAGGCAGAGCACATCCCCAGCCACTGTCTCAGGGGTCACCTGAAGTGCCGGCTTGTCTCGGCACCCCCGTGCCAAAACCATGAGTGATATTGGTCCAGGGAGCCCGCTTCCAGTGGCTGCCTTTGCTGGGACTGCAGATCTTAGGTTGCCATCACTGGTGATTGCACTAAGTTCCTTTCAGGCCCACCTGGGAGAGTGCAGACCCTCAGCTGGTCCTAGAGATAGCTAGCTAGCAGCAGGACGGAGCTTCCTCAGGCAAGGCAGGGAGTAGGTCAGACCCCAGTTATGCAGTGCACAAAATTTCTAGGGAGCACAGGCTGGCGCTATCACCAGACTCCCTCATGCAGAGGCAGGATTGTGTCCAGCCAAGCCATGATGCAAGCCATGCAACCCCACCCCGGGGGGCTCTGCTGCACTCTCTCTGGCATTGTGGTCCCTGTTGGTGACCATCCTGGATCCATGGGCTTAGGCCCGTGCCCATGACTGCCCGATTCCACCAGCTGCCCCTTAAGATCTTTTGCTCTTTTTGAGTGCTTTTAGCCAGACTCCAAGTTAATGCTGGTCCCCAGTCATAGGGCACTCTCTTATTGGGGTATTACTTTCTAATGGGTCTTTTCTGGTGGCTCCCTCCCCCTTCTGTTTATCCTCCAATATCAGTCCGATCACTCTCACTGTGCTTTACCTCTCCATTGGGATCTTCTGATCCCATAGAGATCCAGAAATGTATAATCATACATCTCAGGCTGATTTCATGGGTGTGCAGAGTGTTCTGGTAGATAATTAGCTCACTTCAGGGGATCAGTTGAAACAGGGTCTCCTACTTTTTCATCATCTTGCCCCTCCTCCTACAACCAGGTTTTAGAAACTACCACTTATCAGATAAAAGTATCAAATTATTTTTCCCTTTTCCAAATGTATCTTTGTGAAGCTGTATTTTCTTCATATACTTCAACCAAATCGACATAGCAATAAAATAAATTCAGAAGCATATTGTAAATCCAACTATCTTGAGAGGGGAAATACAGATTTTTTTCATAAACATTTTACTAAAGTGTGTAAAGGGTTTATTATTGTCATTTATAAATGAATTAATAAATATTTTAAAATCACTGTTTTAATGTCAGTAAGGAAATAGGAAAATAAAATAATCCTGAGATAAAAAGTTTTAAGAAATGGAAATTAGTTAAAATATTTTATTTTAGTAACTGTTATATCTATTATTAATAGCACTGTTAAATATTGAAGATAAAAAGCCAAACTTATGATGTTCCATGACAGGAATATATTATACAGGTAATAAATAAGTGAAAAACATTAATTGCTTTGTAAAGGTATAACCAAATTTTTATATATTTGGAAATATGATTTTTGCCTTGTTAGAGTATTAACTAGTAGGTTTAAGAGTATATATTTTTATTTTCAGTTCTATCAGTTTTTCCTCATGTATTTTGAAGATCTCTATGTTAAGTCCATGCATTTTTGGAATTTTTCTTTTTCTTTTCTCTTTTTTTTTTTTAACTTTTTTAAAGCATTTTTTTGAGACTAAGCAGGGAGCCTGATGCAGGGCTCAATCCCAGGACCCTGGGATCATGACTGGACCAAAGGTAGACACTTAATTGACTGAGCCTCCCAGGGGCACCTATACTTGAAATTGTTATGGTCTTGGAGACTTAAGTGTTTTACCATTCCATATCATTATGTAATGGTCTTCTATATTCCTGAAAATCTTGTTTAGAAATTGCTTTGTCTGAACTTGATATAGCTCTTTCAACTTTCTTTTGATTCATCTTATTATCGTATATCTTTCTCCATACATTTACTTTTAACCTGTATCATTATATTTAAAGTCAGTTTCTTATAGACAATATATAGTCACTTTTGTATCCATTCTAATGGTCTCTGGTATACTTAAACTATTCATACACTTAAGAATGGTTATTAACAGGTAGATTAATATTCATCGTGTTTGTAACTTTTCTAATAATTATATATATACATATGTGTGTGGGTATATATATATATATATATATAACATATATGCAATGATACATATAATGCAGTGGATTATAAGTAAGGGTTCAGTGAAAATGTTTAGTGGAAATACACAAAAACACAAACAAACCTACCCCATTTGACCATGAATAGGAATATTAAAAATATAGTTTATAGGCCTACTCAAAGGGAAGTAATTATTTTGTATACCCATTAAAATATTTACCATACAAAATTCCAATTCTGGACTATTATTTTGTTTACAATATTTAAGTCCATATCATAACTTTATAACACACAATTGCCTTACATGATAAATAAAACAGAATATATATGCTATAGGCATTGTTTCTCAGTTTTTGCATGGAAAAATTGAAATATTAAGTTTACAAAGGTATATATTTGTAACTTCATTGGAAATGACTTTTTTTAAGCTTCTGATATCACTAAGAATCAAGATGGTATCAGATTTTAAAAGATATTTAATTGGTTCTTCATTTCAAAGAAACACAGTTGTTTATTGAAATTTGATGCTGATTTGCTTGTGTACCAGGCTAGTGAGAGACATCTCAATTATAACAGATATTCTAGTTCTAATGCCTAATTGACAAGAGTCCTAATTTATTCTATTCTGTGTCACTACCACTAAAAGAAAAAAAAAAACTGTCATAATGATAAGATTGTCTACCTAAGACTAATTTACTCAGCAAAATGTTGTTAGTAAACATCATCCATGTAGTTAGAATATGTAAATACCTCTGTATCATGTAGATAGTATAGTATTATGGTTAAAGTGCAGTTTCTAGAGTCAAAAGGATGAATACTGAGTTTTCATGTTACATATCCTTACTATGGGACTTGGATAAATCATGTTTGTTTGTTTAAGATTTCATTTATTTACTTAAGAGAACAAGAGTGTGTATGTGTGCACAAACGGGGGAGTGGCAGAGGGAGAAAGAGAAAGAGAATCTCAAGCAGACTCCATGCTGAGTTAGCCCCACATAGGGCTCAACCTCACATCATGACATGAGCTGAAATCAAGAGTCAGATGCTTATTCAACTGAGCCACCCAGATGTCCCAAATTATAGTGTTTTATCTTTAGTTTTCTCAAGTGCCTAAATGGGAAAAATATTTACTATAGATTTGCTTTAATAATTAAATTCAAGAATCTATGTGAATGACTCATCAAATTTGCTTTCACATAGGTATTAGCTACATAAAATGTATGATTGCTATGTGCCTGGAAAACCTTTGTCAAAAAATAATTTCCCTTCCAGTGTTTTAAATTTCACAATTATAAGAGAAGCTTATGAGTTGGAAGGGACATCAGAGGTCAGAAGGGCACTGCTTGAGTTAGTAGATTGTGAAGTTTTCTTATGATAGCTCGTGGTTAGAGATAAATGCTTTTGTGTTTCTCCCATGGTGGTCTTACCTTAAAATGTATTTAATTCTCCAGAGAAGAGTACCTTCCTGAATAGGTTCTCACAAAGTGAGTAGCTGCCAATGAGGGCAACTATCTTCAATGGAAAGGCATATTTGCATAGTAGTTTTAAGAACAGGGGACCTGAAATTGAATATTGGTTCTAATAATTACTACTAATCTTGAGCAAATTATCAGATTTTCATTTGTCTGTTACCTCTTTGTAAAATGTGAATTTTTTTTTTTTTTTTTACCTACCTCATAGAACTGTTGTTAGAGGGAGTTAACTCTAGTTAATATTTTTAAAGCACTGAGAAGGACATAATAAGAATAACACAAAAGACTTTTATTATTATTATCATGTTATTATTATTCCAAAAGATACATTAGGGAACAGGAAAAAAAATTCCAAACAGAGAAAACCACCTTTAAAGAGCTGAAGCTCCCAAATTATCATCAATCCCAATCACCTAGCAGAAAAATATGTATTTCTCTTTGGAAGAAAATAGCCTTAAAATACTTCCACAATTAATACCATAAACACACTGATACAAAAAAAATAATAATAATAATTAGAATATTAGAAGAAAGATAGCATAAAAGAAAATATAGCCAAAAGATAATATAAACATACACAAAAGGTAAAATTATTCTTGCTAATAAACACATACCTTAAAATATATGTTGATGTAAACAAAATTGAAAATGTCAACAGAAAACTAGAAATTATGTAACTCAAGTACATAATGTAGAAATTTTAAAAACAGTAGGTAAATTTAGCAGGGGATTAGAAAGACCTGAAGAAAGAATTAGTGTACTTCTGTTACCAAACAATTGATCACAGACATTAACTCAGGAAATGAACGGGTGAGCTTTGGCATTCCGCCACAGCCAACTGGTCTGTCCCTGGGAACCCTGAGGAAGCTGAGCAAATCAAAAGCATGGCTCCTGGCTGAGTTTGCCAACATTATTTTCAAACAAACTCGGGTAAAGTTATAGCAAGAGAAGTCAGTAACTCAAGAGATGAGGGTATGGAAAAGAGAAAGGGAGAAATTTATTTCAGGTTCTGGCAGCCAGGGGAAGTGACAGGCTCAAGCCCTAACAACCCATCTCTCTCCTGACAAATGGACACCTAGAGTCTTACAAGGAGAGGTTCAGGGAGTTATATTTTAAGGTCAAACATGGAGCATGTGATCATGGGTGGGGATGATATGTGTTCAGCCCATGATCAGGCAAGGAAAGGGACCTGCGGGGTGTCAACTTGTAGTCATTCTGTTGCTATCAGGGATGTTCTGGTCCAGAAGTTGGAATGTTCCAGTCATTGTCAATTCCTTGAGGAAGTGGCATAAGTAGTAACTGTTGGGGTCTATAGTTGAGCAAAAGGGCTCAGTGATACTTGAAGATAGACTGCAATAAATATGCAGAAGAAAGCATGGAGAGACAGAATATTAAAAATATCAAAGCAGGGGACAGGAGAGGGAGAGAGAGGAACAGTCACATTTGGAAAAGAATGAACTGAGAAATTTCTAAACCAATGATCTCAAGGGATAGATTAAATACATTTTAAAAACCACAAACAGTATAAACAAAAAGAAATCTACAATTAGACATGAATAATTATTTTACAGAAAAGCAAAGTTAAAAAAGAACCTTAAAAGGAAGCAGAAAAATGATCTTCAAAAGATCAAAAATTGGACCAATAGCCAACTTGTAAATAATCATAATGGAAGCTGAATTACAGCCTGAAAGTATTGATAGAAAATTATTTCCAAATGAGAATTCACTAGGATAACTTAATCTATTTTAAGATAAAAGTATACTGAAAGATTATGCTGAGTGAAATAAGTCAAACAAAGAGAGTCAAGTATCCTATGGTTTCACTTAGTTGTGGAGCATAACAAATAACATGGAGGACAAGGGTAGATGGAGAGGAGAAGGGAGTTGAGGGAAATTGGAAGGGGAGGTGAACCATGAGAGACTATGGACTCTGAAAAATAACCTGAGGGTTTTGAAGGGGCGGGGGTGGGAGGTTGGGGGAACCAGGTGGTGGGTATTAGGGAGGGCACAGATTGCATGGAGCACTGGGTGTAGTGAAAAAACAATGAACACTGTTACGCTGAAAATAAATAAAAATTTTAATTTAAAAAAATTACAAAAAAAAAGTATACTGAAAGAATGACCATGAAATACTGACATTCTCAGAAAAATTTGAGAAAACCTCATCTACTAAAAAGTACAACAGAATGGCATAGGGTATTTTTTAGCCAGAAGGAAAATGATATCAACTGAAAATGGAAATTTGAGATGGAACACAAAAAGAATTCAAAGTAAGTATACCATTTTACACTGAAAGTTTTAGAATTCCATATGTTCCATATGTGAGAGAATATTCGGTGCTTTAAATTGTTTTTATTTTAGTTATTTTTGTGGTTATCAAGCATTTTGCCAATGTATTGCTTTATTCACCTGTTTGCTACTAAGGTCCATATTTTAGTTTTTAAAATATATTGTGTATATAATTCTTTTCAATGATACATACAACTTACAAATATTTTTACTAGATAGCATATTGATTTTTTGATGAACATAAATTTTTAATTTTTATAAACTCTAATTTATCAATGTTTTATATGGTTCATACATTGGTGTACTAAGATATCTAGTCTAACTCAGAATAGCAAGGATATACCCATTTTCTTCTATTATCTGTAGTGGTTTTGATCTTAAGTTAGACCTATAATCTAGCTCAAACTGATTTTTGTCTAAGCTGTGGCATGAGTCAAGAGTAGCTGTTGCTGCTGCTTCTCCTCCTCTTCCTCCTTCACTATATACAGCCCACACTTAAGAAGTGGTGAGGTACTGCGGCTCCTCCTAGGTGGCTCAATCTATTGGTTAAGTGGCTGCCTTCAGCTCAGGTCATTATCCCAGTGTCCTGGGATAAAGCCCCGCATCAGGCTCCCTGCTTCGCAGAAAGCCTGCTTCTCCCTCTCCCAATCTTCTGCTTGTGTTTCCTATCTCCCTGCATCTCTCTTTGCCAAATAAATAAATAAAACCTTAAAAAAATTGATGAGGTATGATACCTCTTCTTGAGAATATAGGACTCACATACATTGTTTAAAATTCTCCTTGGAAGATTTGTTTATTCTCCCCCATCTTTTAAATTCACTCAATCATTTACTTATACCACTATGGGTTCATACTTATTTATTTTATAGATGGAATTTAACCCAAATCTACTTATTTTGTTGCTCACATTTGTTTTGATATCCATGAAAGAAGAAGCCAAAATGTTTGGTGACTTTTTATTACAAAGTTATTAAGGATTCACTTTTAAACAGTTTTCTAGATAGTTAAAAAAAATAGTAAAAGTGGCTTTAAATAAGACACAGAACCTTTTGTGAAAACAACTTAGTCTGAATATTAATGAATATAACACTTGGCATGAAAGTACTAATTTTAATCATTAATGCTTTAAATAATAATAATCAAAATTTATCTAAGCATAAATTCTTCAAATATTGCATGTATAACATGCTTAAAAAGAAAAGGAAAAATAACTGCCTCTGTTTTTCAGAAACTATATTCTAACAATCAAAATCATGTTAAAAAACAAATTTAAAATAATGCCTAGCTCTCTGAACTAAGAAAAATTAAATCAGTGTAGGCTTTTATGGGTGGTTAAAGAAAAGACCAACAAAAAAGCAGCATATACTTAATATATATCGTATATTTCTAAAACAAACAAAACAAAACAGAATAAAGCAAAAACAACTGTTTCATTCTGTGGACAATAATATAAGATGAGACAGAATGAAACATGTTTGGCCCTTTTATTGTAAAAACACTATACACCACCTTTGTGGCTCAGTTGGCTAAGCATCTACCTTCAGCTCAAGTCATGATCCTGGGGTCCTGGGATTGAGCCCCACATTGGCCTCCCCACTCAGTGGGGAGCCTACTCCACCCTCTCCCCTGCTCACATGCTCATGAGCTCACTCTCCTTCTCTCAAAAAAGCAAAACACAAAAAAAACAACACTTTAGTCTACATTGTATTATGTACACAACACAAATAAACTTTAAGAAGCTGTAAGCAAAAGTCTGCAGTGCTTAAAGGGTCCATAAGTCAATAAAAGATGACTTACTGTTAAAACATTCTTACACAAGACATGAATAGATATTTGATGTATATATATATATATATATATTTGATGTGTGTATATATATATATTTGATGTATATATTTGATGTATATATTCAAGTGACATGAATAGATATTTGATGTACCCGCTTAAAAATGAAAAACTTATTTCCTTAAAAGTGTTCTAAATTTTCTCTAAGGAGTGATGATAAATAACTTGTATGTACTGTGAAAAATTAATACAGAAGACAGGAACATTTAGACTTTCCAAATAACATCATTATATTTAGCAACTAAGGGGAGTAATGTCAGTTTTTTTGTGTGTTTTATTTGCATTTATTATATTATCACGAGGCAAATTCTAAATGTAACTTTTTAAAAATATGTATTTATTTATTTGACAGAAAACACAAGTAGGCAGAGAGGCAGGCGGAGAGAGAGGGGGAAGGAGACTCCCTGCTGAGCAGAAAGCCTGATGCGAGGCTTGATCCTAGGACCCTGAGATCATGACCTGAGCAGAAAGGCAGAGGCTTTAACCCACTGAGGCGCCCCACTAAATGTAACTTTTAATTGAAGAACAACCCATATTACTGCCATAGACATTATAATTTTTTTTAGACTTTAAATAATTTAACTACACAGATATTTCAGACACACAGAAACAGTATAATTAGAGTAATTTGCCTTAGAAATTTCCAAATCAAAATATTTTTCCCATAGCTATGGAGAAATAGATGTTACAATTAGTCACACGAATAAGTTTATTTGATAGGTTAATGTATAAGTACTCAAAAAATTTTTATGACTTCTGCAGCTTTTCATACAGTGGAATCAGAAAGAAAACTCAAGACCGTTCCTATAGTCAAACTTTCATTTTTTAATTCAAATGTAAAATAGATATTTTAAAAAGCTAGAGAATTTAAAAAAAAAAAAAGCTAGAGAATTTGTACATCTTAAAAATGAAAAGATAATAGGGGTGTGTGTGAGTAGCCTGGTAGGTTAAGCTTCTTTGGCTCAGGTCATGATTTCAGGGTCCTACGATCAAGCCACCCATTGAGACCATGTGGAACCCAGGAGTCATCAGAGAGTCTTCTTGTCCCTCTGCCCTTCCCCCTCACTGTGATCTCTCTCTCTCTTTCTCTCATATAAAGAAAATCTTTGAAAAAAAGAGAACATAATAATAGAAATTTTCCAAAGTTATCACAAATATTCAAAATTGTGTATAAAAGTTGTCCAAATTTTCTTCCAATTATTACAGAAAAAATAGCATTTTCATTTTTGATTTTTGTATGCATAAACATATGTACACAAATATCTTAATAATTTTGTGATACACATATATTAGGAGGAAATATTGTCCCATGCAGTTTTGCATAGTATTTTTTTCTTAATACATTCTGATATTTAAGTGAAAATGTTAATGTCTAAAAGTTACATCAAAAATATGATTTGCAATATTTATAAAATTAATTAACCTGCGTTTATAAATTTGAGTGAAAGTTTTCATATATTAAGAAAATATTAGGTAGAATCAACATAATGTGTAATAGTGATTATCATGTACTCTGGACTTATTTAATTTTAGAATATAACAGAAAGTTATAAAAATCTCTGAAATTTAGGTGGCAACTTTATGAACCAATTAAGCACAAGACATGTTTACCAACAGACTCAAAATTCCTTAGTTTTTTTCAATAAGTAGTCAAAAGTGCAAACCTACATTTAATACTCAATGCTTTATTACTTTGCCCTAGTTGGAAAAGACCTAGATGTCCAAAGAATTTATTCCCATTTATCATCCAAGGAAAACTTTAAAGTTTCAGGTTACCAAAGACTTTGAGAGCTATCTTAACAATTACCTATGAAAACTTAGAGTCAGACAAGAATAACCATCATTTTAAGGCACCTTTTTGCTAACAAAAATGAAACAGAGATGTGACAGTTCACAATTAGTTCTACTTAGTCGTGTGTGTGTGTGTGTGTGTGTGTGTGTGTGTGTGTTCCAAGATTCATTGTTTATGCACCATACCCATTACTCCATGCAATAAGTGCCCTCTTAATAGCCACCACCAGGTTCACCATCCCCCCTATCCTCCCACCCCATTCCCCTCTAAAACTCTCAGTTTGTTTCTCAGAGTCCACAGTCTCTCATGCCTCAATTTCCACCAATTCACTTTTCCTTTCCTTCTCCTAATGTCCTCCATGTTATTCCTTATAGTCCACAAGTAGGTGAAATCATATGATAATTGACCCTGGAGACTAAAGTTTGTAAGAAGGCAAAATTCTACTAAATGTAATTAAGACTGATGGGAATAAGGGAAACAATGGTATATGTTAAGAAAGATATAAGGAATGGGAATGAATTTTTGTTGAAAGTAAAAGAAGGTAATTTTGGCCTAAATAAGATGGTTGTTTGGAAAAAAATGGCTTGGGACAAAATCTGAATGCAAAGAGAAGTTGTAGGCTTGTGATGGGAAATTTCTGGAAAGGAATTTTAGGGTGGTCAAAACAGACTAAGATTAAAATAAAGGGATTTGGGGGCACCTGGGTGGCTCAGTGGGTTAAAGCCTCTGCCTTCTGCTCATGTCATGGGTTTTTGTCATTTATAATTGTTCTTATTCTCTTGCAAAATGAGTTTCATCTTCAATGAGGTTCATACAAAGGACTTTTAGGACAAATACAGGTATTCAGTATCTTTAAGATCAAAACTAAAATGGATAAAAACTTGTAAACCTTAAGTTGCATTTTAAATAAGAATAGTAACATGGGACTAAATTAACTAAAACTTTATTATAGTTCTGTCTCTTGAAAAAGAAAAGAAACACTGCTGGTTCTCTAATGTTTACTCTTCCAGATTAAGAAAACTCTTTTTTTTTTTTTTTTAAGAGATCTATGACTTGCAAAAACGTGAAGAAGTATTCATTTGTGAACAAATTGAAGGATTCAACTTTTCTAGCTGAATCCTCTGAAATTCAAAAGGTTTCACTAAGTATTCTTCCATGGCAATCATAGTCATTTGCATAAGTTCAATAAGAATCTACTCTCCCTGCAACAAGACACCATTGGAAGCATTGGTTATTTTCCCAAGGCTTTGACTAGAGGCATGCATAAACTCAAACATGACCAGATAGCTTTAAGGAACTAAGGTTGACTTTATGAAACATGGAACACCTTGGAAATGTTGGCCTAATACCTTGCTTATATGGTTCTCAGGAACCTCACCAGGTGAATAAATAATGTAACCTCCTTGCAGGTGCAAGAACATCAGGATATATTGGGGACCTCCAAAAGAGGAATCCACCCCCATCCACAGGTATTGCAGGCACATCTGATAGCAAGCATTGTGCTTGGCTTCTGACCTGGAGAGGCTACTAAAAGTTCAACATAGCGATTCCTTATAAAATTTCCAGCACTGAAAAGAAATAAAATAAAATGAGAAAAAAAAAAAAAAAGTTCCAGCAAAGCAGATTCTAAATATATGACCAATATTTTTTTCTGAGCTTATGTAAATAATTAAGCCATTTGTTAAAACTGGACTTGTTTTTCAAACAAATTAGTCTTAACTGGCTATCTCTCGAAATGAGGGTTATTAGAGAGAGAAAAATTATGTTTCAATAACATACCTTTATGGATGCTGTATTTTAGTTCTGATTTGTCTTTGAATGTCGTTTGCCTAAACTAGGCAACTTGAGGTAAACTTAAGTGAAATTGCAACAGTAACTCATATATAGACAATCTCCTTGCTTGTTATTCTGTGGGGATAACATGACCCCGTGGGTGTGTGATTACTTGAACAACTGGGAAATGGGATAGATTTCACAACAATTATATAGCTCAGCTATCACCTTGACCAATTTTAAGTGGCTGGGATGACAAAATTGCTCTTTAAATGTCAGAGCATACCCCTCGGAGATAATGCATGGCTCCACTTTGGGAGCCCTTCGGGAAGCCCTTATCTCCTGAGACAAGTCTTCTCCCATTTGCCAGTGATTCCTTGTTAAGGCTGGACCTCAAACAAAAAGGGCTTCTTGATGGTTTCATCCCTCACAGTCGTTTATCCTATAAGCCACCTGTACTGACATACAATTGCAAACAAAGGCTTTAACCAAGCATACCACAGCCCTCCTGGTAAAAAGAGATTCATAACTCCCTATGGGACTTCTAGGACTTTAGGACTGCAATATAAAATAAGCAAAACAGAATGTTTGCTCAGCATGACCCTACATGATACTTACTTCCCAAGCACTGGACACACTCAGTCAAGAATTAAATGAAGTCAGAGAAGGACTTTTAGCTATCCATGCCACTACAGACTGTCTACTATTGCTACATGATTTTGGGTGTGAAAAATCTCCTCACATGTGTTGTTTAGCATTACAGTTAATTCCTGCAAGGTATCCTGATTAATAGCGGACATCTGTGATCAATTAAATAAGATCAAGATATTCACTGATCTATTTGACAAAATTGTTAATTGGGGATCTTATCTAAGGGATATAATCATAATTTGGGGCCTAATACTTGTTTTATGTTCATCTTTTGCATGTGCTGATGCATGTACCATCTGCAGTCCATCAGGACACCCTGGAGCCATACCACAAGTGCCTGGACTGACTCCTGGATAGATTCTAATTGCCACACAGCTCACTGCCCCATTTCATTAGGAAGTAGCTAGAGCAGTCACAGTCCCATTCCCTAACAGCAGTTAGTGTTACTATTGGGGTGGGGCGGTGATGAGTAAGGGACAGGGGACTAGATAGGGAGAGATAGATAGGGGGCTATGTGATCAGGTTCACAGAAATCCCCAAAATGTGAAAGTGTGGGCAAACCAGGGATAAGGGGACAAATTAGACCACCATACTCTAGGCATGTGGGGCGGATGTCCTTATGACAATCACCTGTGACAAACAAAGAATAACCAGCCCCTAAAAAGGAAGTAAGCCATGGTTGTATTATCAACAGAGATGTTAAAAGGATTTAAGTTCCTTGATTAGCTTTCTATAAAAGACCAACCCTAAAGCCCCTCACTGCAACCCTGTCCGGAACACTCTAAGTCGAGAGGTTTTTCTGTATTTTCACTTTATAAACTTCTATTGCTTTACTAACCCCCCCAGCCCAAAATCTGAAATTTAGATTCTATATGAATGTCACTTTTGGAAAAGCATTCAATTTAATAATTCTCTATTAATAACATGCTATCATTAATGTGATACACTTAAAAAGGTAATCTAATAATTTACATAACTTGATTTTAAATGAATTAATATAAAATTTTAAAAGACATTAGAAGTAGATACTTATTATTCCTTTATGATTTTTTTAAGCTCAAAGGACACAAAAATTCTTTAAAAATGTGAAAAAAGTTATGAATAAATTGGATTCCTCAAAGTTGTGTACCATATTAAATTCAGGGGAAATAATATCAGTCATTTCTGTTTTCCTCTTGTAATCATGTTTTCTTCTGTACATATCTCTCCTCTCACTTCTTCCAAGGAAAAATGTATAACAATGCACACTGACAGATCTATCCTTTAATCAAACTTTATAAAAGCTTGGGGAATATTTAGAATTTATATGGCTGTCTGATTTTAAAGAGGTGCTTTGCATTAGTTGTCTAGGGAGTTATGAATCTCTCTCTAATAATGCAAAAGTAATGCTGAAACATCAAGGCAGAACAAACATTTGTCATCTAACTACATAAAGATGAACAGAAGTGTCTCACAACATCATTCACAGGAATCACTAGAGGTGTAATGTAATGATTGAGTTATGGAATTTATTTTCTAGAAATGGAAGTGCCTTTTGTTATATGCAAAATATCAGTTTGATAAATGACTGATTGTTTTAATAAAACTTCAAAATACTTCCATGTCTCTTGGAAAAAATACCAAACCACTATTGTTTTTTCATATTATGCTCCAAATGCAAATTGATTTTTTTTTAAATATCTTTACAATGAAATGAGAGAAAACCGAGAAATTATCTATTATCTATTTGATTTGGGCAGGTCATACAAGATTCTCTGGGATATATTCATATTAAATAAAAACCCAATTTTATATCTTCACTGATTTTTCCCTAATAAAGTGCTTTTCTTGATCCTGAAAGTGATTTTATTTATTCTGAACAATGTCCATCAATGTAACCACTTCCATGTAACTTTCAGTACATCAGGAATAAGGAAGGAAAAAAATTCCCAGACTCTCTTGCAGCTACCACGCTGATTCAACAATGTCATACAAAAGTTTGAGATACTAAACCACAGGACATCCTCTAGCTGCTATTGATGATAATGAGTGAGATTATAGAAATGGAGATGTAGCTAGATTCTGGAGTTCAGTCTTCAAGAGACAGAGCAGCATAGTGGTTAAACACAGCATTTGCTGTCCTTATTTTTATTAGGTACCAGTTTTATGGGTATAAATCACAATTCTGATGATATCAGCTATGGGAGAAGCAAGAGTAAATTTCTTACATCTCATCAATAGTTTAGTGTTAGTTCTTGAAATTGGTTCACCCAGTTTTAACTCCACTTATTTCCAGTCCTCCCAGCCTTTCCTAAAATTTTTATGCATATGATTCCATCTATTAGCCTATTTTTTAGTTAAAATATCTTTGCTAAACCTTGAGAAATTATATCAATAAATATGATAGTATAAATGTGCCATTACATGACTAAGCCTAAAGTTCCCCCATTTTTTTTTATAGAAAATAAACACACCACTGAAACTCTCATTGAATCATTAGAATAACAAAGTTAAGCAACTATTGTGTGATCCCCAAATTATAATTAGGAAAATATTTTGACTCATTTGTTAGGAGAACTTCACATGCTGTGAATTTTATATTTCATAACTTCTGAGTCAAGTTTGATGTTATAAAAACTAAGATTTTCAAAGAATACTCCAACCTCTTTCTTCCTTCTCTGCCTAGATTTTAGAAGTGAGAAAAGACCGGTAATTTTTTACTTTCTTTGAGACTGAGATGACTATGTACTCAGCTTGCATCAATTAGGTATAAAGACAAATTAGCAAATCTGCTATCAAACTTAGGTGAAATTTATTTCTGATTAAAACAAAAAAGTAATAGAGTACCTCGCTAGTATTTCCCCCTATTCTTCCTTAACTGAACAGTGTTATGATATTTAGAGCTGTTAAGGTCACATTGTATCCAAAGGCAGTAAGTAAAGGCACAAAGAACCAAAGCCACCACACAAAATAATAGCTGAGCAAAAAGATAAAAAAAGAGTATGAACTTCATAAAATCAATGAACTGTTAGATAAATCTTGGTCTCCTATCTTCAGTTTTCTTTTGAAGTAATGTCCTCTTATGTGTTGTTTAGGACACTGGTCATCAAGTGCTCTGTTACTTGTGGCTAAATGTATCATTTCCCAGTTTTATGAGCCGAGGCCTTCTCTAAGGTTCTAGCAGTCCTACTTAAAACCGAGATATAGTTTCAAAAATACAAATTACATTGAAGTAGAAGTGAAATTATACATAGAGAATACCATGCTTAAACAAATGAAACTTTTGGAATCAATTTTTCAAGTAAGAACTGAGTTCACCATGATTATATACAACTTTGGGGCCAGGGATAACATTTATTTTCTTCTGTGCTTCTATACTTGCAGATAAACACTTAAGGAAGGCTCCTGACCTCAGAGTTTAAAAAAAAAAAAAGAGAAATTAATCATTTTGAGTGACATAAATCAAAATAGTATATGGGAAAAGTACCACTGGCTTCAATAACTTTAAAGAACAAATAACTATTCTAGAGTATATGTTCAATTCTTAGAGTCAATTCCCAGAAATTATAATTATTCATCCAGTACCATTTAGCATATAATTAAGACAAAATTATTAGGCATGATGTTTCTGGATTAAGTTAATAATTCAAATGTTCATATGAAAATTACATCTTCATAAGGATAAAAAGTATGCAGAGATTAATAACCTAGATGATATTTTATCTCAAATAAAAATATAACTGAGTTTAAGATTTAAATATAAGAGAGTTTAAAGTTTTCTTTAAGTAGAAATATTTCAACTTTGGGTACCCTTTTGCAAAAGATTCTTAAATGAGTAACTTCAAATAACATTCTCCCTCTTAAAGCAGTTGTGATAGCTTTAGTACCTACACTTGGCAACAGTGGTTGAATGGAAAATTTTAGATCAAATCTATAAAGTATTAATTTGGAATAGCTAGATTCACTAAATAGAGCATATTTTGCAACTAACATTTAACATGAACATGTTATTATGCCTGTGTTTACATACAATATATCCAGCCATGTAGGATGCTACTTATAATGTTATAAATTGGATATGTTTATTGGTTTAATCCTATTTTCCTAGGACTCAACGAGATTCAGTCCTTCAGTGTGTAACAGCAGTGAAATAGCTCCTGGTTCATATGTGATTATTCTAAATGTATCACTTCACTGCTTCAGGTTTGTCAGGTTAATTGCTGTGGTATCTCAATCACTCTAATTTACCAATATTTCCTTCCTAGGGTACTGGTTTATTTGTTATTTATTTTTGCTACTTTCATATTCTTTCCTTCGATATCCCCATCCTAATTAACAACAGTAAAAGTAACTATTATATTGCATATTGTTTTCTTCTGAGCCTATTTCTACATTGAGAGGCATTTTTAGAAATTATATTTTTCTTTTTAGGTGGAAATAATTTTACCTTTTTGGTTAAATGATGTGAGGTACTTCACACATTTCTGTGTCTATTGCTTTCTCTTAGTCAGAATGGCTTTTCTCCTGCCCCCACCATTCACCAACTGAAGATAACATGTACCTACTATTGCTGAAATGATATAAAAAGAGTGACATGCTGCTTAACCAGTGCAATATGTATTATGGCTAATCATATATATGCACAGAAGCAGCAGACTTATACCCTGCATTGCTTAAAGGTTGAAATATTTTAAAATATTGCTTCTTTCTTTAAATGTTTAAAAATATTGCTTCTTTCTTTAAAATAAAATTTAAAAATAGTTTCAAAACAATAGGAAGAAAACAGTATAAAAATTACAAGGTTAATAGGGACTCAGATAAGGATAACAATTCAGCCAATACAGTTTAGATGCATGGCCTTGAGGAAGTTATTTTTCCTTATTATTTATCTCTAAATAGGCATTATTAAATAAATACCTGTAAGAAATAGTTTGAGTAAAGTAGCAAATGTACATGAAGCAAATGCCTTGGATAGAGTAGCCACACAGTGTCTGTGTACATGAACTATATATTGTCATAAATCAAATATTGATGCCCATATACATGTAAGAGTCTATTTATATATCATGATCTTAGTCTCTTTCTTCCTGTTGTTTAATGATGATGTTGATGATTAGTGATAGATGACAGGTATAATAAGGTTTAATAATAATAATAGTCATAATTAAATGAATTTCCACATGGTAATTTTACTTGAAAACATACTTTCACCATATATTCAGATAAAAGTTTAATATATAGAAAATTAGTTTTCTCATATGTGACTTCATAATGTTTTAGCTTCAGTTAGAAAGGATTGAGAAGATAAAGTAGGCTTTGTTTATACATATAAAACTATCTAATGCTGGTCTCAGTTTTGAGAAAAAGATCCTTCAAGATTATTTGTATGTTGGGGCGCCTGGGTGGCTCAGTGGGTTAAAGCCTCTGCCTTCAGCTCAGGTCGTGATCCCAGGGTCCTGGGATCGAGCCCCACATCAGGCTCTTTGCTCGGTAGAGAGCCTGCTGCCTCCCTCTCTCTCTGCCTGCCTCTCTGCCTACTTGTGATCTCTGTCTGTCAAATAAATAAATAAAATCTTAAAAAAAAAGAAAAAAAAGATTATTTGTATGTTAAGTGGCCTCAGAGTCAATACACTGCCAGTATTGGGTAAAGACACTGAAAATACACATATTTTTAATTGAAAATATTTAGGTGAACATTTGGTGCTGGTTTACATTCAAAAGTATATTATTAATTAAAAAACAATGATCCGCCTCAAAATAAGAATAAGTAGGCAGATATCTTTGATTTAATATACTTATTCTTTTCATAAACTAATTTGTATTCTATAGATGACTGAAATGGCTGACAGAACAGAGTAGGTTTTAAATGTGTCTCTTCTAGTCCTTCTAATTACTGTGGTCATAAAAATATCCATATACACATGAAACTATTTTCAAATATGAGGACCCTATTTTAATACAGAAAAATAGCTAAAATATCTAAACAAATAATCAACATGGAACGAAAGAAAGAAACAAAGAAAGAAAGACTACAATGGATAAACCATTATCTACATATAGGTAGAAGAGTACAAATATTTATTTTTTTTAAGATTTTATTTATTTATTTGAGAGTAAGAGAATGAGAGAGAGAGTGCATGAGAGGGAGGAGGGTTCTCTCAGAAGGAGGAGCACACTTCCTGCCAAGCAGGGAGCCTGATGCAGTACTTAATGCTGGGACCCTACGATCATGACCTGAACTGAAGGCAGTCGATTAACCAACTGAGCCACCTAGACACCTCGTGCAAATATTTCTTATACTGTTAGATGATCATGCTTTAAAACCTATTAACAAAAAGCGTATTCAAATAATAAGAAATTTCTTTACTACCAGGAAAGAACATTGTAATTTGATGTTTAATCTTTTTGAAGAGGACTCTTTTTTTTTTTTAAGATTTTATTTATTTATTTGACAGACAGAGATCACAAGAAGGCAGAGAGGCAGGCAGAGAGAGAGAGGGGGAAGCAGGCTCCCTGCTGAGCAAAGAGCCCGATGTGGGGCTCTATCCCAGGACTCCGGGATCATGACATGAGCTGAAGGCAGAGGCTTTAACCCACTGAGCTACGCAGGTGCCCCTGAAGAGGACTCTTGATACAAATCTAGAAACATAGGCAAAGGTTGCTTTGATGTTTTTTCAAGTTTTGTTTGCTTGCTTGCTTCCTTGATCAAAGGCACTACTCATTATACCTAAAACCTCTTATATTATTCTGAAACCATGTTAAGAATAGAGACAGAGGCACCTGGGTGGCTCACTTGGTTAAGTGTCCAACCCTTGATTTTGGATCAGGTCATGATCTCAGGACCCTGGATTGAGCCCAGTCTGCTTGAGGATTCTGTCTCCCCTTTCCCTTTGATCCTCTCCCCACTTGCATACGTGTGTGTGTTTGTGTGTGTGTCCATGCACATGTCCACTCTCTCTCTCACCCCTCTCTAAAATAAATACACAAATAAAACCTTAAAAAAAAAGAAAGAGAAAAAAGGTAGGGTTCGAGGGTAACAGAATAGCAATACTTTGTATCAATCTATACTGGAACACAGAGTGTTGTCTGCATTACTCTAGTTTGTTCCCAATCAAGACACTGACCAAAACCCAGGAAGAATGAGCAAGCTCACCATTTTCATTTCTTACAGACAAAATGCAACAAGCAACATATGTTCCTGTTCACACTAACACAAAAGTCCCATTTTGGTTATTAATAGTGAAAATACTCAGAGTGAGTTAAGCCATTAATTATAGTGACAGCATTTATTCTCCCAGCGGCTTATATATGATTAGCTATAACATATGTTGCACTTCTTAAAAAAAAAAAAAAAGTAAAACAAAGGAAGTACCAGTGAAGAAAAATTGTAATTTTTCTGAAGAAGTGATGAAAAGCACACCTGTACTCTCTCCATTTGTCTCTTTTACTCCAGCCTCTTGCTCATCTCTTAGTTCGTATGTCAAGAGTATTTGAAAATAGCTTGACTGCTTCTGCTTTAAAACAGAACTTGTATTTTAGCAAGGTTTTAACATCTGCATGCTGAAAATTCAGGAAAAAATAAATATGTTGAATTCAAGTATTAGTTCAAATCTCAAGGGCAGCACATTCATCAGAAAAATAAATTAAGGCATAACATTTTGCTTTAGGGGTGAGGTTTTATTTATATTCTTTAAGGGGTGATGATTTGCATCCTTTTAAACATCAACACTGAGGTTACTATATGATTTAGTTTATCTATGAAAATCAACCGATGGATCCTTATTCAAATAGGAAAAATATTAGGGAAAAGTACAAGTTTATGAAATAAGAAAAGCACATGCATACTTTAACCTACAAACTAGTTTATATTAATATACTGGGCTTCTCCAATTATTAGTTTTCCAAAGGAACTTATGACTTTTTGTAAGTTGTATGTAGAAAGAGATCTCAATTGGAAATAACCCTTCTTTTTATAAGACTTATTTTATATAATGGCATTTACAAAGTGAGTAGCTATGGCAAAACTTAGGAGTGAAGTGATGCTTTTGTATAATTTTCATAGGATTTTATTGCTCTAAAGATCTATCTTGTGATTACTAATGGGCAAACAATGATGTTACTGACCTATTTTGGCAAATTTTAAGTTACTTCCTTCTGACTCTGTTAATTGCATCTGGTGAATACTGGAACAGAAACTGCTGGGCTGGAAGGCATTGCTGTCATCCAGCCAATCAAGTGTACATACAGCCAATGGGATTTCTCTTCCCATAGCCCATAGCCCTGAGGTGGTTCCAAGCAGCTGGTGCCCTACCAGAGCCGTGTATCACGTGCCTCAGCACACAGAGATTCCCTGCAGTAAGCAGGGCTTCCCTGCAGCTTTCTTATTTCTGTGCAAAATACCACCTTCTTATTGAGAAAGTGCTGTTAAATGTCTATGACTGCAAAGCTATTGAGAATTGAAGAAGCAGAGAAAAATTGCCCTTAGTTCCTGGTACCCTGAACTTTGAGCAATGTTAATGTGAGTTATGTGAGCATAAAAGAAATGCAAGGGCAGCAGGATTGCACCCTCAGTGGTTTCCAAAGAGCAGCCTGAGCTGTAAGACACATTACAAGTTAGTTGAGCAGTATCACAGGCTATTTCAGGGCTGAATACATTTACCATGCGGCTCTTCACTTATACCAGCTGTCTCCAAAGTAGTTCCACTACCATGAAATGATGATCTTTTTCTCTTTTTGGTATTCAAAATAGCTCTCCTTCACTCAGAAATTAATCTTAAATTACTAAGATAGCATTTGTCCTTTCTGGATTATTGTGCCATGATGAAAAGGTGTATTTTTTGCTGATGATTATTTTCCTTCAAAGAGAAAAAGGCAGTATGCAATAGATTACATGAGAACTAGAACCACAGGGCCTGCCATTTGTCATACATGTCTTGAGAAAAATCACTTAAGCTTTTTGAATGTATTTCCTCATCTTTAAACATACAGCAATACCATATAACTGTACAAAATAATTTTAAGATCTTAAAAATAAATAAGGCATTTTATAACTAATAAAATATTATCTATTATTATCATCATTAGCTAAGTCACTCTCAAACCAACCACAGTAAGAACAAATGGGTATTTAGACACTAATTTGCTGCAAGATTTACCTTGTATGTCTCATATAAATCCTTGCATGTTTAGTATAAATCCTATTGCAAAGTTTGGTTTCTTACAGGTTTTTTCAGTTACTTAACAGTTAACACAAAACACATTCTTGTAACCCAAGATTTCACAAATAAACACAAGGTCTAGAAATGGAAAAGGGAAATCAGCATCCTCCTTTATAAATATCAGTTTATAGGGTAAAAATACACACAGAGCAAATTAAGAAATTAAGAAATTTTCCTGGATGTAACTATGTGTGGCTCTTGTGCTCATAAGTAATCTTCCTCCATGAGTGTATTGGTGAAATACCAGGTCTGCTTGACCTTTGCAGTGCAGTGTGTTTCTAGTTCCCACAGTGCCAAACACTCTCTGTTATCATCGCTACACTTAACTGTCCAAGGCTCAGTCAAAATTACTAGTTGATCCGAGTTCAGGCTCCCTCACGCGGGAATTTCTTTTTCCTAACTCTTCCTCTTTCCACTCTAAGAAAATCCAAGCATAAGCCATGAATTTAGAAGGCACCACTCTCTTTAACAATATTTTTTTTTTCTCTGAAAATACTTCCTACAAATTGCCTGGAAATGTGTCTCTAAGAGAACATTAATTTCCGCAAACGCTCTACCACAGAACAAACGACATTTATTTCTGTGTCGCTACACACGCAGAGCTACCAACGTAGAGGCGGCAGTACGTGCCAGGTTGCCGTAAATGTGACCCGAGGTAAACGGGAGATGGCCGTAGAATTGCCGTAAGTAGGGGCGGGGATAACTGCAGAAGTCATGTGACCTGACCGGCGAAGACAGAGTCGTAGATATAGGCGTGGCCTGAGGAGAACGTCAGGTAAATGTAGGGGAAGTAGACTTCTTGAAGCTTATTACCTGTTCAGCAGATTCCTTCTGTCTTGTAGGCCACTCTTCTTGATTTTGGTGACCTCTTTCCATGCGCGATGGAGCAGAGCCCCAACTACAGGAGTTACCTATTCCACAGTCTAGCTTTGTGAATTTGGGTAAGTTACCTACATTCCCTGAGCATCATTTCTGTATCCTTTAAAGGACCTAATTATACATAATTAATTGAAAATAAACTATACGCAAGGGGCACACGAGTCCCCCTGTTAAGATAATGCCTGCACTGCAATAAAGAGGGTGGTTAAAGAGACTGTTGCCTCATTGGGTTTTGGCTAGCACATGTTTTACAGATGAGTCTATATCTTCTCAGAAAGACACCTTAGGAAAATCTCATACTTTTTAGTCCGTGTCTAGTGCTTATAAATCCTCATCTTCTAAGCTATATTTTATCATTTATAATATAGACTTTGTTGTTGAAATGATACTAGTTAAAAACCAAACCAAACAAAACAAAACAAAAAAACTGGTCTGCCGCTCTGCCTGCTTGTGTGCTCTCTTTCTCTGTCAAATAAATAAATAAAAAGTGCAAAGAAAGAAAAGAAAGGAAAGGAAAGAAAGAAGAAAGAAGAAAGAGAAAAAGGAAAGAAAGAAAGAAAAAGGGAAGAAAAGAAAACGAACATTAGGGCCCCTGAGTGATGGCTCAGTTGGTTAAGCATCTGCCCTCAGCTCGGGTCTTGATCTCGGAGTCGTGGCTAGTTTCAAGCTCTACTTTGGTTTCCCTGCTCAACTAAGGAGACTGCTCCTCCCTATTCCTCTACTGTTCTGCCCCACTTGTGCTGTCTCTCTCTCCCAGTCTCTCTCTCAAATAAATAAATATTTTAAAAAAAAATGAAACATATTAGTATGTGCTAGATTTGCATTGTTTCAATTTTGATAAACAGTAAATGACAAATGCTAAGATTAGTGAATGATTAATGTTAGGCTAAGTGTGGAACTTAAGAAATGTTAATTTTCTCCAGCAATTTTAAGGTTCTGCCCCAGTCATCATCCACAGAAGTGCACAGGGTAGTAAACACCAAGAATAAACAACATAGAGTATGGATGTTTAATTTTTTTTCATCCAAATATATTTGCATTTTTACATTAGTTTTTCTCCTTCTCTCCTCCTCCTTTCCCTCTTCCTCCTCTTCCTCCACTTCTCATGGAGCAATTTTGACAAAATTATGTCTCATCATTTTCTATTCTGCTTGAATGTTGTTAATGTATGAAATAGTAAATAATACATGAATAGCATAAGTGAAATTCTGACTTTTCAGGGATAGTCATGACAAGTGAGTAGAAACTAATTATGTATTGTCTTTACAAATGTGACATATTTGTGTCACTCTTCTATTTAAATGCAATAAATTTCCATTTGCCCTGTTTCTTATCAGGCCAGGAATGCTCCAAACAGGGAGTTATTGTAAAAGTTAAAGAAGATATCAACTGTGATATGCCCATAGAATATATTTCTCAAGAAAGCTTTGGTAATATATTTCGTATGTGGTATAGCAATTACGTTTACCACAATTGTGGCCTGTTGAATCTTCCAGCAGCAGAGAATGGATGGACTTTGTCATGCAAGATATTTATTAGAGATCAACATCTCTTTCTTGCAACTGTGTTGCAGGATAACTCTGCAAGGGACTGCAACATAATGGCTCTTCAGGGTGCCCTATGATTCTTGTTGAATTCTTTGATGAAAGTATGCCAAATGGGGGAACCTGGGCCTTGAGCACTGCACAGACAGAATTATAAGGATCCAAGTATTTTTCCTACTGAGAACACAGCAGCATATAAAGGTTTTGATTCAGTATATACACTATAGCTTAAGGGTGGTGACTGATCCTTCCATAATACTATTTCCAAGCGCATATTTCAATTCCATATTCAGGAGACTATACCTATGCTCTATCAGGCTAACAAAAAATGGATGGTATAGTATTTGATACAACCAATAGACTCCAAGTAACTTGACTTACTCTCATACCTTCTTTGCTATAAATTGATACCCCTTGTCTGGTACAGTATAAATATTCCTCCATGGTGATGGCTGAAAGCTTGTTGGGCCAACAGTGCTATAGGACTTTTCAGTGTACTCAGTATTCATTTGGTCCCCTCCTTAATACAAATGGTGATCCCTAATTAATAGTCTGCATACCAAATTCCATCTTATTCTTTTCTTAGAGACAACACAACTGCAACAGCTGTTACCAGGAGTACTATGATAAAACAGGCTATTAGATAGGGTTTGAAGATGTATCATTCATTACTCAGTTGGAAATAAGGACTCTGTGATTAGTAACAGGACTTCAGAAATCCATAGCATGAGTTCTGATTCTTAAATCCTTATCAGTGGTAAATTGTGATAGCAAGTAGAAAGAAGGCCCTGTGGTAGTTGGTGCCATTTTTCTGGTGTTCGAGGAGTACAGAGAAATAATACTACAAAGAAAATGGAATTGGATGGCTAAATGCCACTGATAAATACCCAAATGTAACAAGTTCCCAGCCAATAACAGACAGTTGAAAGTTAATTCTGAAAGCCAAAATACCTCCCTGGCAGTCTACAAAGAGCCTTTTATTTTCTTTTGCTGAAAGGCAAAGAGAACTGAAGACTAGAACAGGGACTTAATAGTCAGAAGGGGCAAAATCCCAAGAATGGTGGACCCTCAGCCAAAGCATTGTCTATTAAGGAAACATTAGGGCCCCAGTTAAAACAAATAAGGACCCCGGAATTTATTTTTTATTATTTTTTTAAGATTTTATTTATTTATTTATTTATTTGACAGAGAGAGAGAGAGAGAGAGAGAGAGAGAGATATCACAAGTAGGCAGAGAGGGGTGGGGAGGAAGCAGGCCCCCCGCTGAGTAGAGAGCCCGATGCGGGGCTCAATCCCAGGACCCTGAGATCATAACCTGAGCCGAAGGTAGAGGCTCAACCCACTGAGCCACCCAGGCACCCCGGACTCCAGAATTTATTAATGACTTTCTTTCTTTCTTGTATGGTTACCATTTTGCATTTGGAATATCTGCTTACACACAAGACTTTTTGTTCTGATTTATTTCTTATTCTGATCCAAAAGTTTTCCACCTAACCCTAAGGATTTATCTTCTGCCCAAGAATCCTTAATCATTGCAGGTCATATGTTAACACTTGTTCTATCCACAAGTTGTGATCAGAGCAGATCTGAGATGAGCAGGGAGACAGAGTAAGACATAGGGGATGTAAGGCTCTAGGCTAAAACATCCTGATTGACTTTGGAACATCACAGGCAATCTGGAAAGAGTGAGAGAAGACAAAGAAAAACAATTATACTTATTTTATTTTTAATGTTTGGTCCTTGTATGTTGGTGTGGGGGCAAGGCATTTCTGTAGATGGCACTAATTAAGTCTCTTTCCCCCAAAACAACTGCCCCGAGAGTCAGTGACATGAGTCACCCATTTGGTGGTGTTGGGGCCTAGGGCATCATTCTGGTAAATCCATTGTCCCCCTGGGATGGTGTTTATTATTCATCTGGCTGCAGAGGGAAGTTGAAGTGTGTTAACTGATAGAACTAGGGAAGGAGGCTATGATTTGGAAAGGCCCATGGCAAAAATCAGATTGGTAGGAATGAATTCATATAAAATAACCTGTTATGTCTGGATAAAAATTTTTTTAAAAAAGTGTTAACATCCATGTTCATTCAAAGAACAGAAACAAAAAATTAAACCAAAAAAAAAAAAAAAAAAGAAGAAGAAGAAGAAGAAAACCACACAAGATATCTGTGAGAATTCTTCACAACATTTTTGAAACACGTGATTTCTCTGTTCACTTTGAGCCTGCTTGTTAAGAGCCAGCATTCAAACATGACTGAAGACAGTAGAGAACTCTCCCCTACAAGGCATGTGTTCCCTTAACGCATTCATCACCTCTGCTTCTGACTACTGGAACTATAACTAAGATTATGTTGTATCATAGCCCAGTTGGGGAAATCCTGGGTCTGATAAAGGAAGAACAGGACTATACTCCAAAGGAGCTACAAGTCCTGCCAGCATGTACCTACAGAAAGTGAAGGAGCACATAAAGGCTCTTAACTGAGATTCTTGATCAAGGGAGATGGCACATAAAATTGGAATAAGGGAGAGATTATTTATTTGGGAACACTATTTCAAGTTATAGGATGTGACAGCATGGCAAGGATCCCAAGAAAGCTCAGAGGAGCATGGACAAAGGGCTGGCCCATTCTTTGTGGAGTTAAAATGCCAGAATTTCTATGGCTAATGGTTTTGAAAGGATCAAGAGGCTCACTGGAAGACACACCACAAAATTATGTCCATGAGATGGCTCAGGATGCACCACTTACTGAGACTTTAAGGACTGCTGGTGAAAGAGGCACTGTCATAACTCAAAAGCCAATGGTCACTTTCTTTCCTCCGTGCAAAAGGTCATATAGAACTGGACTAATGGCCGCAGTAGGGGCACCTGGATGTCTCAGTGGGTTAAGCCTCTGCCTTCGGCTCCTGTCATGATCTCAGGGTCCTGGTATCAAGCCCTGCATCAGGCTCTCTAGTGGGAAGCCTGCTTCCCCTCTCCCTCTGCCTGCCTCTCTGCCTACTTGTGATTCCTCTCTCTGTTAAATAAATAAATAAATAAAGTCTTAAAAAAAAAAAAAAAAGTATGGTCACAGTAGGATCTCAAAACAATTAAGGCAAGGTACAGTGCTTAACTGCCAGAATACAAGAACACTGAAATTTCATAATTAGTAACAGGTTTGATTGCAGATGAGGAGGATTAACCTACGGAGAATTATGGAGGTGGTTAACATAACTTAGTGTTTCTAGGCTAATAAATGGGTAACCAACAAAGATCCTAGCTTGTACAATCAGAAAAAGAATAAATGTTGGATGACAAGGTAGCTGAGGGGAATTAACCCCCACCCCCAGGGGAAAAAAAGTTCACAAACTCTCGACAGTTTTTAGACACAGATCCCATTGCCTGAATAGTCAGCTGGGCCTTTTGGAGAAAGAACCCTGCAACACCACAGAAAATACTTTGATAATAATTCTATGTGTTAAAGAAATGCACACTTGTGAATGGGAAATATCCAAACATATTGAAAGATGTTAGATAAAATATTGACATTAAGACCCATTAATTTGATGAATCATTGTGCCCATCTCCATACCCCTATCTGCTCTGCCAAGAGAATCACAGCATGTGAGAGGCAGGTAAAACAAAGTGTAGTACTGGTTAGGATCTGGATTATTTCAGTTCCAATGAATCCAGAAATCTATCAAATTTTATTTTTTTGTTCCCCAAAATGTATAATTGGAATTGGCATACATAATAGTTTGTGCAAGTCACACACTGGGTCCTAGACCTGCAGGGTAACAGCTATTATGTAGAAGTCCAGATGGTAAACATTAAAACCAACCTCTACCCTAGCCAAGATTATAATTCAAGAATTAATATCACATCCTAAGGGATAAGAAAAATTAGTTCTATTCTTAAGAATCTAAAATATAAGGAGTAGTGGTTCCATTTAATTCAAAAACCAAATTGGGCCATATGAGCAAAGGGGCTGGTTCACTGGAAGTGTTGGTCAAACACATGCACTTCAACAGATGGAGACAAATCCTACAAAGATTTAGGGGTTTTCCATTTCAGTAAAATTTTTAGGGATCTAGTGATCACTGGCATGCCAGAACATATGGTCCGAAGTAAAAGACAAATAACTGTAACTTGTACCTTCAACCATGATGAAGGAAATATATCACTAAGGAGGGATCTTCAGGTTCTTGAGGAGTACACTCCACATCTGGGAATACTGACTACTGTATTCCAGTAGGAATACAGGCTCATATTGCTGTCTAGGCCCATATTACCATCCAGGCCCATATTATTGTGTGACACAAAATTCTCCTGGCTTTGGGTGGTGCCCTGAACAGGAAAGGGCTCTGCAGCGGATCCAGCTATAGTTTAAATGGCTCTATTATATGTCGTGGCAGACGTTATGGTATTAGAGGTACCAGAGGCAGTGGGATAAAATGGCTCATGTAACTTAATGGAATGTGCTTGTGCTACTGGGAGAATCACAATAAAGATCTCTGGGATTCTGGAATAAGGCCATGGCATCTGAAACATGAATTGTGAGCCATTTGGGGAAAAGTTTTTTGGCATGCATCTGGTGAAGGGATAGCAAAGGACCATGAGATTGAACAATCCCCAAGATCTGGGTCCTGTCAGATATCTTAAGATTTCCAGATCCATCCATCAGAAATCCATCATATTAAAGCTGTACCTCTATGATCAGATATAACTAAAACTACAGAGCATGAGCAAGCTGCATGAGCAAATAGCCCAGATCTGCACATCATTTATGCTGGGGCAGCAGTGCTGCTCTCTACAGTCACAACGTTTGGTATATAATCTTGTCTGAACAGTGATGGAGGAAGTAAAAGCTGAACTTTCTTTATGGATGTGCCAAAGATAAATGACATGTTCACTGTAGCTTTCTTCAGAAGTGGATTTGATAATTAATGACAAAGGAAAATTCTCCAAATGGACAAGCTTCTTTCTTTTTTTTAAGCTTTTATTTATTTATTTGACAAAGATAGAGACAGCAAGAGAGGGCACACAAGCAGGGGAAGTGAGAGAGGGAGAAGCAGAGTTCCTGCTGAGTAGGGAGACTAATACAAGGCTTGATCTCAGGACTCTGAGATGACGACCTGAGCTGAAGGCAGACGCTTAACAACTGAGTCACCCAGGCACCCAAATGGATAGCTTCATACTGTCCATCTGGCCACCCATTCTGTTGTAAAAAAGAAAAGTGGCCTAAGGTTGGAATATATATGGTCTCATGGTCAGTGGCAAATGGCCAGCTGGTCAGGACCCTGGGAAAATAATGTCTGGGATGGGTTCACAGTATGTACATATGGCAGACTTTAGGGAGTGAGCACAAAGTATGAAGACCTTTGTGTGGATACACATCATAAAGCTTGTACCACTAAAGAGATACTAATTAAAAAACAGAAAGAATCAGCTAGTTGATGTCAAACAACCTCAGTCATCAGCTACAGCAATATTGGCATGTGGGGTATATAAACAGAGTGGTCATCTTGGGATAGATAGAAACTACTCATGAGACAAACAACATGAACTCCCACTTACTAAGGGTCATTTGTATAATTCTGATATTGAATGTTCGGTCTGTCAGCAATAGAAACTAATACTTAGTGTTCAATATGACATTATTGTTCAAAGACACCAACTGGCTACTTGATCGGAAATTATACATTGTAGTCCTTTGATCTTGGAGGGGCCAAATATTTGTTCTGACAGAAGAGATAAATACTAAGGGTATGGGTTTTTCCAACTGCTGGGTCTCAGCCAATACAAATTTACAGATTGGTTGATTCATTGTCATGAAACCCCATGGAACATACGTGGTCCATCAGGTATCTTGCATTAGTCCAAATGGTCAGGCTTTTATACCAACATCTTTATGACACGTTGCATAAAGGCCACACTCAGAAGGCTATGCCCTTGAGTGAGGTACCTCACTGTGATGAAGGCAGGCTCTGAAGGATGTGTGAGCTGGAGGCTATTTGCTTACAGCTGTGTAGCAGTTACTTTCACAAAGGCAGATCCCTGTGCCCACCATGCTGTGCATGAATCATTCAACAAATATTTATCAAGTACCATACTAGGTATCATTTACTGTGTCAGAAACACAGATTACAAAAAAAAAAAAAAAAAGGGAGGAAGAAAACAGATGTAGACTTCAATTTCAAAGAACTTAATGTGAAAATTGATAGACAAGCCAGTGCTTCTAACAGTGTGTAATGAGATCAATGAAAGTAATGTTCTTTGGTAGTCTAGGAGTATCAAGAATGGGCACTTCACTCAGACTGAAGAATAGGGATAGTTCCTAAAAATGGAGTATTTAAGATGAATATTGGAGTAAATTTTAATGTAGATAAGAATTAGGTAGAGTATTCAAAGGAATGCATAATCTTGTAGAAGTGGAAAAGAATCTGATCTGCTTGAGAAAATATTTCAGAGTAACTGGAGCATAATATGACAATGAGAAATTGATAACAGGTAAAACTAAAAATGGAGGGTATATTTGGACAATGAAGGAGAAAGCATGACATGCAATTGAGTGTAACCTGTAGGCAATGCAGGGCCACTAGAAAGTTTTATTCTGGGGAGTGAAATGATCAGAATTACACTCTAGGGTATTTAATCCGGCAACAATATATAGAATGATTGTAGTGAAGTGAGCCAAAGTACAAGTTACTTTAGTAAGATAGGTGAGAAAAAATGGGGACTTAAAACAATGATAGCTTTTACTACATAGAATTATCTTTTAAAATATTTCAATTAAAAAATAATTTTACTTTTGGGGCACCTGGGTGACTCAGTGGGTTAGCCTCTGCCTTTGGCCCAGGTCATGATCCCAGGGTCCAGGGATTGAGCCCCGCATGGGGCTTTCTGCTCAGCAGGGAGCCTGCTTCCCTCCCCCACCCCTTCTGCCTGCCTCTCTGTCTACTTGTGATCTTTGTCTCTCAAATAAATACATAAATAAAATCTTAAAAAATATTTTACTTTTAAGATTAAATAGTTTATAGTATGTGACCTATACATATTCCCCAACTACTGATGCTTCAGGGAAGGTTGCTACAAATGCTAACCACAGATAGCTAGTAACATCATCATGGTGATTAAGTAAGTAACATCATGTAATGTCATGCAGTAACATTAGCAACATCATGGTGATAAGAAGGAGAAGGGAGCTGGTTTTGTTTAGGTCACAGTTATCATGTCTGCCCCATATCTGATGCATCTAAGTTGTTTCATGAATATTTTCCATCATAAGGAGACTCCATAAGGAAACTCTTTTATTCTCTGTGTCTATTCAGGTCAGGAGAATTTTGTAGCCTCTGCCATCCACATTATTTTGAAATTCTTTCAAAAGATTATTCTTCCTTAAAAAAAAAAAGGTGATTACTCTTTATCCTTTTTAAACTCTTCTCATCATTTCACATACTCTCTCTGGAATATCAAATGGTTCCTGTTTTAGCCAAAGTGTTCAAGTTCAACTAAAAATACTGATTTTCACAAATAAGGTCTACCTGTTCTATTCACTGCTTGTGAAATCATATGCTATCTTATCTTTGTCTATCTTGAATAATCCCCAGTTGGTAAGTGTGCCCTCCTTGTTTTAAGTTAGTGCTGGGCCCCAAGAGCCTCTTCAGAGGTCACTAGATGAAAGAGCCCTTTGGAGAAATGTTTTAAAAGATCTATAGACTGCACTTTAAGCAAATACTTGACTGAAAATGCTCCTTTTTCTAAGTACAGCAAGGTAAGAGCTTTTTCCAGTTTATTGCTACCAAATTCACATATATAACTTTAAAATTCCACCTTTAATTTTCAACAATTAACATATTAATCTTGTCATATTTCTAATAAGAAGTGATAGATCTTATTTTCTAGTATCCATAGGACATTTGGAGTTGAGCTGCACCCCATTACTTCTTCTCCTGGGCATACATAAAGAATGCATTCTCGTGTACTTTGTAATTGGTGTGACATCCAGACTATACTCAACTCAGTGGAAGTAATCTGTGTCAGCCCTTTTTTTTTTTTTTTTTTTTTTTTTTTGCTTCAAGATTTTATTATTTGACAGAGAGAGACAGCAAGAGAGGGAACACAAGCAGGGGGAGCAGGAGAGGGAGAAGCAGGCTCCCGTCAGAGCAGGGAGCCCGATGCTGGGCTCGAACTTAGGACCCTGGGATCATGACCTGAGTCAAAGGCAGACACTTAAGGACTCAGCCACACAGGTGCCCCCTGTGTCAGTTCTTGATTGGACATTTTAGGAGAGTATGTGTGTCTTCTTCATGTTCTCTTTCTGCTTGCACCAGCTGAATGCAGATGAGAATAGGGCCTCAGAAGATGGCAGAGCCCCAAGATGGAGCCTAAGCCTGTACATGGTAGGTTGAAGGAGACTGTCCTGCTGACTTAAACTCTTACCTGGGCATGTTATATGAGCAAGAATAAAATTCTGGCCCTTAACCCACCGAATTTTTGGGTGCTGTTTATATATTTTGGGCTTAGCTGATCAATAAAATTTTGAAGCACACTTTTGGCTGGAGCTTATTTCTATAACCTTATTCCATTCTCACACTTAAAACTTCAGTGGTCTAAGAGTAAGGTCCAAACTTCCTTGCCCGATCCCTAAACACCTACATAAACTTGTTTCATTCTTTCTTTCCAGTATCACCTTTTACCACTGGTTCTTCCTGATACTAAATTGTTTTCTACTTCCTTAAAGTATCGTGGTTCTACAAGCTTCTTTATTTACTCTTGGGATACATTACTCCCTCCGAATCAAAGGTCTTCATCTGTACTTGCTAAGGTTTTCCCATTTGTCCTTCAAAGCTCTAATGTGAGTGGCTCTTTGGCAGCTCAGTGCAACATGAATTGCTCTTTCCTGGGTTCTTCCAAGTCCTACATGTGTATCATTACACAAGACTTAGAACTTTTTATTGTAATTATTTGTTTATGTACCTATTTTTCATTCTGTACAGTGAATTGCTTAATGGGAAACAGTCCATATTCATCTCTATTTACAATATATATTGAAAAGATAAATTAGCCGTGCCTATTTAAAAGAATGGATGACCTACAAATTAATCATTTAAATTTTCTTTTATCTGAATGTTTAATTTTATTGACTCAAACCCACTTATATTTAATGTCACTTCCTTACTCCCTTATCAGCCATCTACACAGAGTCTCCTTAAAGAGTAGTAAATAAACTTACATTCTGCAATCTCCACCTACTCAACTTGTAAAATATGATTTTTCTCTTACCATTTAAAAAAATTCTTAACAATCGTAATAAAAATATTTCTAAGGTGGGTAATAAAATATATAGCTGATATGTCTTTCTCCCCAGTAACCTCAAACCCTTCAGCTACCTAAAGCCATCCAGTTATTTACAATTTAGTTAAAATTGGCTTGACCATTATTGCTCCTGTGGTGGAAAACACATCTCTCCTAAAGATGGACACAAAACACTATTTTTCTTAAGGGTTTTTGTCCCAAAGTCCATGTTGAGATTCCTTTTCATCTCAGATATATTCTGTTTTCTGCATCATGACAGCCTGTCAGACTTTACTCTGATCCCTTCTTTCTTCAAAATATGACTTAAATCAAGGCTAGCTTGAAGCCCTTAAAATTAGAAAGATATGATATTGCTACACAAAGCTTTAATCTGAAAATTAGACATATTGATTTTAACAGCTTACTAATCATTCCTGCTCCTAAAATTAAAATTGGCTACTTTTGTCTCTACAGATTTCATCTCTCAATATGTTCTTGCATCATGCCCTTCCCTTTTACCCTTCTCCCTTTTTCAATCTAGATACTCTCCCGTAAAACTCCACATTCCAGCTTTTGAGTTTTTTTCAGGAAAGTTGTATACAGTTTTCCATAAAATTTGATTAAAAATTTAGTGATTCATTGTATCTCTCATTTATCTTATTAGCATGACATCTGGTATCTCTTAAGACTTTTAACTCCCTACAAAATGGCTAAGAAATAATAGGTCTCTCAAACCAAAGGATTGGTGGTTCAGTTCACTTCTGAAGGTATCACGGAATAAATTGGAGTATGTTCAGTTTATGCTGTGGCTGGCTATTGAAGCCATATGGATTCACTACTAAGTTTAATCCTATGCAATGAGTGGACACTTCTTCAAACTGAATGATGTCAGACCTAAATCCATGTAGAAGCTCAAAGGAAACCCAAGCTTGGCCTCTAAGAATATATTACTGTTATGCCCACTCAGATTTCCCTTTGCTCCTCAGAGCAGTTCACTGTGCCAGAGTCTCTGCATATCTATAGGTTTTGAGATCTACATGAGACAGACCAGAATCAGGTCTACTACACATTGTTAGCCATAGGTATGTTGTTCAGTAATTAAAATCCCTCTTCTCTTGAGATAATATTATTTAGGGACCTATTTACCTTTCCTTTCATTTGACCTTTGCCATTTCTAGTATGTTGGAATCTTTCAAGGGCAAATTTATTTTGTCTTTCCTTCCTAAAACTTTTCTTTCCTTATTACACAAATTGCCCATATATCTTTCCCAGTGAGAGGTTTAGATATTTTCTCACAACCCTACACTCTGAGTAAGGTCTAACCAGTCCAGTGGTGCCAAAAAAACTTAGAAACTAGTTGCTTCAAATATCACTAGTAACCCGAGTCAATTAAAAAAAATCAGTAGACTGGTTTAATTCCAAAATTTACTTCACTTAGTGCAGCCAGAAATATACAATTCAATACATGGAAGGTTTATTTTGTCTGACTGAAAATTTCTTACGCAGTGAATTCCATTTTATCCTCAAATCAAATACTTTTTCATTGTGTTCTGCATAAGCACCTCTTAAATGCCATCTCTCTTCTTCCTTAATTCTTAAGTAGTCAGAGTGTCAAAATTGTGCATTCTTCCCCTTGTTATCATTCCATTGTATTCAAAGAACCAGTAATGCAGCCATGTTCTTGGACTGTTTCATGTTTATCTAGTTCTATGCATATGATTAAAAATTCTAAATACCTTAATCTCCCATTATGTATGGGGGATACATTCCAAGACCCCCAGTGGATGCCTGAAACCATGGATAGTACCAAACACTATAATCTCTTTTTTCCTATACATGCCCATGATAAAGTTTAATTTATAAGTATGGTGAAAAAACAATGAATACTGTTACGCTGAAAATAAATAAAAAATTTAATTAAAAAAATAAAAAAATAAAATCTGACCCAGAACACAAAGTAACTATTACAGAGTAATCTCCCTTATGTATATAGATGTAAAAAATAATAAAGTATTGGCAATCAAAAAAAATTTATAAATTAGGCATAGGAAAAGATTAACAACAGTTAACTAGTAACATAGAATAATTGTAACAATACATTGTAATAAAAGTTACGTGAATGTAGTCTTGCTCTCAAATATCTTACTATATTGTGCTTACCTCTCTTCTTTTGATGATATGAGATGATAAAATGCCTATGTGATGAAATGAAGTGAGGCAGATGACATAAGTACTATGATATAGCACTAGGCTGTGACTAACCTTTAATGATGAATCAGAAGGATCATCTGCTTCCAGACAGTTGACTGTGGGTAGCTGAAACCAGAGAGAGCAAAACTGTAGGTAAGGGAGGGACTACTGTATCTCCCAAATTTTTACATACAACATTTCCTCTAAAGATAAATCGTAAATGTGTTGATCAGTGGAGTTTATTTATGATTTAATACATTTCTTAATAATCAGCACTTTAATTAGCTTATTTAAATATCAAACTTGGACACATACCCAGTTCTAAAGATCAAGCTACCCATTGACACTAATTTTGAATAGCTGGAGGGATTTCTTAATATGATGTTATATTTTGCTTGGCCTATCATTTCCAACACTAAACAGAATTCCCCTCCATTCCCAAAAGAGAGAACAAGGAAAAGAAAAATGCCTAGAGCCAGATGGTCTTGATCTTTTATTATGGGTATGAGAATCTGCTAAGGCCTTACAATAATATTCATGTATAAATAACAAATCACAGTGTGTAAATAGCATCTCTAATATATTATCCAGGCGGTAGGAAGCTCATACCACTTCTAGGTCTAAAAGGACAAGAAGAGAGAAGGTTTGATTAATTACCAGGGATAATGGCTGTTGGAGAGAACTGCCTAAAAAGAGTTGTTGTCTTTGATAGAGAAAGTAGCAGTCCTACAGTGACCTTACAGGATGGAAGAGAGATTACCACCACTACCACTTCCTTCAGCTCTCCAGTCTCCTGACAAGATTCCATTGGCTAAATGAACTCAAAGTCAGAGATCCGTGGAAACCATTAATATTGTCTATGTTGGTCAGCCTCTCAGACTCAAAGGAGTGGGGGATGGGTGAAAAATTCATCTTGAATTCAAAGTGTTAGTATTCAATGCAACACATTTATTAGGTGTCCCAGAAATAGCACTGGTGAAGAATGTTTCTGAATTTTGTATCATTGAAAATTTCTAAATGTATTCTCTACCTCTTCATGAGATCATTTTCAAGCAGTGACAAAGGTTTGCTGTCCAACCTTAGTTTCCAGTTATGTCTTCTGTATCCTTACAATGCCTTACCCTGTGACTTTGGTTCCTTATTTTAGAAAAGAGTTGCCTTTAATTTAAAACTTCTCTGATATTTTATTTTAGGATAACAGGGCATAAATTATGGTATACACTGCTTCTTTTTAGGAGACGATCAGTGAGAAAGACCATATATTGACACTTTTTAGAAAACCAAATGTAAAAAAGCAGAAATTACTTTGTACTTCTTTCTATTTCCTGTAATCTCCTATGTATCTTGCCTCTCTCTCTTCTGTTTCTTTGTCCCTGTTTTTCTAGGTTTTTGCTACATGTGATTGAAAGCATCTGTATTTTCAATTGAACCTCTCTACATATGGGACCATGACAGCTCCTTTCTTAAGTCCTTCTCACATATCCAGAATACTGCTCAAAAAAGCCAAATTATTTATATATATATGTGTGTGTGTGTGTGTGTGTGTGTGTGTGTGTGTGTGTGTGTGTATATAAAATTTTACCTTTAAGGTAGACACTGCTTGATCTAGTGTTAGAAATTGTGGTTATTCCCTTCAGAGCAGTGCTCTGTATTGAAAGATAACTGACAAAGCTATCTCCTAAAGCCATAGCATGAATCTTTTTTTCAGGTCAGTTAGTCTACCTTCCCTTTTTTAAGACCAAAGTCTCTTCCTCTTAAAGTTTCATTACAGATACAGGTTTTGAGATGCTGTTTCCTAAAGTTGAATGGTTCACAAAAACACTTTTTAGGAGGATCTCTAGTAAATATTTTACTCCTAAAATTTTTTTTAGTAAATTTAGTAAATTTAGTAAATTTCTCTAGTAAATATGCTTATTAACATTTCCCCACCTTTGAAAACTTTTGTTCTGTGACTTTCTGGAACAAAATTTTGAACGAAAGTACAGAGATTGTGACTAAAAAGAAGTGCATATTTGGCAATCACATGTGGGTGATTCTTCAAGATTTTCATAATTCGTATTGCATATCCTCTCAAGAACTACCATAATAACTAGTGTCAATTGATTTTGATTTGAAAGTCTATTGATTTAAAGCAATAGACAGAAATTATTTTTAACTTTTAATATTTACAATATTTTTAATGAGGGAGGATACATGCATATATAAAGTTTGTGGCTAGCTATAGTTTGAATACATTGTTTTCTTATAAAGGCTTTCTGGGAATAATAAATCATAGCACAAATTCCCCTAACACCACAGAAAATGAATGTTCTGTTTTGCAAGATACAGTAAGCAAACACTTTGTCAAATATTTGTCACTTCTAAACAAGGTTTACTTATTTCTCAGCCTGGGACTATGGGGTACATACTATTTAATTCCTTACTTCCCTCTTCTCCCCCAATGAGATAACTCACATTTTAGTTTCTGTCACTTGCAACATCCACTTCTGGTATAAAAATACCTATCTGCATTTTATATTCTGCAGATAACATAAAGTCCTACTATGGGCTTAAAGAGATAGAAGTCTATTTGTTTTACACAGTAAGTTATCTGGAGATAAGCAATTCAATATTGCCAGGGAACAAAGGCCCTCCCATCTTCTGGCCATTCATTCTTAGTATATAAATCTTCCTCTTATCATGTACCATATTATGACTACTTAGTGAAAGCCACGCCTTTGTCCTTTCCTGAGGGAATGAAGAACACTGAGCAAAACGCAGAATGTGAATTAGTGAAGAGTGAGTGATTAAAAGAAAAAAAAAAGATATATTTTTTCTTGTAGGACTTCTGCTTATATATTATAGACCAAAACTGTTATCCAAGTTTGGCCCAATGAGGGAAAATGAAGAGAAGAGGCTGTAAAATATTGTCACTGGTATTTGTTTAACCAGCCTAGAGCATTTGCCCCAGGAGCAAAATTGCAGATTTTATAATTTTATCAAGGAGACTAATTTCAAAGCAATTCCAAAGATAACACAAAGACATTATAGGATATATAAGGTGATTTTTAATACTTTCTTTTTAAGCACTGATTTTCTTTAAAACTTAAGCAAAACTTATGTACATTCTGATAACTTAATGACACTGTTATCTACATTTTTAAGAATCATGTGGTATCAAAAACATACCTATATAGCCCAGACCCATGTATGTCACCAACAAATGAAGGAATCTTTCAGGTAATAGTGATGCACTATTCATTCTGTGGTGGAAGATGAAACTGGAGTTGTTTTCTGAGACACAGAGCTCATATACAGGAGATGGACACTCACATGTTTGGGTTACAACTGTTAGTGGGTTGTGAAACTAGTTTAGTGGATCTTAACTAGGATAATTATTATACAACATGAGAAACTTCTGAGAGAAAAATAAGATGCTACTAGTAATTACACTTTGTCAATAGACAAACCAGAATTTTCCTGTGAAAGCTGGTATTTATGGTCACTTTAGTCATGAGCAATATTTTTAAATGAGATACACAAAAGAAATAGAGTAGAATACACATCGATAAGGTAATCACACAATTAAAGACGTTGTTGTTATTGGTGGTGGTGGTATTTGCTGAATATACTTAACTGTGGAAGCTGCAGACAAAATGCTAATCCTTGGGCTAGAGCATAACCACAAAAGCTTAACAAAAAAAAAAAAAAAAAAAAGAGAGAGAGAGAGAGAAAGAAAAGTGATAAAGATTTCTAAATGACTCAGCCACTGACTCTAATTTTTCTCAAGTAAAACAAAACTATTGCCTGTGATAGACTCTTAAATAGTTCAGAAGAGACTATTAAAAATGTTAAAAATCTGAGGACCTCTTTAGGTAGTCATTTGTGTTGTTATTAATGAGCACATCACCTCACATATGTATTGTGTGTGTGTGTGTGTGTGTGTGTGTGTCTGTCTGTGTGTCTGTGTGAACATTTGAATTCTACTCTCATAACAAAAACAACCAATGGGTCAGAGAAGAAATCAAAACAGAAATCAGTTTTTTTGTTTTGTTTTGTTTTTTTAACATCTTCTGGAAGATTGGAGAAAAGGTGAAATTAAAAGTAATGAATCCGGGGCGCCTGGGTGGCTCAGTGGGTTAAAGCCTCTGCCTTCGGCTCGGGTCATGATCTCAGGGTCCTGGGATCGAGCCCCGCATCGGGCTCTCTGCTCAGCACCGAGCCTGCTTCCCTTCCTCTCTCTCTCTCTCTCTGCCTGCCTGTCTGCATACTTGTGATCTCTATCTGATAAATAAAATCTTAAAAAAAAAAAAAAAAAGTAATGAATCCTGGGATACCTGAAGGGCTCAGTTTGTTAAGCATCTAACTCTTGCTTTTGGCTCAGGTCATCATCTCAGGGTCATGGGATTGAGATCCACATTGTGGGGTGGGGGGAACTATGCTTAGCAGGGAGTCTGGAGATTTTTCTCTCCCTCTCCTTCTGCTTTTATCCCCACATGTGTGCACTCTCTCTCTCTAAAATAAATAAATAAATCTTTTAAAAAATAGTAGCAAATCTAAACATTAGTAAAGATACTCAGACAAGACTACACAATCTTGAGAAACGGACATCAAGTCCACTTAGAATCTGTGTAGGCAGGACAAATTTCACTATTCATTGTTCATTGAACCCCCAAAAGTAGTTACCTTTTCCCTTAAACTTAGTTTTCCCTATTAAAAATATTTTAAAAAGGGGTGGAGAAAAAGTGATTGTTTACCCACTATGAACAAAAGAAGTCAGACAGAGGAGACAATTTTATTTATACTGTATTAGTACCTGCTGAAGAGGTTAGAAGAGGACTTACCATAAATGTAAAATCCTTTTCTGCCAGAGTAGATAAGACTAAATTTAGTCCAACCTCCTTTACCTTGGAATCAAATCTAAATGTTGGAGGGCTTGCATGGCACCAACACATGTGTGTGGGTTGCACCAGTCTCTGATTGTCTCCATATCCATATCCATATCTGCATGTTTTGTGTCAGCCATCACCCGTCCTGGTATCATGCATTGATCAACTTAGACCATTTTCTGGATTTGGTGTCTAAACTAGACACTTCTGTGTGATGGCTGAGGGTAATGCAATGATTCAAATTCTCTCTACTGCTCTGGCTTATTAAAATCTCTGTGCCTAGACACTCTCCGTGGAGCTGGAAAAAGAATGCAAAATGCAAGAGCTCTAAGTAATATTCACTGACATCTACATTCTCAGCAATTTGTGGTCAATTATCCCTTCTCCAATCCTGGAAAAACCTTTACTAGTTTTGAGAGATGAGAAAGGAAACTAAATATTGCACTCCTAAAACCTCAAATCTTTTGACTAATTTATTTTGACTTTATTTTGGAAACTAAATCCAGAAAACTTCTTTGTTTCTTTATACATTCTCATATCATTCCTTTGAGGTGATAAAAATAGAAAGTATTTTAAAAAGGGAAAAGGGTAAGAAGAAAAATGAGACGTGTCAATTTATATTTCAGAAATTTTATGTGTATAGAATACATATTATTTGTAAAATAAAATTATATATTATTTGCTATATATTTTTAAAGACTTATTTATTTATTTATTTATTTATTTATTTATTTATTTTAGAGAGAGTGCAAGTGGGAGGGGCAGAGGGAGAGAGAAAGAATCTCAGGCAGACTTCGTACGAAGTGTGGAGCCCCATGTGGGACTCAATCTCACAACACTGAGATCATGATCTGAGCCAAAACCAAGAGTTGGATGCTTAACCAATGGTGCCATCCAAGCTCCCCTCATGTTCAGATTTATGAAATGAGATAATTGAGAATTCTATACATTTATAAATATATATATTTATAAAATATGACTATAATGTATGACTTGCATTTCAACTTTTTTTTTCTAGTTTTATTGAGAAATATTTAACTAACATCACTGTGTAAGTTTAAGGCATATAGCATGATCATTTGATTTACATATACTAGATGTGATTACCAAAACAAGTTCAGCTAATATCCATCTTGTATAAAAAAAAGAAAATAAAGAAAACTGGATAAATATTTCTCTTTATTATGAGAACTCAGAATTTACTGTCTTAACAACTTTTCTACATATGACACAACAGTGTTAGCTATATTCCTCATATTATACATTATGCCCTAGTATTTATTTATCTTATAATTGAAAGTTTATACTTTTTGAGCATCTTCCTTCAATTTCCTCTACCCCTACTCTGTGTCTCTGGTAATCTAAATCTGATCTCTTTCTATGAGTTTGTTTTTGGGTTCCACACATAAGTAAGGTCACACAGTATTTATTTTTCTCTGATTTATTTCACTTAGCATAATGTCTTCATGATCCAACTATGTTGCTACAAATTGTAGGATTTCTTTGTTATGGCTGAATAATATTCCATTGTGTAAATATATACCAAAACTTTTTTATACATTTATCCATCTATAGACACTTGGGTCATTTCCATGTCCTGGTTGTTTTAAGTAATCTGCTATGAATATGGGGTACAGATATCTCTGAGTTAGTGTTTTCCTTTCATTTGGATTATTCCCAGGAGTGGAATTACCAAATCATATGGTAGTCCTGATTTTAATTTTTTGAGGATCCTTCATACTCTTTTCCATACTGGCATTACAATTTAAACTCCACCAACAGTGTACAAGGGTTCTCTTTTCTCCACACCCACAGAAGGATTTTTTTTTTATTTTTTATCTTTTTGATAATAGCTATTCTAACAAGCATGAGGTGATATCTCATTGTAGTTTTAACTTGCATTTTACTAGTGACTAGTTATGTTGAGATTTCCTGTATTTGATAGCTTTTTCTATATCTTTGGAGAAATGTTTATTCAGGTCCTTTGCCCATTTTTAATTGGATTATTTGTGTTTTTTGCTGTTGTGTTGTATATGTTTTTTATATATTTTAGATATTAATCCAAGGGATACTAATCCCTTATCAAATACGCAATTTGAAAATATATTTTCCCATTCCTAGGGGACTGCTGTTATGGTCTATTTCTGGGAAAAGCAACTCTTGGAGCTTTGAGGACAGGGATGGGGGGGTGGTTGGTGGCTGAGAACAGTTGGATTGGATGGCTTAGTTCTGTACCCAAGTGAGACTGTAGAATGGGTATTAAGGAGGGCATGTATTGCATGGAGCACTGGGTGTGGTGCATGTACAATGAATCTTGGAACACTGAAAAAAGAAAAAAAAAGAAAAAGAAATGGGCAGAAGACATGAACAGACATTTCTGCAAAGAAGACATTCAAATGGCCAACAGACACATGAAAAAGTACTCAACATCACTTGGCATCAGAGAAATACAAATCAAAACCACAATGAGATACCACCTCACACCAGTCAGAATGGCTAAAATTAACAAGTCAGGAAATGATAGATGTTGATGAGGACATCAAGAAAGGGGAACCTTCCTACACTGCTGGTAGGAATGAAAACTGGTGCAGCCATTCCTGAAAACAGTACAGAGGTTCCTCAAAAAGTTGAAAATAGAGCTACCCTACAACCCAGCAATCTCAGTACTGGGTATTTACCCTAAGTATACAAATGCACTGATCTGAAGGGGCACATACACCCAAATGTTTATAGCAGCAATGTCCACAACAAACAAACTATGGAAAAAAGATGTCCATCAACAGATGAATGCATAAAGAAGATGTGGTATATATGGAGATATATCTCTCTCTATATGTAATATATAAGATAAATAAATACTTAGTATATATAAGTATAAATACATAGTATATATAAGACAAATAAATGTATATACACATAGTATATATAAGATAAATACTATACATATATTAAGATAAACAAATACTGTATATAATGTATATTAAGCATACATTATATATGCATATATATGTATATATAATGCGGACATCAAAAAAAAAACTTGCCATTTGCAATGACTTGGATGGAACTAGAGGGTATTATGCTAAGCAAAATAAATCAATCAGAGAAAGAAAATTATCATATGATCTCTCTGATGTGAGGAATTTGAGAGGCAGGACAAGGGGCTATGGGGGGGCAGGGAGGGAAAAAATGAAACAAGATGGGACTGGGGAGGGAGAAAAAAACATAAAGAGACTCAATCTCAGGAAACAAACTGAAGGTTGCTGGGGGCTGGGAGGGGAGAGATAGGGTGGCTGGGTTATGGACATTGGAGAGGGTATGTGCTATGATGAGTGCTATGAATCATGTAAGACTGATGATTCACAGACAGGTACCCCTGAAAAAGAAGTACATTATATGCTAACAACACCACCAACAACAACGGGGCACCCGGGTGGCTCAGTGGGTTAAGCCTCTGCCTTCGGCTCCTGTCATGATCTCACGGTCCTGGGATCAAGCCCCGCATGGGGCTCTCTGCTCAGCAGGGAGCTTGCTTCCCCCTCTTTCTCTCTGCCTGCCTCTCTGCCTACTTGTGATCTCTGTCAAATAAATAAATAAAAATCTTTAAACAACAACAACAATAACAACAACAACAACAAGTGGCTGAGTCCTGTGGATACACCTGCATCCCCCATGGTGCCATATCTGAGTATGTGTTGCTGCAAAGTGGCCCACAATGCAGGGAAGAGTCTTGGTATCCCCCTGGGTTCTCTTTTTTTCCACCAGAAAACCTGGTCTTAGGGGAGACTTCACATGGTGGTGTGCTGGCCTGGGATGGTCAATGTGGTCAATTTGTGTCTGCTTTTCTTACCCTTCTAAAGCATTCCATTCTAGTGTAGGAGAAATGTCTCAGCCTCATCTCCATGTCCAGGATTCTCTTAGTGATGTCTTGTTTTTTTAATAACTGTTAGTTGCTCTCCTTTGTGAGGTGGAATGAAGAAAGGAACAACTTATGTCATCATCTTGGTGATGTCATTCTTAACTTTTTTTAATTGAAGTACAGTTGACACAATGTTGCATTAGTGTCAGGGGTACAACATAGTGATGTGACAAGTCTATATGTTATGCTATGCTCACGACAAGTATAGCTAACATCTGTCATCATACCACATTATTACAATATAAATTGATTATATTCCCTATGCTGTACCTTTTATTCCTGTGACGTATTCATTCCATAACTGGAAGCCTGTATCTCCTATTCCCCTTCAAGCATTCTGGCTATCTCCCAACCCTCTTCTCTCTGGAAAATATCAGTTTGTTTTCTGTATTTATGGCTTTGTTTTTGCTTTCTGTTTGTTTTGCATTTTTAGATTCTACATATGAGTAAATTCCTATGATATTTGTTTCTCTCATTTCACTTAACATATTACCCTCTAGGTCCATCCACGTTGTCACAGATAGCAAGATCTCATCTTTTTATGTCTGATTAATAGTCCATTGTATATACCATGACTTCTTTATTCATTTATTTATCATTGGACACTTGGGTTAGTTCCATATCTATAGTAAAAAATACTGGGTATTGTAAAAAATACTGCAATGAATACAAGGTATGCATATATCTTTTCAAATTAGTGTTTTTGTTTTCTTTGGGTAAATATTCAATCATGGAATTGTTGGATCACATGGTATTTCTATTGTAATTTTTTGGGGTACCTCCACACTATGTTCCACAATGGTGACACCAATTTATATTCTCACCAATAGTGCACAGGAGTTGTCATTCTCAACTTTTTAATTTAATAATACTTTCTCAATTTCTATAAGAAATACAGAAATTAATAATTCACAACATTTAATACTAAATTGAAGACCAAAAATACTTTATTTTATAAATGCTTTTCCTAGGGGCGCCTGGGTGGCTCAGTGGGTTAAAGCCTCTGCCTTCAGCTCAGGTCATGATCCCAGGGTCCTGAGATCAAGCCCTGCATCGGGCTCTCTGCTCAGCAGGGAGCCTGCTTCCCTTCCTCTCTCTCTCTGCCTAATTGTGATCTCTGTCTGTCAAATAAATAAAAATCTTAAAAAAAATAAATAAATGCTTTTCCTAAATAAAACTAGATTCTTGGTAAATATTTGTTAAACCACTAAGTTCTTGCATGATAGACTTGTGGTTGGGTTTCTATATTAATTTCATAAACTCTGCTACTGAGAACGTTATGTTTTAACTTTTCCTCTTTTGACTCGACTCCAAAATAATTGACCTAAAATTGGGGTAAGGAACTTTACTTCAGTTTTCTTTTCATTGTATGATGAAGAGCAGTCTGGGTCATAATAGATATCTTATTAGATCATTGCTGGATGTCTATTTTTAAAACCTTCTGTATTCCTATTTTAATTCTTCTAAGTTTTTACTAAAATCCTTTTATCAGTTATTGTTTAATGACTTGATTCAAAATAAAAAAATAAGATTGTATTTGTAATCTCAGAAATTGAGAATTGTTCTCCCTCTCCCTCTGTGCTCCCCCTGCTCTCTCTCTCTCTGATAAATAAATAAAATCTTTAAAAATTCAGATTTATTAGTGAAAGGTTAGTTGAGAAATAATCATATAATCCACCCCTGAACTTCTTTCTTGCTAGTGGTTGAGGGTGGTGATGATGGTAGCATGGGGCAAAAAAATTGGCAAAAAAGATGTAATAGAATTTATCTTAACTCCTCTTTTCTTGTATTGTGTCATCAGGGGAATATAGAAGATAATGGGAGAGAGACATGTCAATGACTTAGAAGTGCAGGTGAAGTGGGAGACTACCTTAATAGAAGGAATGTATCATCTTAAATGTAGTTCTGATAGGAAAATGTCAGCTCTCATATAAAAGACCTTTAGAATGGCTCTCATGCTAATAGAATACTGCAAAATGCTATAGTGCAAACCAGGGAAGGATGGCTATCTTGTGCTGTCAGGAAAGATTTCTCAGAACTGAGTTTTGAAGAATAAATAGCAATTCATCATTTTTAAGTTTCTTGGAAAGAATTTGCACATGCAGAGATAACAGCATACACACAAAAATACATGGAATAATGGAAGTGCATAAAGTATTGGTTGATTCTAAATGTATGACATAGTGAAAAGCCATGTGTGAAGAGAAAGTGATAGTAAATCAATCTAAAGTGTAGACTGGCTACAGATTGTGAAGGACACTGTGCTAACTTCTCAAGTTTTAGGACTTTATTCTAGTCATATTATTAAAAATTCAGTATTTGTGAAGGTTGTTATTTCTAATTTCAGTGAAAACAACATACAAAGAGTTTTTCAAATGATAAATTTGAGATCCTATGTGATTTCTTCTAATGTAACCACTGGCAATGTTTTGAGAATAATTACTATTTAGATCACTATTCAGTAGTTTTCACAACTGACAGAATTTGTTTCAAAACAAGCCTTTAGGGTTCATCTTCAGAGAGTTATGCAAAGAGTTGTATCAGTGGGCTTCATTCTAGCTTCATTCTTTGCTTAACATCTATGTAAATCTATGGAAAGTCTTAAGGATACAGAATATTAAGAGCTTACATCATTATCAGTAAGATCCTCTTTTGCATTTCATGTTCTCATTCAGTATGTATATCTTTTCAGAACACAAAAGAAATAACCTTGTTACTTCCCTGCTATATGACCTGCAGTAAAATTTTTTGTAAGTATTTAATTTGCAGCAAGTGTTAGATGAATGTTTTAGAGACAGATGTGTGATCAGATTGTAGTTTTACCACAGATCCATTAATTTACTTATGTTTCATTATCTATCCTAACACTTTAGCATAGTTTCAGTACCCTGGTATTAACTATTTTCACTCTTCTTAACAAGACATTTCATATTGAACTACCTACAGGATCTAACCACAAACTGTGTTGCTAACAGAGAAAATAATTTCCATGGGATCCAGACATCAATCATTTTCCAGTTTGCAAATTGAGTCTAAAAGTTTGCAATGATAATGTCATTGTGATTTTTATCCGTGCAAGTACTTACGCCATAGTCAATATCTCAATATCTAAAGCTGTTATAGAATTAGACAAGGAGATTGCATTAATGGTAGTCTTCCTAGGACAGCAGCCACACTTCTACTACCTTCCCTATGGTGATGACATTCCTGAAAATAGCCTGTCAAAAATAAGACAAAGAGTTGGGAAAACTTTATGGCAAATTTAACTGTGAAATAACTGTTTTCTCCATCAAGAGAATTGCGATAAATGTTTTGCAGAATTTAAAAGTCATTCCAAAATTAGTTTCAAAGAATTGACTGCAAATGACAGTCCCCAAATGTGTTTTTTCCTTCTTCTTTTTCTCCTTGTCATTGCCAACTCAGAGCATTAAGAAAATCTAACACTGAAAGGACTACTCCTGTGAGATGTGAAAATAATTATATGTTCTGCCTGAACTGATAGGCAGAGAAACATTCCATCTCAGATTCTGCAAAGCATGTCAATTTCAAGTTTGCATGTTTTCTGATTCTACTACCCACAAGTCGTAGAGCAGTGATTGGAAAACAAAAGCATTATCCCTACAGCAAGGAACCTTGAAAATTGGGTAGATGACATACTTTCCCACATTTAGGGTAAAATAAATGAAAAGTGTTGTTATTTCTTCCTGTAGGTTTTGGGATAGATGATAGAAATAGTTTTACAAATTCAAGCTTCAATAATTTCCTTATAACAAGTGGGTGCTGTTGCATTAAGAATGGAGTATTAAGAATACATATTTATGGAGTCATTGTGATTAAAAAAAATTTAGAGTAGAATTGCATGAAATGAATCTAGTTTTTCATTGACTTCAACTTTTAAATCCAAGTTTATTTCCTATTTAAAAGAAATGTCTGAAAGAATAAATTAGAAGCATTTGAAAATCTTTCCCTTTTGTTTAGTTTATTTGATGCTGTAATATGAGTAATGATTTTGTAAAATTCCCATTAATTTGCAACATCCCAATACCTCATTCTCTGCTGTTGACAATTCCCAGGTCCCACTATGATTTTTACCACATATGGACAAAGACTTTTTTTCCCAACCTGAAATCAACCTTATTCTCAGACATTTTTTTTCTTGGTTTCATACAGTGTAACACTGAAATATAAATAAATAAATAAATAATAAAGTGTTAGCAAAAAAAACAAAACAAAACAAAACAAATACCTTTATTTTGCCATGGATAAGAATATATTGACGAATGTGATTTTTTAAATAACACTTTCTGATTATAGCAGGATTAAATATATACTATAGAAAGGAAATAAATATTTGGAAAAGCATTAAAATGTCTGTTATAATGCCTCTTATTAAAAGTTTTGTACATTTTAGTAGTCTTTTTTTTAAAAAGGTGATGTGTATACAATGTATTATCAGATAGGATTTTATATGTAGCTTTTTTCCCCACTGGTGACTTTTTAAGCTTTCTTTATTATTAACTAGATACAAATACATGAATGCCTATTATTGCAACATATGAAATACTTGTAACTGTTTTTACAGTTTTCAAATATTTTCATATTTAGGTTGTTTTTTCAAATTGTTATTAGCATAAGGAAAAAACATAACTCTGGATTTCACATTAATATTAGAAACAAATGAACAACAAAAACAAACAATAGAAATAGAAAAAAATAGAAACAATAAAAAATAAAGATACCCTAAGTCTACCATGAGAGTTATAATGCTCTTCTTAAGAAATTTGTTTATACTTGAAGTTATGTTGACGTATTTTCTCATGTTCTAGTATATTTTCCCTTTTAGTCTCTTTATGTTATTAATATCATACCTTCAATGACTGACATTCCCCCTCCTCATGTATCCCCTAATTTGGAGAAAATTGTCCCATTCTTCAGAGCACCATTATCAGAAGATTGTTCTGTTTGGGTGATTTTTATTAAAAGAAGTAAATGGAGAAGATTACATACGGCATGACAAATTATTTACAATCGAACATCATATATTCTACAATACTTAGGAACTCCCACAACATAGAATTTTCTTCTTGTCTACAGTTTTTCCCAGGCTCCCTAGCATTCACTCTCAGACTGAATGTTACCACCTCTGTATCCTCACCTCCTCTTTCCAGTCCTTTGCTCTTCCTTTTATTTATTTTTTGTTTTTTTATTTTTTATTATTATCAACTACATGATTTCCCTGGCTATACCTAACACATCAAACACTCACACTTCATTACATGGGACAATTAAGCAACAATCACACGCCATTTGTATACAGGAGTCCTTGTCAATCATAACTAAAGGTCCACCAAGTCCATTAAAGTATTTTGTTTTGTTTTGTCAAAGGAAACATTTATTATACAAGAGAGATTAATTATTTTGCTGTCCAGAATGCTAGCTAACCAGATTCACCTACTTATTTAGTAACATTTATTTTCATAGCATAGGTAAAACAAAATAATTTTGTCAACATGCAAAAGAATGACAAACTCTCTTATCACTTCCTTAAGAGACATTAAGGTGAAATGATTATATCAAAGTAGATTCTGTACATCAAGGAATTTTGTCAGACATTGTAATATTTATATTTCAACCAATAATACATATTTAAGTAATGATAAAACATTACTATTAAAATAGGTATCAATTTGATGGTCTAAAAAAGAAATGATTCATGAATTTACATTTCTATTTCACTACTGAGGAACATAAATTTGTGTGTGTGTGTTTTTTTTTTTTTGTCTTTTGTTAATTTTTCACCTGTTTCTAATACTGGTGTATTCATTGAGAATGGAATTACTAGTCAGTACATTATTTCAATACTCTAAGTTTGACTGGACATATTCTTAGAAGAACATTGAGCTGGAGAGTAAAATTATGTCTTGTAATATGACTATAGATATTTCTGTACTGTTTAGTAATTTCCCTATTTTCCTTTATCCTTGAAGTCATGACCTTTCTCCCTGAGAATGCAAATAAGGGAAGGTTCAACAAACTTATCCCTCCTACCATCTTTGTGTAAGGACAGTGTAATTAAACCAACAACTCCTACCCATGGAGGCAAAGTCAAGTTGAGACAAGTAAAATATGAATGGAGCAAGGGAAGAATTATGGCAAAAGGGGCCAGACACATGGATAAGTAATAATGACACTGGTAAATATATCATAAGTCTTTTCCCAAAAAACATTTCAATTCAAGAGAATAATACTTTTAGCTATTTCTCCCAGATAGGGTGTCAATACTAGGAAAACATTCAGTTACCCTACTTCCCAAGAAAACAAATTGGATTGAAGTTAAGATACTAGGTTTACCAGAGTATTTTATCTGTGAATTTTGGGGGGAAAGAATAATAAATGGCATCCCTTGATGAACTGGCTACATAATAATAACCTAGACCTATCTTTTAAGTCATGTTATGGTGATTATATTTATGATATTGGTTCTTTTATATACTTGAGAAAAATATCATTTAAATGCTTGGGAGACATCTAGCCATTGATAGGCTGAAAGCTTTCGGTGAGGATGAAGTTATTTGACGACACCTTCTTGGGGATGAAAGGTAGTACATTGCTCCTAGGTGCAGAAGTCTGCTTTGCTCTTTGACTATAGCAGATATGAGTGTGAACAGGATACTCTATAAGCAAGCATTCAGAGATTCTATATTCATAGAATAGTGCCCAAGAGTGTCAATATTAGCATCATACAATATTGCCACATAGTATCACTGATGCTAAGAATGAATGACACAATAAGCTTCATGCTTGCTTAGACTGAACTGCATACAGGAGTTGAATATGCTTAAATGTGACTGAGTCCTGGGGGTTCTATGATTTCCAAGTAAGCACAGTGTACTCAGATTGTATTCATGTCACAAGTAATAAATGGCAATGATAATTGTGGTGACTTAATCTATGCTGATTCCTGAGTAGGCAGCAATATAATTAGCAAGGTCTGAAAGCTGAAGGGAATCAAAGAGAATGTCTGAGCTGAAACACTCAATACCTACTCAGCATTGTACCTTGTAAATATACATGCTCTGAGTACACAGATAAACCATTTGGTAAAAGTCTATTACCATCTATGCAAAGATAATTTTCTGCATCTTCCTGTTTTATCCATAGCATCTCCTGTCCAACTTCTGTAAATATTTTTATTAAACATATTTATGTGATTCTTATGATATGCAAGAAACTTTTAAAGTACTTTTCAAGTATTAACACATATTTAACCTTCATAGAAACCCTGATAAACAGGCACTCTTATCAATCCTGTTTTACAGTTTAAGAAGTTAGGACATACCAAAAAAACAAAATTCAACTGAGTAAATTATAAAGATCTTATTGGCTTTATTTAACAATTCATGATGTGTCAGCATCCAATCTAGCAGAAAGAAGCTTCAAGAAGTTATACAAAATAAAAGACTTTTGCAGGCAGGAAGGAGTGGGACAAGGCAAAACAAGGCTGGTTGGTTATTGCCAGGTCACTTTCCTTTAGAGGATGTCAGAGGTCTATCAAGCAGATTACATAACTAGTACTGATTATTCAATTCCTGATTGGTTTAATATTCCATTTCTGGTAGAGCTGAAACTGTAATTAAGTCTTGGTTTGGTGGTGTGGGGCTCAGCATAAGTGCCTCAACTTATTTTTGTCTTCTTTTTAACAGACACTAAGAGTTTAAAGGCTATGTCTAATGCTTTCCACTATTGAGTGGCTAATCTAGCTTTAAACCCAGAACATTTGCCTCCAGTAACTCATTTCAGTCATTGTCTTCTTACCAACTTCTTTTCCATTTTGTCCTCCCTTTGACTTTCTATCTCCATTTAGCTTCTCATACAGTACTCATTGCTAAACTCACATATTCCTTCTTTTAATATTCCACTTTGAACATGCATGATATTGTATCTATTTCCCTAAAGTAAAAGACTATTTCACTTCAGGAAATTCCTCACAAGTACATGCTTAATTCTCCAAGCAAAGAGTGGTTTGTTGTGACAAAACAAACAACCCAGGGGGGAAAAAATTATATCCACATTGAGATATAAAATAATGTGGAAGTTGTCCTAGAATATTAAGGTTATTTTTTTCTGTTACAAAGGAAGCTGTATATTTTTACCAGAATACCTGCTTCAAGGGCTATAACTGGGCCATTTCTCTACATGGCAGGCATTGAAGACTTTTCACATTTGTAAATGCAGTACGGAAGGATGGGTAATGATCCTTCTTTAAACACATAACTTTTCTGATATTTGAACACCTGCTATCACTAAGTATAGATTTAAAAAGTTTGAACAGACCTTTATCTACTTAAACTTCACTCCTAGAATATCCCTTAAACACCATCACAATGACCAATACTTTTTTCCTATAGCTGATAGTAACACTTGAGGACACACATAGCACTCTTGTTTCACAGAATCAATCTCCTACTAACACCAGTGGATGATTCTGTGATACAGATTTTTCACTTACTGAGGTGACCAACCACACCTTCAATTAGAATGTAAAAACCATAAAGTCTCTATTTACTTTTTCCACCCAAGTACCTAATAAAATATATCAGTCTTATAGTAGGGAAAAACATTTGCTCCAAAGCTCCCTATGACAAATCCTTTTTTAAGAATTATCTACCCTTGGGTGCCTGGGTAGCTCAGTGGGTTAAGCCTATGCCTTCGGCTCAGGTCATGGTCTCAGGGTCCTGGAATGGGGGCTGTATTGGCTTCCTGCTCAGCGGGGAGTCTGGGCTTCCTCCTCTCTTTGCCTGCCTCTCTGCCTACTTGTGATCTCACTCTCTCTGTCAAATAAATAAATAAAATTGTTAAAAGAAAAAAAATTAAAAAAAAAGAATTATCTATTCTTATCCACTTGTAACACCTCTGTCTTTTTTAGAACAACTGTGGCTTATACACTAAAATTTCATATTCTTCCCGATCTTATCAATATTCTGGCAGCCAGTCTGTAATCCAAAGAACTGTAAAGCCCCTGAGAGAATACCCAGGACACTGTTTTGTATATAAGTTAGCAGTGTTAGAAGAATGATAGCCAGTGTTAAAACCACAGGAGGAAATACTCAAGAAATGTACTTTTGCTCAATTTCTGATGTGTCATTCCCACACATGGGAAAATGAGAGAATTAGAGCCTGGTCTCTTTCAAAGCAATGGCATAGTCAACCTGATGGTTATTTTGCCTTTTTTAGAGATTCACCCTGTGTCATCATTTCCAGTAACTCCAGGACTACTGCTTCCCATGGGTATTTTCCCTAGTTCCACATTTTTGTCATACCCAGTCTATGTAGAATCTCCCTGATGCTCATGACTTACCCAGTGACTATGAACAAGTATCTTAAGTGTGTTGGAGAAGAGCTTCTATATTTCTCATGTGATCATTTCATTGCACAGTAACCTGAGAGAGATATGAACCAGGAGATTAACAATTTGGTGATGCATATTATGTCAGGAAAATAATGGAGCATGCCAGGGTCTCATGAAAAGTATCCATGAACCCAAATCCCACCATAGTAGTGCCGATATGGGGCAGAATATATTCTGTTCTGCCTCTCAAAATGGGGCGTGTATTTAAAAACTACATGTGTTAAACAACTTCTTTGTCTTTGGATATCAACTAGTCCACCACATGTACCAAACCACTCTCCTTTTTTCTCTTCTTATTTGGTCCATAATTTTACTTCCCCCTATTTGTGAAAGTACATCTTAAATATGCTATTAACTCTCAACCACAATTAATAAAAAATATCCTTCCTTTCCAATTTAAGAAATGAAAATATGAATGAGAGACTCTGCCGGAAGAAGATGAAACAGGTTTGGCTGACATGGCAATGTACGTTTAGGTGGCCAGTCACTAACAGGGGCCTTGGCTGTATCCTAGCAGAGCTGTGATTAGCAGGCCAGGATTCAAGGCAGATACTCAAGCACTAATGTAAGAAATAAAATGGCTGATCACTCTAACTAATGAAAATTAAGAGGATCAACTTCTGTTGTAATTTTAGGGGAAAAACTAGGTGGGCATATGTAAAATAAAAGGAAACTGTCTGCCATTTTCATTTTTCTCCTTTTTTAGAAAGGCCATTATAATCAATAAGGAGGTGAAAGATACATGTTATTATGTACAATGATATAGCGGTATATTTTACTTCCATTCTCTTGATCTTCTTATAATGTACTTGGAGTATTAATGCCGTCATGTTAAAAATGAAAAAAAAAATCCTCAGGCACAAATAATAAAGTCCTTTCACAATTTCAAACTCTAGATGTCATTCTTGGATCTTGAACTCAGATTTTCTGGCTCCGGAACCATGGTTGTTTCCCTTACGGAACACTTGCTTCAATTCTAAGTGCCTTGGAGGTATGGGCTACATCATACTTCCTTATTCATCATGTCTAAATATCATGAAACATCTTGTTTGAATATGTTCAGTTCATACAAGCTGATTTAATGTAAAATGGGGCAAAGAGGGGTTTGATTAAAACAAGTCTTACAAGTATTACCCAGCATCATTCATTAATGTGCTATGGTATGATTTGAAAAACAATGTCTAAAGATTATTATAAAATATATATCAACACATATTTTTTGAATATGAGTAAACTAGACTATTTGTCCTTCTACATTTATAATTAGAAGCAAGAATTTCTCCCATATTATAAGTAAGAACTATACATTTATAACCTGTACAATAAAAGTTTGTCTAAACTTGGGCATATTACTGTCAGACTTCTTTAAACAAACTGAGGGTTTTAGAAGGGAAGGGGGTGGGGAATCGGTGAGCCTGGTGATGGGTATTAAGGAGGGCACGGATTTCATGGAGCACTGGGTGTTATATGCAAACAATGAATCATGAAACATTACATCAAAAACTAATGATGTACCATATGGTGACTAACATAACCTAATAAAATAAAATTCATAATACAGTAACCTGTAGGCCCTGTACCATAAACTTTAGAGAAATATGATTTCAGTGTAATCATATGTTTTTCCATTACTATCTCAATATTTGCTTTTTACAACTTTTATATAATAAGAGGAAAACATCAGTGTTGCCCTGGTGCCACTTTTCTAGGTCTCTATACCATTTCCTAAATTCATTTCATGAAAAGCATTCTCCTTGAGCTTTTAGAATCAAATATCTTTGTTATTGGTTTTTTTTTCCCTGTCGTAGTCCCTTCAATTTCAAACATTCCTCATTCACTCTTAATATTTTTTCTTTCTAAAAAAAAAAAAAAATATATATATATATATATATATATATATCTTAAGAATACATCTTGTAGGTTTATTTTTTTATGTTTACCTTATTGTCAAAAGTTTATATTTTTTCTTATTTTACCTAGCTTCACTTATGATTCTTTTAGCATCTTTAAAAAAAAAAAAATCCTTTTTTTTTTTTTTTTTTTTTTTTTCCTCTTGCTAAGAATTTACTTTGCAAGTGAAGTTGAAACCTGGTCCACTATACTCTAAAATCAACTTGAAAAATTCTGGTCATAGGAGAGAGCAAAGTAAACGTTATTGTAATCCTCATTTGGTCACTGGGAAGCAAAATCTTTGAAGAAAGATTGAGTCTTTGAATTGGTCTCCTTCTGCATTTCATCCAGGGCTTAAGAAAACTTGATGTGCTTGTGCTATTGATTTAGACCTGTAGGCCCCATGACCTCATTATCTGGAGGAAAAAAAAAAAAAAATCTTCAAAATAGAGTAAACCAGACAGGTTTTTTTTTTTTTTTTCCTTTTAAAACAAAAGAAAACAAAACAAAAAGCTAGAGAAAGGGTTTGAAATACTTTATTGAAGAAAGAACACAAGAAAAAAAATAGTGTTATGGAGGTGTCCAGAGTTCATTTTCTATTGTTCAATGTTAAGTTTAGATGAGGAGATTTTCAAGGGCATACCCAGAGCAATCTAATTAAGACATAAGCTATTTCCAAAGGATGTAAATCCCTTCTTATTGGAGTCCGTGTGAACAATAGGAGGTTTGACTCTACGAATTTGTTTTTCTAAGCAAAATGATCATACTTTTTTTTTTTTTTTAAAGTAGTCACAATTGTAAATGGACCATACAGAGCGTGGCTTAACAACAGCAACAACAACAAAAATCCGATGTATGAATCAGTAAACCAAGGTTAAAGAATTACAGCATTATCCTTAAACTAGGCAATTTTAACACATCAATGATGAAATAATCAACAAAATATCTGAGGCAGATAAATCACTTCAATAACAATCCCAGTAATTTCAAATTACATTTCTTACCAAGTCTTGTTAAATCCTTCCCTCATACTAGCTCTTTTGCCTTCCAAGTCTTTTTCCTCCTGTCCTCAGATTGGAAATTAATAATCTAGTCTTCTTTCTATCTTGTGTGGGCTTTGTTTGTTTTTGTTTTTGTTTTTGTTTTTTAACTACCTTCCAAAACTCTGAGCAATTTTATCTTGGGCCTATGTCTCATTTATCCTTTTCTTGCTTACATGGTCTACCACTATTTTCTCCAGGCCTCTCACCATCCTAGAAGTGAGTCCTGAGTGTGAATTGATACTTCATCTAAACCATCCCTCATATTACTCCCAGTTAAGTCTTCTAAAGATACTGTTTGCCACATGCTAGTTCTTTCACTATGATTTTTTAATCACTGTCTATCTGGTGTGCCATATCAAATACGTATTTCCTTTTCTTTCTTTGGAGATTTCCTAAAGCCTCATGCATGCTATGTGTCAGGAACTGTGCTAAGCAAGAAAGGACAAAGACATAGCCCTTGCAATTTTTGATTTTGCAGTCTAGTAGAAAAGACAGCCACTGAACAAGTAATTACAAGGACATTGAGTTTTATAAAAGAGAAATGCAGCAAGCCATGCGAATATTTAAAGGAAACCTTATTATTTTTATTTCACTTTGCATACTACTCTTCCCAGCACACTTTACCCTAGCATAAGCATTCCTTTGCAGTAAGGCCTGCTAAACTACTTAACATTCACTAAACACATCCTGCTATTTTGTAACTATGTGTTACTTTCCACCCTTCTGCTGTACCAAATCCTTAAAAACATAGAGAAGACAGCATCCCCAGATACAACACTTTCTTTTATGGTTCCTGTGTATCCTCTGAATATTTCTATTATGGTACTTATCACATTATATGTAATTATAGTCATATGTGTCTGTCTCCTCTCCCCAGTTGTTAGTATCTTGAGGGAAGCAACTATGTTTTATAAATATTTGTACAATTCCAGTATCTAGCATAATGGTAATAATTTTATTAATCACTTAATAAAGGATATGTTGGATTGCATTGATTTGTTTTTATAGATTGGTTGTTTTCTATTCTCTTTCAAATAAATTGACTGGTAAGTAATTAAAAGAAATTACTGTAACTCGTGCTTTCTATGGTTCCACCCTAGTCAATCTGGCACAGGTTGATTTATGTGTACCTCATTTCTCACCTATATGGAAATCCCTTTACCTTGTCAAGCCAGTTTTGCCCCCATGGTCCTCTTCATACCATTTACTTCTTATATTGTACTGTTTTTTGCTTCCCAAACTGATATACAGATTCTCTATCATTTTGGAAGTTCAAGTCTCTGTATAATTATTGGATAAACTAACAGAATAAACATAGCATTACATCTGGGAACAGCAATTTATCTCTAAATGTAAATAATTTTGAATTTTTAAAAAAACAACTCTAAACGTATTACATATTAGAAAACAAAATGTAAATAATTTCCAAGGGGAAACATGAGACTTCCATACAATTTTAAACTTGCGGGAAGCTATTTGAGCTAAACTTTGACATCTATGCATGATTAAGGTACTCAAGTGGAAGCCTGTAAAGAGCTCTGAAATTTAGTGGAATGAGCATGTGGACTTTTATCCAAGTCTTTGTAAAAATCAGGAGTCTATTTCTTTCTTTCTTCTTTTTTTTTTTAATTTTATTTATTTACTTGACAGAGAGAGATCACAAGTAGGCAGAGAGGCAGGCAGAGAGAGAGGGGGAAGCAGGCTCCCCGCTGAGCAGAGAGCCCGATGTGGGGCTCGATCCCAGGACCCCGGGACCATGACCTGAGTGGAAGACAGAGGCTTAACCCACTGAGCCATCCAGGCCCCCCCAGGAGTCTATTTCTTAGTAGCTGTGAGTCTTGAAAAAATTAATTTACCTCCTTGAACTTTGGTTTCTTCACCTGTAAAATGGTAATGTCAAATCAGCAGACCACTCCATGTTAAATGTTATGATGAATGTAAAGTGCCTGGTACATAGTAAACAACATATGACTGAGTCTCAATAAATAACTTTTTAGAGAATGTCAAAGTAACATCTGAAAAAATAGAGAATATCTTGTCATCAAAAATATAATTATTTCTAAATTAGAACTTTCAGAACTGTAGGTTTTCTTTAGACACAATATTAAGAAAATCAGTAAAGGAGAACCATATGTCATAAAGAAATGTGCTATGGAATAGTTCACATCTAGGTATAAGTTTAAATTCAGTTTTATTTTAACTAAAAGAACTACCATCTGGTCAGTGTCCAAGGTCTCTTGGAAATGAATTGGAGGTTTCAGCCCAATGCTTAAGGGACACAAATACCCATAATAGGATAAACCAGAGGCTACTACCAGATTTAGCGCTCTTGTCAAATGCTCTAGTGGAAAGGCCAAGGTTCAAGTGGCACAGAACAAAACTCTTCTCACATTAATTACTTGTCTCTTAAGCAAGGCCTTTGAGAGCATTTCAGCTCCTCAGAAAAGAGTATTGCAAATCTTTCTACACTTACCAAGGGAGCAAACAGGAATGCCAAGAGAGCAAACTGGTAAACAAACCGAATAAAATTAAAAGACAAGTAGATAGTGTTGTGCTTTACCATGTCAGACAAAAGTTAATAATCAACATAGTTTAATCAACCTTCCTTTTAAAGGGAAAAAAATAAACTCGCTAACATGCCAAAATAATTTATATGTAATGCCTTTTCTTAATATAGAAAATTTTCAATTTTAAGTATTTCCATAAACACTTAAAATAGGAACCTTAGTAGTTTCATTTTATTCGTTGTTTCTGATATTACTTCTTCTACTTCCTCTCGTGAAATTGGCAAGATTCCAGATAGGCAATTATACATGCATTTGAAACCATAATTAATCCTCCTATCATTGTTTTTCATAGAACCTACCTACTGTTTTTACTGCCTGATAGTAGGAATTGTAAGAAAATCACTGGAAACACAACGACATGATAGGAAATAAAATCGTCCTTTGAGTGTGTTTATTTCTTGAACATGCATTACAAGCGGAGACTTTACTGTGTATATCGATAGTATTCACTAGCGATGTGGAGTAAATAGATTTCCCTGCAGTCCCTTAACCAGCTGAACTATAATTGCAAGTACAGTCCATTAATTGCAAGAGCTTAAATTCCTTCTTCTGTCATGTTTTCTATAAGGTATTCATGTAAAATTTTCTTACTAACCAACCATTAAAAAAAAAAAAATCATTGGGGCACCGGCGGGGCTCTGTCATTGAGGGTCTGCCTTCCGCTCAGGTCATGATTGCAGGGTCCTGGGATCGAGCCCCACATCGACCTCCCTGCTCAGGAGGAAGCCTGCTACTCCCTCGCCCACTGCTACTGCCTGTGTTCCCCCTCTCACTGTGTCTCTCTGTCAAATAAATAAATAAAATCTTAAAAAAAAAAAAATCATTGCCAGGTAAAAGAATTCTCCGTTTGTTAGGGGTATATATGCTGAACCAGACTTTTATGGAACTCTAGTTCAGGAAAGAACACTACTGATTAAAATACCTTTTTAAAAATTATTATTTCAACAAAGCCAGAATTACATTTATTCTTCTCCAGATAAAACGTTGCTTTGACATATTTTTCTGCTTTAAAAATGGTATAAATAAACAAACCATAAACCATGGTGTATACAGATGATGAAATATTATTGAGTGCTAAGAAGACAGGCGTTATTAAGCCATGAAAATAGATAGAAGATTGTTAAATGTATATTACTGGTGAAGGATGGCAAACTGAAAATGCTGCCTCCTATAAGGTTCTAACTATACAACGTTTTGGAAAAGGCAAAACCATGGAGAAAGGAAAATGACCACTGGTTACCAGAGGTTGGGATGGAAAGCGGGATGACTAGGCAGAACACAGTATTTTTAAGGCAGTGAAAATACTCTGTATGATACTATAATGATGGTTGCATGTCATTATACATTTGTCGAGCCCACAGAATGTACAATGCCAAGAACCATAATGTAAACTCTGTGGACTCTGTGTGAAGATGATGTGTCAGTGAAGGTTCCTCAGTTGTAACAAAAGTATCACTCTCATACCATTCCCGTGGGAGGTGTGGATAATCTGGGAAGCTATGCGTGAGTAGGGGTGAGGGATAAATAGGAAGTCTCTGTATCCTCCCCTCCATTTTTTTTTTTTTTTGAACCTAAAACTGCTCTAAAAATATTATGTCTCAATTAAAAAAAAAATTAAACCCCAGATATTGAAAAGTGTCTTTGAACTTAAAAAAAAAAAAAATAGTACAAATTATTTTACAGAGCCACTTTGTGGCAATACCCTGTGCTTTTCACAACAGCTAATAAATAACTATTATCTGAATTTTGATGAGCACACTGGCATTTTCATCAAAAGTAACTGCATGTATAAAGTTCAATTGTATTTTGAGGGTTTTTTTTTTTTTCATTTTTATTCCTTCACTATTGCTAAACCTCAGATAATATGGTTACTTTCTCACGGAATTCTGATCATTTTTTTTCTAAACTTAAGTCCAAGTTAACAATTACCTTCTTTACTCGTTGAATTCTTCACTTTTCTACCCTTGAAACTATTCACATGTAATGTTATTCATTTAAATTCATTTTGCATTTAGCAAAATGAGAATTCATTAACATGCTGAGCTAATTGTAGTCCCCACTTCAAAAACTTGGGCCTTAGTCACTTTTACAATCTACATTGAGAAAACATTTTCCATATTCCCTTTTTAATTATGTATTCTGAATAATCTTTACATGAATATATAATTTATCTTCTTTTTTTCTTATTCCACATGATCTTCACTGTATTTTTATTTCATGTTTATGGATAAATGTAATTGATAACATGATGTTTCAAGTTATCATTGTGATAGTACGTTCCATTACTTTTTGGAACCAAGATAAGTACTTCTATTGCTATGTTCTGGTCATAATTCTTATCCCTACAAGTTCATAACATCGCATAAATACTAAATACTAAATATTTATTAACCACAATGCATAATATGGTACATAGGTATGTGAAGTTATGCATATTATCAGAATTATTTTCCATGTTTTTCTGAGAATTATTTGTTATCCACATGATATCAATTCTGTCTTTTTTTTTTTTTTAGGTGATTTATGACATCTGGATTGCTCTAGTTTAATTTTATCTGGGATGTTTACTGATTTACTCTTAGTCATAGTGCAAAATATTTGGATTAGGTTGGATTTTTTATTAAACACTTTCTTTGGGTTTTTATGGAAAGCATTTTGTCATTTATGAAACACCCATTAATCTGGTAACATAAATTATGGTGAAGAAAAATAAAATTATACTTTATATCTTAATCTGTATTCTCTTCACAATGTGTCTCTTCTCCAAAGGCACAACTTTGACTGAAAGGGTAAATAAAAGCTATAGTCCATACATAAAAGTCTTTTGAATTTCTGGACAGATTACACATTTATAACCAGTGTATTTCAGATTTCCTCTGGCCCTATCACTCACGGAAGAAAGTAGTGGTGAATGAGTGTGTTGAAATACAGCAGGTTTCCTATCACATCTGTAGACCTAAGTTTTATGCTTATTTTTAATCCCTGTAGGTTAACTTTCCTGAAAGGATGTCATGAAGAGTTCTCCTTTATAAACACAAAAAATATAGTCCATGAATAGGCTGCTGGAATCGGCCTATGGGATATGGAGAGGTAGCTTCTAAAATTCAAGAAAATAGTCTTTCTGCCATTCTTTCCTAAAACCCCAGTCTAAGTGTGACTTGTGAATTTGCACAACTAAAACCAGGGTTTATTTTTGGTTATTCATTATTGGCTGACATCAAGGCCAGTATTCCTGAACTCTTCCAGGTATTTTATCACGGATTAAATGCAAGTAGGAAAATTTCAGACAACTCCCTGCTTAACCTTCAAGATTTGCTGATAGATACATGGTTCATTCTATTATGTAACATTGTTGAAACTAGATGCTTATGCTGAGATTACATCCTATATTTTAATGGGTTAACATTATTAGTCTTAGTGAGTAGAAAATGAGTAGAAATAACACTTTCTGGTCCTAAGATCATTGATATGACTAACTTCTTATTTTCTAACGTAAGCAATTATTTCTTATATAGAAAATACATAAGCTCTAAACTTACAGAGTTCTCTAGGCTCTGCTTTATTAGCATTCAACAAATTTTGATGCATTGCATTTCATTTTCATTGAATTCAAAATATTTTGTAATTTTCTTTGTGTTTCTCTTTTGACCCATGGTTAGATTTAATTTATAAATATTTATACATACTTTGTAGATCTCTCTTTTAATTTCTAGTTTATTTCAGTGGATGTCATAAAATATTTTTATGATTTTTATTTTGTGTTTGTAAGTTTTATTTAAAGTTCAAAATATCATGTATTTTGGTGAATGTTCCAAGTCTACTTGAAATAAATGTGTATTCTGCTGTTGTTGATGGAAGTGTTCTATAAACTTCAATTAGGTCAAATTGACTGATAGTGTTTTTCGGATTGTCTATATCGTTTCTGATTTTCTGTGTATCTTTTATATTGATTCCTGAGAGAGGACTGTTGAAGAATTAAACTGTAATTGTCAATTTGTCTGTTTTCTTCAATCAATCTTTTTTTTTTTTTCCCCCTTCATGTATTTAGAAACTCTATTGTTAGTATTTAAGCGTTTAGGGTTTTTAATGTCTTCTTGGTGAATTTTGCTTTTTATAATTATGTAGTGCCTATCTATTGCCCTGATCATATTTTTGTTCTGATGTCTACTCTATGTTTTAATATAAACATCCCAGGGTTCTTTTAGTGCTTGCAGTCCTTATATTTTCCACCCATTTTTGGTTTGCACTGATCTCTTTATTTATATTAAAAATGAATTTCTCTTAGACAATATCTATTTGGGTTCTGATGTTTTTAATCCAATCTGGCAACTTCTGCCATTTAATTCAAATTTAATATAATTATTGCTATGGATAAATTTAAATCTAACATTTTGCTAGTTATTCTTTTCTTTTTAAAACTATTTTTGGTTTTTAGCTTCCCTTTCCCTTTTTTCTGCCTTTTATGAGTTACATTTTTAAAAATAATTTCATTTTGTCTTTACTACTGGATTTTTTTTATCCCTATTTATTTAATTTTACCAGTTGCCATAGTGTTTACAATATACACTTTAACGTATCACACAAGTCTATCTTCATATTATACCATGCCACTCCAAATAAATAGTAAAAACCTTAAAACAATATACTCCCAATTATTCACTCTCATTTTGTGTACTATTATTAACACAAACATTACATAAAAACATTACATATGTTATGTAACTAGTGCCTAATACATAAAAGTACACACACCATTGTTACTCGCTACTGTATATTTCATTTAAGAGCCCATTACTTTTTAGAGAAATTAAAAGAAAAAAATTTCCACATCTTTCACATTAGTGTTGGCATATAGGATTCCTGAAATTCTTCCTCTCTTTGTGTACATTCAAATTTCTATCTTTTGTCATGTTTCTTCTGTCTGAAGAAATGTCTTTATATTTCCTATAACACTGGTTTGTTGTAAAAGTGTTTATTTCATCACAACTTTTAAAATATATATTCACTAGGTAAAGAATTTTAGAATTAAAGTTTTGATTTTTTTCCCCTTGTACTGTATGCAGAAGTTACTTCATTGTTTTTTGGTATGTATGGTTCATGACAAAAAGTTCAATGTAAATCTTAGCCTTGTTCCACTGAACATAACCTTCCTTTTTTTTCCCCTTCCAGTACTTTCAATAATCTTATTATATTTGGTTTGTACTAGTTTGACTAGACTATAAGACATATGTATATGGGAGTGTTTTTAACACCTCTTGGGATCTTTGGGCTTCATGCATTTTTAAAAATCTTACTATATTTGCAAAATTATGGGCTGTTTTTAAATATGTTTTCTGATCATATCCTCTCTCACCTCTTCTGGGATTCCTACAACAATAGGTAGGTAGATTCCTACCTGCAAACCAGACCATTTGATAGTGCTCAACAGGTCTTATATATTCTAATATGTTTTTCTCATTTTTTTTCTTTATGCTTCAGTTTGAATGATTTCTATTACTCTATCTTAAACTTTATTATTTCCTTTGTTGTGGAAAGCCTATTTGAAAGTATTAAAGTATTTACCTCCAAAATAGTGGATTATTTTGTTTCCTAATAATTATATTTTGTGTATATACATATGTATAACATATATATAATATATATTCTATATAATATAATATCATCACAACTGCTCATCAAAACTGCACTCCCCAATCCCCATTACCCACTCAACCCTTCCCCCTATCTACCAGCAGTTTGCTTTCTATAGATAAGAGTCTGTTGCTTGATAAATAAAAAAGATGTGGTCTATATATACAATTGAATATTATTCAGTCATAGGAAGAATGAAATCTTTCCATTTGCAATGACATAGAGGTAGAGAATATTATGGTAAGTGAAATAAGTCAGCCACAAAGACAAATATCTTATTATTTTACTCATATGTGGAATTGAAGGAACAAAACAAATGATCACAGAGGGAAAAGTGAGAGGTAAACCTTGTTCTTATATTTTTATGTCTCTGTTGAGATTGTTCATTTGTTTCTGGTTATATGCTTTTTCTACTAGATAGTCTAATATATTAATAATGTTATATTAAGGTCTCTGTCTAGTACTGCCAATGTCTGGATCATTTTTGAGTCTTGTTTTGCTAGCAGAATTTGATACAACACATTTTTTTTTTCATGTATAGAATAGTAGAGGCCACTTTATCTGTGAAGTGGTTACTGTGGTAGAGTTGAGTTAGTCTAGTCAGAAGTTGTGCTGGCTAAATCTGGCTAAGCAAACCTGAAATCCATAACCCAGATCAGCAGGCTGGAAACTCTTGGACATGAACTGCACCATGGTCCATAAGTAGAACTTCATCTTCTTGGAGAAATCTCCATTTTGTGTTTAAAGATATTCATCTGATTGAACGATGCCAACCCAGATTTTCAAGGATAATTTCCTATACCTAAAGTCAGCTATTGTAGATCTTAGTTACATCTACAAATACTTTCATAACAAAGCCTAGATTCATATATGATTGAAGAACTGGCACGATACTTTAGTAATTTGACATATGTAACTAATAATCACAGTCCATCCTTTGTCAAGTTGGCATCCATGTACATCTCCTTAAACCAATCTTAATCCTAAAACAAAAACAAAAAGTCATATTTTCATCTAATACAATGATGCTACTTGTACAATCATAAATGTGTTGATCCTTGCTCCAGAAGAGAATGCAAAGACTTTGTGGTGATGTTCATTTTTCTTGATGTCCTGAAACTTAAATATTGAATGTAAAATGTGAATACCTTGATTTGGTTCTTATTAATATATATTGCATTGTATAATAAGGGAATAAAGAAGGAATAAAAATCCATTTACTTAATATATATATATGTATACATATATATGTGGATATAAATGTATGTATGTATATGTGTATATATACATACACACACACATATTTCAGAAATATGTATAACAAATTAAGGAAAATTACCAGTAACAGTTATATTGTTTTGGCAATGGGTTACATGGTCATAGCTGGTGTTGAAATTACTTTCTTCCACTACCTATTCATTCCGTATGTCCTTTGGCTTCATGGGGCACCTCAGCTGGTCATGGTTCTTTACCTGGTGGGATCACTCAAACCATTCCTAAGGAGTCTGGGCAATTAACAATGCTGCCTGAATTGAGTTGCAGTGTTTCGTTGACTTAATTAATAGGACTTGGTACTTCTAAGGGATTCCTTAAGAAACATCCTGTATTCCAGACATATTGTTACTTACCTCAATGATATAGTAGCATTTCAGTTTTCCCTTGGTAATCAAGATCAATGACTTCAGGCAGTATAATAATTCCTTTCTTTGCCAATTAGTTCAGGGACATGAGAATCCCTGAGTGTACATATGACAGTCTTAAATTCTAGTTTAATGGAATCATTGTTGTGTTTCCTAAGGGAAGCTTTCTACTCTTTGGAAGTAGACAACTAGACCAGATGAGTGTATGGTTATAAGGATAAGAAGTACAAATGTTTCCAGTGGACCACTAGGGGTAATAATGATTACCCCTTGATTTCTGGACCTGAGAACTCTGGAAATGAAAGAAACAGCACCATATGTTAGACACAGAATTAGAGTACATACAAACTTCCGGAGGACATTGTCCCATCCCTGCAAGATACTTCCGGCCAGCTAGTATTTGAGTTTTAAAAGATCATAACACAGTTCTATCAAGCCAGCTGTTTCAGGGTGATTAAAAAACATGGCAATTACAGTGAATTCCATGGGTCTTGGCCCCTTGTCTCACTTCACAGTAAGTAGAATCAGCAGCAACTTGCAAGGCAACTACTTCAGAGGAGGCAATCACAAGCAAAATAGGGTTAACCCCTCCAGATGGGCAAAGAAGACTCAGCAGAATCTCAGGTTCAGTGTCCTCAGCTTCATGTTGGTTTTCCATATGCCCCCATTCCAGTCTTTCAGGATTCCATTTCTTACCAACAAATGAATTCGCTTAAAGAAAGACTCCCTGAGGGGTGCCTGGGTGGCTCAGTGGGTTGAGCCTCTGCCTTCGGTTCAGGTCATGATCTCAGGGTCCTGGGATCGAGCCCTGCATCAGGCTCTCTGCTCGGCAGGGAGCCTGCTTCCTCCCTGCCTCTCTGCCTACTTGTGATCTCTGTCAAATAAATAAACAAAATCTTTAAAAAAAAAAAAAAGAAAGAAAAAAGAAAGACTACCTGAGAGGTTGGGAATACAAATTGCATTGTAATTCAGCCATCTTCAGAATGAGACCCTGGGTTTGGTTTTCAGAAATCTTAGCCCTATGGCTGAAGAAGATAAATGTTTATTTCAAAGTACATATACATACACACAGATAATTATACAGAATTTGAGAAGTGGATTTCTAGTTCCAAACTCATTGTTTTCCCCCACGTGCTTCAGTACAGTTAGGACCAGCCAGATCATATCATTGTACTTCCTAGTTTGATTAACATGTTCTAAGATCTCAAAAAACATATAGTCTTTTTTTTTAAAGTATTTAGAAGTATCCAGTGGTGATTGTGATACCTTTATCAACACATCATGCCATGAACTACCAGTGTCATCTTTACCACTGGAAATAAGAGTCTTTAGGGCTTTTGAACCTAATCAAACTAGAGAACAAATTCGGGGGGGTGGGGGTGGGGAAGAAGCAATTCAGAAAACTTACCCTTAAGATTGTCTTTCTCTAGATCCACTTTCAGTACCATAATCTGTTAGGGTTATATTATAAAAACTGAAGAAGTAGGAAATATATGTATATGAAAGAGATTTATTGAAAGTTACCGATTTATGTGATGATTATGTGGACTGACTAGAAAGTCCAAAATCTATAATGCAGACTAGCAGACTGGAAATTCTTAGGACCTGACTGTGGTCCACAGGTAGATTTTTTTTTTTTCCTTCTTCAACAAACAGTTTTGTTCATAAAGCTTTTCATCTGATTGATTTAATGATTCAGGATTATTGGTGATAATCTCCTGCACTTAAGTGACTATAGATGTCCATCAAATCCATAAAACCCCTTCATAGGGATATCTAAACTAGTGTGTTTTTTAATCACTGGCTGTATAACCTAGCTAAATTCACTTGTAAACTAAACATCACTGTATCTTATTAGTGAGATGGTTTCCTTGTCCCTACCAAGGAACAGAGTTACTTTGCTACCCTTCTCCCAAATGTGGCACACATTTGTGTCCTGATATGTGGGAATGAGGTTGCAGGTTTTTCTTTCCCTTTTCCAGTGGCTTAAGCAAGTAGGATTCAGAAGAAGTGGCAATGATAGGTGCCCATCCTTCATATAGCCAATTAATTCCTTTGAGAGACTTTCTTTTTATTATCCTGTATTTTTAGTTTTTTTTTCTTATGAAAGAAGGGCTTTGTTTCCAAAGTGTGCACTTTTTGCTCCTGCTCCCCACAAGTAGTTGATCACATCCTGCCTACCTATATCACGAAGCATCCTTTTTCTGTTATCTTGTTCTGTATTCTGTATTTCTTGAGGATACCTGGTGAGATTGTGTGGAAAATATTTTTGTGGGAGGGCGCAGACCCCCTTGTGCCTGGATTCCCCAAATATTCCAGACTATGCTAGCCAATCTGTAACCTTTAGGGGTTCATTAACATTTTAACTGATTTATTTCTTATCTGGTTGCATGGAGGCTCATATCTTTTTCTCATAATCTGTGTGTCAGATGAAATGTTAGTGTGTCCCTTTTCTCCTTAGAAGAGTGGGTATCTCCTTGAAAACCAGGTTACATGTTTGCCTTGCGACCAATGCTTACTAACGGCTAAATGAAAGTTAGATTTTTGATGTTTATACAGCTTTTTGTCATACTTAGGATTAAGGGGACCTTCTTTGCAGCTTTCTACATCATAAGTGGAAGTCTTTATGTACATTCTCTTACTAAAAATATAATGTGTGTAAAAATATATGTTCTCTTACTACTCATTTTGCACTTACAAAGACATTGCATAATTTTCATAGTCATTTTTAAAAAGAAATAAAAATGTAGTATAGTATTAAATCTATCAGCTAAAGCGGGGTGCCAGGGTAATTCAGTAGGTTAAACATCAGACTCTTGATTTTAGCTCAGATCACAATCTCAGGGGCCTGGGATGGAGCTCCATATTAGGTTCCATGCTCAGTGGGGAGTCTGCTTCTCTCCTTCTTCCTCTGCCCCTCCCCCCACTCTCTATCTCTCTCTATCTCTCTATCTCTCAAATAAATAAATTTTAAAAAACAAAATCTATCAGCTCAATCTTATTAGAAAGTCCAAGTAATAGTCAACAAATAGTGTAAGTGAATTGTTAATATGGTACAACAAGGTGAGAAAATTTATGCTGGAATTAGAGCATGGTTTAGTTGTCTTTTAGATCAATACACACAACTCACTGGTTTTTACAAATATTCAGTTTGATCATTCGTGTGTTACTGATTGGCATATTACATCACAGTTGTAAGAAACGTAAAACTGTACTAAGACTGTATGAGACGAAATACTCTCCATAATGAGAAGGTCTTTACCAAGGATTATGAGTATAGGTGATATAGCATGGATGAATTTCAGCTGATATAGATTGCCAACATGCTTAGCTATACTCCATGGTGCCCATGGAGTATATATTCCAACATGCATATCATATTCCATACTGGAGTATGATGGTGACTTTTGACTATCTCCATGTCAAGAGACATGAATATCTCCATATTCATCAAAGAGAAATTATTTTCTTTTTTCAAATATTTTATTTATTTATTTGACAGAGAGAGAGAAAGAGAGAGAGAAAGGGAGCACCCAAGCAGGGAAAGTGGCAGGAAGAGGAAGAAACAGACTCCTTGTGAAGCAGGCAGCTAGATGCGGGGCTCGATCCCAGGATCCTGAGATCATGACCTGAGCTGAAGGCAGACATTTAACTGACTGAGCCACCCAGGTGCCCTGAGAAATGATTTTTTATACTTTCAAGTAGTAGGCTGTTTTGGGAGCAAGGTATATATTTCTGAATTTTTTTATTTATACCTGGTTTTGGAGTTTCTTATTTGGGTTTGGTTTTTAAGACACATCAGCCAACAGGGAAGTGGTTAATTGACAAGCTCAGTATAAGAAACCCTCTCCTTGATGGGATGCCTGGCTCAGTTGGTGGAGCATGATTCTTGATTTTAGGATTGTAGTTTCCAGCCCCGCAATGGGTGCAGAAATTACTCATAAGATGACTTAAAATGAGATCGAAAGAAAGAAAGCCTCATCTTGAGCTGAAATTAGATCTCATGGTATACCTAGATGATTCACACTTAAATCGATGGTTGTTTAAGGCCTGCAGACAAAATGTATTCCATCTGATCCAGGAGAGGAAGGACAAAGATCAATTTTCTCTTGAGATCTCCAAATCCTTTTTGATAAAATCCTTCTTCTACTATTGCTATATGTATTTTTTAAAGATTATTTATTTATTTATTTATTTGACAGAGATCACAAGTAGGCAGAGAGGCAGGCAGAGAGAGAGAGTGGGGAGCAGGCTCCCCGCCAAACAGAGAGCCCGATGCGGGGCTAGATCCCAGGACCCTGAGATGATGACCTGAGCCAAAGGCAGAGGCTTAACCCACTGAGCCCCCCAGGTGCCCTGTTATATGTATCTTTTGCCTAACAAAACTCTTCTGTGAGGATAAATCACTCGACTCTTATGAGTCCATTCAGGAATCAATATTAAAGGTAATTTATGTGCAAATAACATACCAATATTAATAATGTGTTATATATATCTTTACATCATTTCCTGAAATGTAAACACAAGCACATAAATTTTCTTCCTTTGTTTAACATAAAAGCAAGTTCATCTTATATATATATATTACTTTAAAAATTTAATTTTTCAGTTAAACTGTGTCATTGCTAGTCTCCCATATCTATATAAAAGGAACTATTTTATTCTTTCTAATAATTAACATTCCATATTAAATAAACACTGAATGGTTCTCTAAGAAACATTGTGTGAAAGTTTCAATCTCTTTAACAATCTCAAATTTTCATCTATTTGTAAATTTTAATTTATAATTTATAATTCTAAATTCTAAAATAATATAATAAATATCTTCAAAATTCAGTTTTTTTATATCACCTATCTTTAGATGTAACCAACCCAAACAAGCCTTTTGGCATCCTCAAAAGATATTTTAACATATGAAGCATTCCTTGGAACAAAATGTTGAGAATGATTCTACTAACTCATTAATCACATTACCTTTCTCCTTTTTTCTGTGTTGTAGAGGCTTTTTTTTTTTTTTTGTACTAGAGAATACATATTTCAGATTGTCTTGGATTTAGATTTTTAAATGTGATGTAGGTTGCATCAGTAAGATGAATACACAAGTGTTTTAGACCATAGAAATAGAGCATAATGGGGCGCCTGGGTGTCTCATTCGTTAAGCATCTGCCTTCAGCTCGGATCATGATCCCAGAATCCTGGGATCGAGCCCCGCGCCGGGCTCCTTCTCCCACTCTCCCTGCTTCTGCTCTCTCTCTCGCTGTGTCTCTCTGTCAAATAAATAAATAAAATCTTAAAAAAAAAAAAGGAAGAAGAAATAGAGCATTATGAGAGGACCATTCATTTGATGACTCTGACCTTCATGTTAACAAGCACAGTCCAAGAACAATTGGATTTTTACTCTTAAGGTTTATCAGAGTTGCTTTTGTCAAACCTTTAGCTTCATACGGGCTGAGTAAAATGCAGAGCACCCATATCATGGTCCATATGATAGAGGAAGAGACATAATCTTAGAACCAATACTTCAGAACAGATTTTTGATTCAACACTTTCCTGCTTATGTCAGGACAGAAAATTCTAGGGTGTGCAGGTCTGGGAGTTGTTCTAGAAGCTAAGCAAGTTTCTAATTTTTTAGTTTTCATAATAACTATGTAATTCTGTAAATCAATTAAACAATTCTATAATACATTATGATTTATTATTCCTATGAAATTTAAGGTATGGATCTGGTGTGAAGCCATCAGATACTGTTACTACTCCTCCAAATATGCTAATTCTTGCTCTTAAATCTGTCAAGATCACAGCATATTTTGAGAAATAAATTGTGTTGATATCTTCATTGACTTAGAGATATCTTTATACTTTATAACTCTTCTTGATAAATTTTGACATTATGTATGTTTCTAGAAAATTGTCCAATATTAGGAAATTTTGGAAATCTACTAAGTATAGGGTGGTGCTAATTCTGAGTATCTGTGATGAAGTCCTGCATGGATATTGTTGTCCTTGCTTCTTTTTTCTTTTTAATTGTTTTTGAGTTATACCCTAAAAATTCTCTATTAGTTCAGTTCAAGAAATTATATCTTGGGGTAAATGCCCAATTCTAACCTTTTTTGTTATTTTTAAATTTACTTATTTCTGTTTTAATGTTACTGAATACTTTTGCTTTGATAATGAAAACTTTTTATAAGATATATTATATGAATACTTAATGGCTATTTATGAGTTCTTTTGAAAATGAATAATTTTGAAAAATGTAATAACTTTTATGATATATACATATATGTGTATACACATACGTATGTTATTTTTTTTTTCCCTAGGCAATGACTGAAAATATTGTGTAAGCAACCTATTGTCTGGCTTTCAATTTTTCAAACAGATTGTATTTTACAAAACTTCACATTACATTTTAGTGCATAAATATTCATAACAGATAGAGTTTACTGTTAGCAGCTTGCTTTATCAATACTGATCTTTTTTTCTCTTTTATTTTGCTTTCCTCCATTTTTGTGTCTATCTACCTATCGGTATGTGTGTGTGCATTATATGTGTATACACATATACCATCTTCTTATTTATTGGGATACACACACAAAAAAAGAGGGAATCATTTTGTGTCACTAGGTATACTTGTAAAAAAATGTAAAGTATAAGTAATATAAAATTGTAATAGTTTATCAAATTTAATATTTATATTTTATAGTAGATTTATCTTATATACATTTTATGACCTGTGTTTTGTTATTTTCCTAGCATCCAGAAAAGCTTACTGTTTTTTTTTTTAACACCTTCCAAGATTGAATAACTCATAATCTTTGTCAGCATTAAAAAGAACAGTACTGGGGTATCTGGGTGGTTCAGTTAGTTAAGCATCGAACTATTGATCTCAGCTCAGGTCTTGATCTGAGGGTCATGAGTTCAACCCCTGCACTGGGCTCCACAGTGGGCATGAAACCTACTTAAGAAAAAAAAAAAGTATTATTTTGGGACCTATTATTAGAGTGAATGATTTTTTTAAATAATTTGGACTTGTCCTTGCTTAACTTTCATTTATATATATCTATATAGAGAGATATATTTTAGATTTAATGAAATTTTATTCTAATACCATTTTTGCAGTATTTTTAATCATTTTAAATATTATTTTGTTTAATGTTAAAACATACAGAGCAACAATTTTATTATTTTACCCAGCTTTATTTTTGAGAAACACTACTTTCATATCCCTATCTTATTTTACTTTGCTATTCTTGGCTACTTTTTTCTCTATTTTAAAATTTTTTCTAGCTTTAATGAGGTATAATTGAAAGTTATAGTCTCTTCCATAAATGGGGCTGGGAAAACTGGATAATGACATGCAAAAGATTGAAACTGAACCATGATCTTACATTACATACAAAAACCAACTCAAAATGGATTAAGGACTCAACTTCAGACCTGAAACCATAAAACTCCTAGAAGAAGGGGTGCCTGGGTGGCTCAGTCAGTTAAATGTCTGCCTTTGGCTCAGGTCATGATCCTGGGGTCCTGGGATCAATCCCCGTGTCTGGCTCCTTGCTTGGCAGGGAGTCTGCTCTCTCTTTCCCTACTGCTCATGTTCTCTCTCTTTCTCTCTCTCTCTCTTGCAAAATAAATAAATAAAAATCTTAAAAGTAAACAAAACAAAACAAAAAACTCCTAGAAGAAAACATAGGTGTTATGCTCTTTGACACAAGTCTTGGCAATGAGTTTTTAATTTGACACCAAAATCAAAGGCAACGAAAGCAAAAATCAAGTGGAACTACATAAAACTAAAAAGTTCCCATACAGCAAATGAAATCATCAACAAAATAAAGAGGCAAATTACTGAATGGGATAAATATTTGCAAAGTATATATCTGATAAGTGACTAATATCCACAATATTTAAAGAATTCCTACAACTGAGTAACAACTACCACAACAAAAAATCTCCAAACAACCCAATCAAAAAATGGGCAAAGGGTATGAATAGACTTTTTCCAAAGAAGACATACAGATGGTCAACTGGTATATGCCAAGGTGCTTAACATCAGGAAATACCAAACAAAACCACAATTACACACCTAATAGAATGGCTATTATCAAAAAGACAAAAAAGAACAAGTGCTGTTAAGGATATAGAGAAAACAGAACACTTGTGCACTTTTGTTGGAAATATCAACTGGAATTGTCTCTATGGAAAACAGTATAGAGCTTCCTCAAAAATTAAAAATAAAACTACAGTGTGATCTAGTAATTCTACTTTTGCTTATTTATCTGAAGAAAACTAGAGCACTAACATGAAAAGATATCTGCTCTTCCATTTCCTCTTATACTTACTTTAAAAAACTCCTATTTACTATGATATTAATATTTTCTTATAGGATTATTTGAACTCATTAGGATATTAACTTTTTGTGTTTGTTCAGTTTGTTTTGTAATTTTCATTTTATATATATATATATATGTATATATACACATACACAAACACATGTGTATATATATGGACATTGTAAATAAATGTGTATATATGTGTATATAGACACATATGCACATATAGGCAATATAGATACACACACACATATATATATACTTTATACACATATATACATTTTATTAAAATCCATAAATATTGTGGCCAAAGATTTGCTCACAACTTCTTATGTTTATTCAATTTATCTATGTTTGCATTCATTTATTCAAAATACATTTTTTAAAGCGACTGCTGTATTATAAGAACTGGGATTATAAAATAAAAAAGGAAGAGTCAAAGTAATCTCTGCCTTCATGGATCTTACATTCCAAATTAGGGAGACAAATATTACAGAATATAAATAAAGTATATAGTATGTTGAAATGTTGTCTAACAAAGGGCTTGGTTATCACCACATGAATCACGTAGTGTAAAGTGTAGGATGTACAGGCAAAAGATTAGCAGTGAAATGACAAATAGATTCTTGAGGACTTCTGTTGTGTTCAGAAAGGTATACATCAATCAGTCTTGGCATTACGCGAATTGAGTTGTAATCCAAAAGAGTGACTACCCTCCTTTGTTGTTCCACATTTAATAAGGACTCCAGGGGACAGGCAGAATCTGAACATATAATTCAGGGATTTTATCATCAAGTGGCTTTGCCAGGGAGCTCAAATTGTCTTCAGCTGAAATCAGATGCCCACAGGAGTTGTGTACCTGTGCTGATAACCTGGAGACTTTCATGAAGGTTGAGGCTAGATGTTAAGTGTGGGTGAGGGGCTAGTTCTGTTAGTTAAGCTCTATGTTGCCAGGCAACCAGACAGAGAAAGCTGAAGCAGTCTTTTAGCGGACAGCAGGAAAGGCAAATAAAATGTATCTGAAGACTGGGAAATTTATCATTTTGAAAAGGGTGTTCAGGGAAAGTTTCATTTTGATGCCAAAATTTAAGTAAAAGCTTGAAATAGGTGAAGGAGTGAGTCATGTGATTATTTGGTAAGAGCATTCCCTGATGATGGAAGAGCAAAGACAAGGGCCCTGATCTTATAAGTCATTCTAAGGACTTTGGCATTTACTCAGAATAAGCAGAAGAGCTTTGGGAGTATAGAATAGAAATGTAATATTCCAAATTACATTTTTAAAGATCATTCTGGCTGTTGAGAATACTCGGTTGGGAAATGAGAGTATAAAAAGCAAGATCACTTGGGATGCTATTTAAATAATCCTGGTGTGTTCTCTCAAGTGTTCCGAGAAGTAGATGTCAAGACAGAATTCCATGTACAACAGACTTTTACTGAAGAAACATCTGTGAGTGAAAATGGAAGGGAGCTAGAGAGGGCAGGGAGAGCCAAAAGACTAAATGTCTGAACTCTGTGAAAGATGGGAGAAAGGAAGGGAAGGAAATCAGGAAGATAAGTTGTTCTTGGATTGCATTGTGATCTTAATGAAAGTTTTGGAAAGACTGACAGGGAATTATAGAACGAATGTTACTTGTGACATGAATCTCACATCTCACGGGAATGTATCTGCGTTAGATCCCTGCTGTGTTTAGTCGTTTTCTGGAAGCAGCCCATAGAAAGCGTGGTTTGAGCACAAATATAGATTGGGATTTCCAAGTGCAGCAGTTGGAGCTATTTCTGTTAGCTCCTGCAATGGGAATTTGGATTGGTATGTTTTCCTGGCTGCCACACCAGATAAACAATGACAATGACAATAGTTGGACCAGTAGAAGTGATAAAGAAGGAGTCTACATATATTTAGAAAATAGAGAAAACAGTATTTGATGAAGGATGTGTTGTGTGACAAGAGAGAAGTAAATGAGTGATCTATAAGGAATTTATCAAAACTAGCTCAAATTCGTCTGTAAGAAAATAATAATTCAAGTTCTTTTTTAAGATAAATTTCTTACCTTTCTCATTCAACTTACTTTTTAAAAAAATGACTAATAAATGTATTTAAAAACCCATGTCTAATAATCCACAATTTACAAATTAAATAACACAATTAAAATTTCAAATACTAATTTGGTGAAGGTGAAAACTTAATGTTGGCAAAAATTTTGGAAAAGGAAGACTTTTATCTTCTCTGCTGTGAGTATAATTTAGCTTGACATTATGACAACAAACCAGCTTATCACATATATAAATATATGACAACCTACTTAAAAATTCTCAAAGTTTCCTTCAATGCACTTGTTAACACTGTAGAACTTCCTAATTTTTATCCCATCTGAAATGGTTTTGCTAGGTAAGGAATTTAGAAGATAATTTTTTTCTTAAATATTTTATGTATTTATTTGAGAAAGGGAAAGAGCATGAGAAAGGGGAGCTGCAGAGGGAGAGGGTAAAGCAGACTCCCATTGAGCAAGGGGCCTAATGTGAGGCTCGATCCCAGGACCCTGGGATCATGACCTGAACCAAAGGCAGATGCTTAACAGACTGAACCACCCTGGCACCCCTAGGAGATGCATTTCTGTAAACAATTCATACTAATAAAAATTATATTTTTTATAAAATAACTTTAAATATTTATTGTATATACATGCATGTCAGTATACATATACACACATCAGTAATTCTCAGATTTGCTGATACTCTTCCTGTAACATGAAATATTTTGAGGGCTGTGAGTCACATTTTGAGAAATGACTTCTCATTTGAGGAACTGAGTTTAGATGAAACACAGCCAATGAAATCCCAAGAACAAACTTCCCAAATGATTGAAATGATTGCATGCATTTTATTTCTCTTCTCTAAAAGTTGTGTTGTAGCTGGAGCACTCTCAAAATAATGTTTTTTTTTCTCAAGAGGTTTTTTTGTTTTTTGTTTTTTGTGGGGTTTTTTTTGGTATAAATTTAAGAACTTTTCAATTTAGAATATTATTTATTTCTTCTGGTAGTATATTCTGTTACCTAATAAGTTTTTTCACTACTTTAGGTTGTCAGAAATCAGTAATACATATTTTTTGGATCTACAAATAATTTAGATAACATAATCTTTGTATTCAACAATCCATTAGTCAAAATATGGAAATTGCTGTAACACAAACCAAATACTTTGGTCTTGTGTTCTTAGAGAAATGTGTCCTTCTCCCCTTCTTCTTTTGCATATTATTTCTTACCAACAGCATCAAATAGTACATCCAATTGCTGACAAAGCTAATAAATGTAAAAGAAATGTAACCTGTATGTGGTCAAGTTAGATTTTATGGAAGTGGTGGAGATTAATGAGTACAACCAACTCAGGTGCTTTAGTCACCTTGATTTGTATCCAATAATTTATAGGTAGGTGGTAGGTTTTCTTTACAATCTCTCTTACCTAAAACTAGTAGAGCATTCATATAAAAGTTAGACTGTGTTTGTTCTAAACAGCATTGTCCGACAAATAATTGCAGAATCACCTACTGATTTACTACTTAATGGTAGCAGATAACATGACTGAAGTTTTCTAATTGTGACTCTAAAGTGTTTTTCAGTTTTTGTACAATAGACAAAATCCTGAATGACAGTCTCTTACATTTTTTTGTCACAAAGTCCATGAATGAATGCTATTTATGTTTTATATAATTTATATCAATAAATTATGTGTGCACAAACATCAAAAGTTAAAAGTTAATATAATTGTGTAAGTACTTAATATGTGCCAATTACTATACTGTTTAGCAGTTCTCAGTGGGGATATTTTTGTCCCTCAGGCAACATTTGGCAATGACTAGATAAATTTTTGGTTCTCACAAATAAGAGTTGCTACTGGATTGAAGACAGGATGTTACTCAGCATCTTACAATGCACAGGACAGTACCCAACATCAAAGAATTATACTACTCAAAATGCCAAAAGTGTGGAGATTAGGACCCTATTTTAGAGGTATAATAATAAGCAAGACAGAATTGCTGTTCTGTCACATAAAACACACAGTTTAACAAAAGAGTATGCCAGGGAGGATTAATTAAAACAATATTCACTTGTAATATTGAAAAGTGGTCCTATGTTAAAATCATAATTAAAATTTATATTTTGCTAAGTTTAAAAGGGACTAATAAAATACTTTTTTTTTCCTTCACTTGAGATTGAGACTTATCAAGATGTGGAGATAGGGAAGAATTCATTAATTTTGCTACTTGCACATGTTAGGTTGGATGATGTTGCTTAAATACACAACAACTCAACCTTCTCATCCTATTCAGCTCATTTTATGTTTTTTCGATTCCATTGTGAGAATTCATATAAACCCTCTCCCAAACTTCTACAGGAGAAATCTGAAAGAATACTATGATTAAAATGATGACTTGTGGAGTATGACCAGACCATTTATTAGCAACATGACCTAAGGAGAGCTACTTTATCATTCTGTTAAGTTAGGCTACTCCAAGTGATAATATTACCTATGACATGTAGTTTTGCAAGAATTAGAATTGATAATGCATACTAAGAGTTAAGAATAAATATTCAAGTCTCCCAGTACTTGCTGGTCATTATCATCTTTTATAGTTTCATCTGAAATTAAGAAGCATTTCAAAATTAAACAGGAATTTATTGTCTTTCCTCAATCTTCAAGAGGAAAAAATTATTTAAGCAAGATATGTATTTTTTATATATTTTTATTTTTTATATACATATTATGTATTATTAGCCCCAGGGGTACAGGTCTGTGAATTGCCAGGTTTACACACTTCACAGCACTCACCATAGCACATACATTTTTTAAGAGAAGAATACTAATAAATAATTGGAAGCTGATATATTTGTATCTTTATTTTGTATTAGAAATTTAACTCTTCAGGAAGAAAGATAAGAGGTCTACTCTTGGTGAAGCTTACTAATTATAATTTCCCAAAGAAATTCATTAATTATCCTATAGTCCTATATTTACAGGAGAAAAGCAGAAATAAAATTGATCAAACAACCAAAACATTGTGTGGAAAGGAAAAATTCAGCAGTACCACTTTTTCAATTAAGTAAGACAAATTATAATGTTATCTACTTATCTGGCTACCTAGGTAAACAATAGATTTAATCATAGTATTTAATACAAGTAATTTTACTCACTAATTTTCATAATTCTAGAAAAAATATTGTACCCTTTGGGGACATAGAATAACAAGTAATGAAAAAGAAAGAGGAAAAACAGTAAGAGTAAATTAAGAATATGCAATTGGGAAGGTATGCAAGGTAGACATTTTTTCTTCAAAAGTAGAAGAAGAAATGTATTTAAATGTATTTCTTAATACACTTAATGTATTTAAGAAGAAAGGTATTTTTAATTTATTTTTAATTATTTTTATTTTAATTATTTTAAATTAATTAATTAATTTAATTCATTAAATTATTTCATTTAGTTTAGGTTATTTAAATTATCTTATTTTTAATTATTTAATTTTATTTATTTTTAATTATTTTAATTATTTAAGAAGAAATGTATTTAAATGTATCTCAAATGTATTTAAGAAAAATACATTTCTTAACTGTATTACTCATTTAACTCAGATGACAATGTTTATTTCACTTATTTTGATTCAAATATTTAAAAAAATATTTGTTTAATTAACAAGGAGTACAGGAAAATATTTTAATTTTTACATACCTAAAGGTTATGCCTCTAAAACCAAATTCCTTCATCATAGTTAGTGCTATTGATTTATGAAATTGGAAGAAGAATCAGTAAAATTTGACTTTTCAAACATTCTTCAAAAATGTGAAAATAATCTCTGATGCTGTCTGATTTTATCACATATATTATGAAATTTATCATATATAACATAATGATAACAAATATGAACTAAATAAGGACATCTTTAGCTAAAATATCACAGTATAATCTTAGCTGAAGGGCTACATTTAATTAAGTACAAAAAATTTTCAAAATAATAGAACACCTTAAAAGATTGATAATTAAGACCTGAGTTTTAATATAACAGCTTTAATATATCTTATCTACTGCTTAGTAATAATAAATTCAAGTTAATGTTTAATTTTGTCTTAGATTGCCTACTAATTGCTCATAAAATGAAGTGAGACAGAACACAAAGTTAAAAGGTCTGCTCTTAGAATACAACTTTGTTTTTTCTTACCTGTTCACAGAAGAAAGTTTGTTATCTTTTTAGTAACTCTTCATCTAATTTTCCTCATTGACAAAGCCTAACTGTGAATAGGTCATTTGTAACTATGCCTTTCAGGTGTTTTTGACTTGAAATAAAGAAGTCATGTATTTATGAATTGTAAAGTCATAGTTTTACTCCATTGTGATAAGCAAATTATTACCCTATGAAATATAAATCATAATTTAGACAGGAAAATTTAATAACTATATATTAAATAACATTTTTCTTTCTATCCTTATTTTTTATAAGATTTGTTTCATTCATATTTGAAAGATGCCATGTGTATCCGCATTATTTTTTTTTCTAATATAGTTCCTTGGTAAGGAAAAATCATGCTACAAAAAATTAACTACAAGACATGATCTATAGCACTTGGGAACTGAGAAAATATGTGCAACTTTATTAATAAAGATAATTTTCAGAAAATTATTTATTAGAATACAAAATATAAGATTAGAAAATAATTTCCATTTTATATGTGTCCTAAAAGTGATCACATATTTGATTTACCATATTATATTGACTATCCACCAAAGAGCTAGTCTCCTAACTACCTGACTCCTTAATATATATAAAACAAAAGTAATTGGTAATTACAATTCTGATGTTTGGATTAGTGTGGAAATCAGGAGGTTTGTCAAATAAATGAATTATTTGAGTTGGAGTGAAGAGATTCTATTTAAGCAAGAGACATAGTCCTTAAATAAGTAAATATTTTCATGAGGGGAGTTTATATCCAAAATTCAAATGAGGGGGCGCCTGGGTGGATCACTTGTTTAAAAGGCTGCCTTTGGCTCAGGTCATGATCTCAGCTGTCATCCAGCTCCCCACTCATCAGGGAGCCCGCTTCTCTTCTCTCTCTCTCTCTCTCAAACAAATTAATAAAATATTTAAAAAACAAAACAAAACAAAAAGACAAAATTCAAATGATACATGCTCTGTAATTTAATTTTTTCTGATTTGTTGTTATTTACTGTATTACAGTGATTACAAAGTAGATGATTTAATTTTTAAATTTACATGTAAATATCAACACATCATTGTATTTTATTTATAATACAGTACTATTTAAAAATAAAAAGTTCCTTTCAGAGCATCCGTTTTCTTCTTTCTTCCACCTTATCTTACTTTTACATTTCATGAACTCACTTACATTACCTTATTTAAGGAAACATTAGCTTTTTTTCTTAATACTTCTGTAAGTCCAAGAAAGTATTAATTTAGTTTTGGCTAATACTTTTGGCTGATAAGTCCAAAACTCTTGATTAACCTATTTCTTCCTTCCCTGTTTTCAATACTGAGGGCAGAAAAAACAAAATATTCACAGAAAAGACTATCTTGAAACTAGGGGTGTCCAATATGCTACTAACGGAATCACTAGGGATGTTTTTTGCTTAAAAAGGTGACAAATGCCAGAAGAAAATTTTTTGGTAGCACACTTCCATTCTTTTTCCTGCCTTAATTGAGCATGGGATATCTAGGACTCTCAAAGCAATCTTATATCCATGGGGACAAAGTGCAAGCATACAGAGCTAGCGGCTAGGCTAGAAAAACAAAACAGAAGTGAGTTTTAGTTCTTTGTGACACCACTGAATAAGTTAACTGAAATTAAAAAAAAAAAAAGTCTACTTCAAGACTATTAAGTGAGAAAAATAAATCCTTACACATTTTAACCTCCTTTTCCTGACACTTGCCCTTAAACACATTCTTTACTAAAAAAAGAGCCTACTATACAATATATGCACAGATTTTAAAAAAATATTTCTTCTTCTCATTAAAAAACAGGTCCAATGAAGGCATTACATTCTCTACAGTATGTTAACATCCTTTTTCCTCTACTCATACTCTAGACCATTCTTCTTTCTTCCTACTTAAAACACTTTAAGTTCGAATTCATCTACAGATAGTTACACCCACATATTTACTTATTTTGACATTCTACTCACCTTTAATTAAAGATTTGGAGTCCTTGATCATTGCCACATTCTCTGACACTACTCCTGTAGAGGTTTCCTCTCTCAGGTATAAAATACCAAGTTTTTATATAGACAATCTAATTAACAAGGTTAAGTCTTATGAGGCATATGAAAAAAGCAAGGTTTATGTGAGGGTTTCAAAACTCAAGATTTATTTATTTATTTATTTATTTATTTATTTCAACGTCTGAATATAAAAAAGTCAAATACATACTACCCAGTCTTCCACTCCTTATAGAATTCTAAGAGCCCACTCCAACCTTCTGGAGAGAAATTCAGACCTTATACTAGAGAAATTAAAAGCCTTCCCCAAAAGACCCCCCGCAAAAATCTTCCCCAAAAGATTTGATAATAAGTAATTCCCACAAATAAATGTATTCCTGCCTTTTTGTCAAGTTACAGTGAAGGTGGCAAAGCTCAGAGTCCAACCACAGTCATGGATATTCTAATCAGCAACATCAGCCAGACATGTGAAGAGAATCTATAGCACCGGTAAGATAGATACTAAAATAAATAAAAACATACAAAGAAGAAATGTGCCTTCTTAGTCCAGGAATAATAGACTCACTGGAAGTGAGGCTTTGTGGGATACCTCAAGCAACAGAGATCCTCTAAGTTATGATTTCAGTGCTATATTACAAAGGATTGTATAACTTACATGTTCTCTAGAAAGCCATAACCCAACTTCTTTGTGTTTTTATGATGAGTAATCCTCTTGCAATGAACATCATATTAAGGACACTCAAGAAGTAAGGTCTCTTCCTCCTAGCAAATATCATTAGTGTCAGTACCCAGAGAGCCATTATACAAAGATATTAGACCAAGTCATCTGTATTTTTTTCTTTCCCATGGGGATCTCCATCTGGTAAAGTGAACTTGTAGGTTGCAGGACAGTTTTTTGTTTGTTTGTTTTTTTGTTTTTTTTGTTTTTGTTTTTTTTTTTAAATCCTTCTCCCATCTCCAAATCAGTGGAATGGGTAAAATTAGAGGGACTAATAATGACATGTATTTTTAAGGCTAAGGCTTTGGAACAACTGGGACTCTCACACATTGCTGGTAGGAGTGTAAAATGATACATCACTTAAAACTCATTTGGTAATTAATATGTAAAAAGTCACTTGTACTTTTATCCTATGATGACATATTTGCACTTTTAAAATTTCAATGAAATTTAAAAGGAAGATAAGTAAAAATACATATTCATGAAACACATGTACTGTGATGTTCGGAGCAGCTTAATTCACAATAGCTAAAACCAAAAACTCATAATGTGCAGCAGTATGAATAAAGAAATTGTGACATATTTATACTGTAATACTTACACAGCAATGAAAAGGAGTGAAGTACTAATACAACAAGGGTCAGTCTCAAAACACTTTGTGTGTGAAAGAAGCTGAAAACAAAGGTCTTTCACATTTTATCTTTTACTGAAATACAAGAATGGGTAAAATGAATTTATAATCATAGAAATCAGATTAGTCATTGTCTCTGAGTAAGAACGGTGGTTGGTTTGCCATGGTAGAATTGGTCAAAGGGGGCAAAAGAGAATATTTGGGGTGGTTGAAGTAACTTACAACTTATTTTGGGCAGTGATTACACAAATGTATGCAATTGCCAAAGCTCAAGACATTTAAGATTTATTAACTTATTTATTTTGTATTATCTATCAGTTATATAGTTGTGTAATATGTTTATTAAATATGGTTATACATACATGCGGATTTTATGTTTTTTGCACATGAAAGGATATATGGAGAGGAGAAGGGAGTTGAGGGAAATTGGAAGGGGAGGTGAACCATGAGAGACTATGGACTCTGAAAAACAACCTGAGGGTTTTGAAGGGGCCAGGGGGGCGTGTGGGAGGTTGGGGGAACCAGGTGGTGGGTATTAGGGAGGGCACAGATTGCATGGAGCACTGACTGTGGTGCAAAAACAATGAATACTGTTACGCTGAAAATAAAAAAAAAAAAAGAAAAGAAAAGAAAGGATATAAGAAAGTTTAATAAGATTCTTAATATATCTTCAAAAATATAAATACATTTTTAAGGAAAAATAGGAAAAATAACACAAAGAAAAAAGAATGAGGCTGATACCATATTTTCAAGTTTTTCTAGATGTTAGAAAACAATAATATGATATTGCTACAGTTCTGACGGAAATTACTTTCCAACCACAATTCTATATCCAGTTAAATTTTTAAGCAACATGAGAGCAGAATGAAGATATTTGGACATTAAAGGACTCAAAAAGTTACCTTTCTTTGAATCTCTCCAGAAAGGAGTGAAATTTGGGCTTCCTTGCAGGAGAAACACCCTGGAAAGAAATATAAGTTTCAAGAATCTAAGATTAAACATTCTTCATTCACTGAAATCCAGTCACAGTGAAATCTGGCCTTCTTGCTCTTATAATAAATTCATTCTTATAATAAATTCACTCTTCAGGAAATTACCGTTTCCTAGATATCTGCATGACCTGCTTCTTCAACTAAGTCAGGTTCTATTCAAGCATTCCCTAATATTAAAGGTATTTCCTAACCACCTTCAATTACACAGTGACACTACCCTTTCTTGTTCACTCTTCAACCTCTTATCCTGTTTAATTGGTTTTCTCAGGAATCATCTCCACCTGATATAAAATGCAATACATAAATGCATGTCTTTTAAAAAAAACAATATTTTATTTATTTATGGGAGAGAGAGAATGAGAGAGAGAGAACATGAGAGGGGAGAAGGTCAGAGGGAGAAGCAGACTCCCTGCTGAGCAGGGAGCCCGATTCGGGACTCAATCCTGTGATTCCAGGATCATGACCTGAGCTAAAGGCAGTCGCTTAACCCAGGCACCCCATAAATGCATGTCTTAATAGTATATATGTCAGTAAACATACTCACATATAATTCAGTAAATATAGTGTGTACTCATTGTCTTTTTGCAAGAATGTAAGTTCTTTTTTTAAATTTTATTTATTTATTTGACAGAGAGAGAGTGTGAGAGAGCACAAGCAAGGGGAGCAGCAGAAGGAGAGGGAGAGGGGGAGGCAGGCTCCCCCCTGAGCAGAGAGCCTGATATGGCATTTTATCCCAGGACACTGGCATCATGACCTGAGGCAAAGGCAGACACTTAACTGAGCCACTTAGGTGCCCACAAGAATGTAAGTTCTATTGCTATCAGAGGTTTTGTTAGTTTTTTCACAATAACCTCAGTACCTAGGGAATTGATACATAGAATAATGATCATTTATTGGATGAATAACTTTCATATCAATCATTAAAAAAAAATCACATGAATTAACCTACTTCTCTTTGTCCCTGTGTGGGGCTAATATATGTTTTTATTCATTTTATTGTCATTTGAAAAAAAAAATCTTGAGAAGAAGAGGAAAGAGACACGTGTCCAATCTTCAGACTCTTTCATGAATCACTTTAAAACATCTTATATGTCAGACAAAATTTCCCAAAGGAAGTGCTATCGAAGCTATGCTATGACTAATACGTAGAGAGCAACTTTTTTTAAAAAAAGAGATGGTGAAACGTGAATAATACAATTTTGGCCATGCTGCTGGGATGTGATGGTGTGATTATTATTTTGTAAAGTGCTTTGCCAGTGTACTAAATCTGATCTCAGAAATGAAACTATCTAGACTACTGGGAAGATATCCAAACAGTTTTTGGTGTGTTCAGGCACCGATGGTCATTTATTCACATTTTCATTTTACTTTGCTGAGAATACTGATTTAATTTAAACTGGGTAAAATAGTACCTCCTTCGGTTTATTTCACTTAGTGTCAAGTCACCTCCATGTTATTTACTTTATGTAGATGAACTTTTTTTTTTTTTTTCCTCTCTTCAGGGTTTCCCAAGAACAAGTGACATGTGCTGTATTGTACTTTGGTGTCATGCGCTCAGCATTTTTTTGTAAAGGCGATTCGTGGTTATAATTTTGTTTTACAGTTTATAAATAACTAAAAGTCTATGATTATATCAAGAAACCGAATCTATTTTTGTAAGAATCACAGATTACCTTGACATTTTCTGTTGAGTGGTGCCTCTCTTTCATATACAGCATTAGAATATTTCTTGCTCTATATCTTGGAAAAGAAACTCCAAAGAACTCTTGTCTCATTTTCCCTATTAGTTAACAGCATTCCTTATTGACAAGGCATCTAACCTTTCTGCAATTTATTTAAGTAAGGATGTTCATCTCAAAATATGGTTTCCAAATTGTGCTCCTAGGGCCTCTTGTTGGGGTTAAAATTAGCGCGCACGCTCTCTCTCTCTCTCTCTCTCTCATTTTTTTTAAAAAAGATTTTGTTTATTTGTCAATTAGAGAGAGAGAGAGAGAGAGCACACACAAAGCAGGGGGGATTGGAGGCAGAGGGAGAAACAGCTCTCCACCGAACAAGGGGCCCAATGTGGGACTAGATCTAAGATCTTGGAATCATGACCCAAGCTAAAGGAAGATGCTTACCTGACTGAGCCATCCCGGTGTCCCAGGGTTCAACGTTATCTTCAGGAGATATCTTGCTGGGATATGGAAAGCATTAAGGGCAGAAATCAACTAGGTAGGATTTGGGAGGCCTTCAGACTCCCCTTCTTCCCAATGCTGCATGCCCACTAAACACTTCTCTATTATATCTGCTATGCTTGCATATAAGGGTTTTTAAATTTTTTATACAAAGATAATTTTGGACCAAAATTTAAAGACTTCCAAACTAGTAACATTATTGATCCTTTATTGTTTATGATCTTGCATACTTACAAAAGGTCTCCTACCTGTTTAAGGATTTTCTTTTCTGTTACATTTGTCTACACTGAGATATAAGGAGAAAGCCCAGTGAAGAAACTTTTTTTTTTCTTTTCTTTTAGCTTGACTGATTTGATAATTTCATAATTTCATAAATATATTTCAGAATAACTCCATTATCCAAACTTTCTTCTGCATATCATATAATTAGCTGATAATTTAAACTAATCCTTATTCTCAGTTTAGAATAGATAATATTTTCACAACCATCAACTTCAAACATGTCTCTCAAAACACTGACATCTTAATAATGGAACTGATTAAAGAACACTTGTCCATTCAGGTGTAATTTCCCAAACTATTTTCTACTGTATTCATTAATATACTTTGGCTTTTTTGAAATCTAATCAAATAATCCAAGTTTGGGGCACCTGGGTGGTTCAGTGGGCTAAGCCTCTGCCTTTGACTCAGGTCATGATCTCAGGGTCCTGGGATCAAGCCCCGCACCAGGCTCTCTGCTCGGCAGGGAGCCTGCTTCCCCCTCTCTCTCTGACTGCCTCTCTGCCTACTTGTCATCTCTCTGTCAAATAAATAAATAAAATCTTTAAAAAAAATAATCCAAGTTTACTTACTTTTTATGACTATCAAGAGGAGTTCCTGAAATGTGTGAATTTTGCTATGGTGATGTCAATATCAGTGTACTTGCAATACTAAAGTTTAGGAATAAATATTTTTTTCAGGAATGCATAGAGAAAAATATATTATAGTCCTGAACCTTTTCAGGGTATCTACCCTACTAAACAAAACTTTACATTTGTGTACCTCATGCTGAATGGAGCAGGTACCATCACTCATTATAGGATTTTTCAACTTTCTCAGAGCTGTCACAGCACAGAGGATACTAGGAATAAATCACTAAGTAGCCATACTGTAGTGAATTATATACAGATGATGTTGAATAGGACAATGTTGAATAGATAATATTAATTATCTGTAAAAGGCAAATCCTCTCCCTTATTTACAATGCTCAAGCCCATGGTGATAGTAGAGAAATTCAGAGATTATTACCCCAAAGTGTACCATCATGACTAGAGAGAAATGGGCAAATAAAAACTTAATAGTTACAGAACCACACACCTACTCTGATGCTTTCAAATGTACAATCCCCACTTTTTTTTAAAGCTAGGTAGTACTAACAAAGAGGTCTTGGCAAATTATTTTACCACTCATTTAATTCTATTTCCAATCCTCCCCTGTTTAACTTTCACTCATTCCTTAAGGACCCTGCTCAAACTTAATTTTCTCACTTGACAGACCAGATTTCTTTGTTTTCCAGGCACCATCTTCTCTCTGTATTTTTAAAACTAATAAGCATAGTTTTTTAAGCAATTATAGGTTCACAGAACAATTGACTGAAAAGTTCAGAGTTCTGTATAGCATTTGTCTCCACACATTCAAATTGCCACATTTTCAGCATCCCTGCAACAAACTACAGTTCATTATCAATTGATGAACCTACATTGACATATTATTATTCAAAGTCCATCATGTACACTAAGGTTCACTCTTGGTGTTCTGTGGGTTTGAACAAATGCATAATGATATGTTTTCGTATCCACCACAGAATACTTCCACTGCTTAAAATCCTCCTTCAGACTCTGACTATTCATCCGTCCCTTCCCCCAAATACCTGGTACCACTAATCTTTTTACTCTTTAAAGTCTTTTTCAAAATGTCATAGAGAGGAATCATAGATGGTATGCAGCCTATTCAAGTTGATTTTTCAATTAATTATATGCATTTAAGGTTCCTCCATGTCTATTCATGGCTTGATAGCTCATTTCTTTTCTATACTGAATAATATTCCATTGTCTAGATATGCCACAGTATATACATTCATCCATTGAAGAGTATCTTGGTTGCTTCCCCAAGTTTTGGCAACAGTTTAAATATTTCACTCCACTGTCTTCTTACTTGCATTTCTGAGAATTCATATCCAAATCTTATCTTAGCTCTTTTACTGATAGTTCATTTTTTTGTTTGTTTGTTTTACCTCTTCTGGCTTCTTTCAAATTTTCTTACCTTTGATTTTCTGAAATCTGAATATGTTTTGTTTTGGTGTTTACTCCTTTGGCAGGTTTTTGAGCTTTCAGGATCTGTGGTTGGTGTCTAAATTTACTTTGATGGAAATTTAGTCACTTCTGCTTCAAAGATTGCTTCTGTTTCTTTCTCTTTTCTCCTTCTGGTATTCCAGTATGCCCATGTTAAACTTTTTGTAGTTGTGCCACAGATTGTGGCTATCATGTTCTGGTTTGCTTGCCCATTATTTTTTTTCCCCTTTGCTTTTCAGTTTTGGTAGTTGCTACAGTCACATACTGAAGCTCAGAGATTCCTTCCTCAGCAAAGCTCAGTCTACTAATGAACCCATCAAAGGCATTCTCTAACATTTCTTCATTATTATTATTATTATTCCTTTTTCATTTCCATCTCTCTTTCTACATTAACCATCTATGCTTGCTCATTGTTTACCTCTTCCATTAAGCCCTTACTTATTAATTTTTTTTAACTTGTTCTGATAAGTCCACTATTCCTGCTATATCTGACTCTAGTTCTGACACTTCTTTAGTCTCTTCAAACTGATTTTTTCTTCTTAGTATGCCTTGTAATTTTTGGTTGAAAGGTGAACATAATATGTTGGGTAAATGGAATTGTGGTAAATAGGCCTTTAGAATATAGTGATAAGGATTTGGGGAAGGGGAAGCCTTCTATATTCTTATGACTAAGTCTCAGTCTTTTGTGAGACTATGCCCCTGGACTGTTAATTTCACCAGTGCTTATTCTTTTTTTTTTTTTTAAGATTTTGTTTATTTATTTCACAGAGAGAGATCACAAGTAGGCAGAGAAGTAGGCAGAGAGGCAGGCAGAGAGAGAGGGGGAAACAGGCTCCCTGCTGAGCAGAAAGCCCGACGTGGGGCTTGATCCCAGGACCCTGAGATCATGACCTGAGCCAAAGGCAGAGGCTTTAACCCACTGAGCCACCCAGGTGCCCCTAACCAGTGCTTCTTAATCACACCCAGCCCCATTAGTTAAAACTGGATGGCTATGTCTGTAAATTTCCTGCCCTCCACATGAAAGGTTAGAACCAGTTAGAGTTTGTTATTTCCCTTTCCCTGGGTAAAAATCCAGCGGATTAGGCTCTGGTAAATTACTTTTTCCTAAGGGTGGGCCTTATGAAGAAACATAGAATATTCTAAAATATTTTAAAATGGTTACTTTTCCACTCCCTTCCCTACAAGAAGCAAGAGGGAATTTTTCTCTGACACTCACTTTGAGAACCCACAGCTCCTGGATAAAGAACTCATGGAAGTGTAGGTTCCTCCCTATGATTGAGTCCCCTTGGAGTTTTTAACACTTGGGCTTGTCTACACTAAGCCTCTAGCCTTTTGTCAATGGAGGTTTTCCTATTGAAGCACTGGTTTCAGCTGGGTTTTTTTTTCTGGGTTTCTGCTATGATAAATTGGGATTCTCTGTATCCACTTACTTACCTTTCTCTCCAATATTGGGAGCAGTGGTTTGCCCTGGGTCCTCACTTCTTTGTCATCTCTAAAAACAGTTATTGATTGTCTTTCCAGCTTTATTGTTTTATAATTGATGTATAACATTGTATAACTATATGGTGTACAATATGATGATCTGATACTTAAATAAGCTCACAACAAGGTGAGCTTACATCTACATCTCCTCATATAATTATCTTTTTCAATGATGAAAACATATAAGATTTAGTCTCTTAGCAACTTTAATGTATACATTGCACTGCAATGAAAATAGTCAATATGGTGTATAGGTCCTAGAACTCGTTTATCTTATAGCTAGAAGTTTGTACCCGTTGACTGACATCTTGTCATTTCCCCCACATCCTAGCCTCTGGCAACCATTATTCTTTCCTTGTTTCTATGAGTTTAGCATTTTGTTATTTCACATGTAAGTGATGTCATGCCAAATTTGTCTTTCTGGGGCACCTGGGTGGCTCAGTGGGTTAAGCCGCTGCCTTCGGCTCAGGTCATGATCTCAGGGTCCTGGGATCGAGTCCCACATCAGGCTCTCTGCTCAGTGGGGAGCCTGCTTTCCTCTCTCTCTCTCTGTCTGCCTCTCTGCCTACTTGTGATCTCTGTCAAATAAATAAAATCTTTAAAAAAAAAATTTGTCTTTCTGTCTGATTTATTTCACTTTGCATAATGCCCTCAGGTTCCATCCATGTTGTGACAAAGAAGGCAAGAATGCCTTCTTTTATATGGCTAAATAATAATCCTTGTATATATACATGACCTGCACATTCTTTATCCAGTCATTCATTGATAGAACTTAAGTTAATGTCATGCTTTTGCTATTAGGAATTGTGTTGCAATGAACATAGAAGTGCAGGTATCTCTTCAAGAGAGTGATTTCATTTCCTTTGTGTATACACCCAGAAGTGAGATTGGTGGATCATATGATAGTGTTATTTTTAATTTCTTGAGGAATCTCCATATTGTTTTCCATAGTAACAATACCAGTTTATACTCCTACTAACTGTACAAGGGTTCTCTTTTCTTCATTTCTTGCCAATACTTATCTGTTGTCTTTTTTATAACAGCCATTCTAACACATGTGGGAAGATATTTGGTGGTTTTGATTTACATTTCCTTGAAAAGTAGTGATATTGAGCACTTTTTCATGTACCTGTTGGCCATTTGTAAGTCTTCTTTGGGACCATATTTAGATCCTTTGCCCATTTTTAAATTGGTTATTTGGTATTTATGCTGTTGAATTATATCAGTTCTTTATGTATATTGGATATTGAATAATGCCTTATGAGATACATAGTTTGCAAATATTTTCTTCCATTTTGTCGGTTAAACAATAATAGTTTAAATGAAAATGTTAGACATAGGAGAAGGAATGATGAAAAAGAAAAAAAGAAAAAAAAACTAAATTAAGATAATATTTTCCCATGATCGTTAGTTTGAATTCTAGAAAAGTACAAAGAATAAAAATACTGGCAAATATGGATGTAGAATCTTTACTCTGGAGCAATTATAAAAAAGTAAAAATTACAAACTTAACCAAAGGTCTCCCCAACTGTATTCCCTTGCAATAGTTTTTAAAATTTCTATCAATGAAAAAAGTATTTAATAATGAAAAATTATAAATTTAGGAACATATTTTGTTGAAAATAGTGTAATGGTCATTTTTGACAAAAACAGAAAATATAAAATACCAAAAGGAACAAAGTTGGAACAAAACAAAATATAATGTGACTATAAAGAGATAAACACTGCTAGTAGTTTGTTTTTTATCCCCCCAGTGTCTCTAACTCTATTCATATTCTGTTTATGTATTGATTGTTTAAAACATGCCATGAATGATTCCATGTGCTTTACATGTCTAAACTAATTATGTTCAATAAACTTTTGAAATACTATTTTTGTTCTTATTTATGAATGAAGAAACTATAATAAAACGTTTAGAGAATGGCAAAATTTTTCAAGGCAGTGGTGGTACAAACCCACATTGAAAGAAGATATTTACAGTTTTCAAATAAAACAGTAATACAAGAGTGAGCATTTTTTTTCTTTTTTTAAAAAGTTTTTATTTGTTTATTTGACAGAGAGAGAGAAGATCACAAGTAGGCAGAGAGGCAGGCAGAGAGAGAGTGGGAAGCAGGCTCCTTGCTGAGCAGAGAGCCCAATGCTGGGCTTATCCCATGACCCTGTGATCATGATCTGAGCCAAAGGCAGAGGCTTAAACCACTGAGCCACCCAGGCACCCCCAAGAGAGAGCATTTTTAAAAAAGCAACTTAGTCTACCTTATGGAGCAATTTGACTCCTGTCGTCATTTAATCAAACATTATATAGTTCATAAATTTTTTTACATAGTACTGCATTCCACTGTCTTCCACCAGCACTGTTCTATGTGGAATTCCCCAGCATACCAGGTACTATAGATTTTGCTTGGTATTTGTTATTCTTTTGTCTCTCTTACCTTGCTGTCCTCATTCATTCCTCACCAACAGCCTCTTTCACCAACACGTACACACATACACACACACACAAACACATATTCACTCCCTCACACATTCACACCTTGACCTTGCTCTTCCCTATCTGATGTCTTATTCCTCATCCTTCACTAACCTGTTCACATGGATATGCTGTGAACTCTCATATATGCTTTATATATTTTCTAGAGAGAGATGTAATAATACATATGTGTGTGTATACATATATAATATATAAAATTCCTTGTAAACAGCCTTCATGTAATTGTCTCCAAATGTACTCTGTGATCTCTTTCTGGATGGAGGCTAGAGAGAGTTTGGGCACACTTGTGACATTGCATTTGTTTCATACATGACCATTTTTTTGAATCATTCTCTCAATTGAAGAATACTGATGAGTAATTACAAAAAGTTCAAAAATTACATCAATGTTTTTTCATCATACTACCAATGTTCTTTTGAACAAGAAATGTTAAGAAGAATGAAACGAATACAGTTTTAATTAACAAGTAATTATTAGGAGGTTCAAATATTTTTCCACAGATGTCTAAGCTTGGAAAAGACCTTTTTACCCTTTTATTTCCTTGCTAATCAATTCTTATAATCCTGGTTAATTTTTCTTATTAAAAGAGTCATACCATTATTTAATGGATCCTGTGTTACTGAGCACATGTGTGGGTGTGGGTTTGAGTGCGTGCCCATACCCAAAATCCTTACAGTGTACTGTGCTTGAACTGGTTGAAAAGATATTTCTATACCTTCCTCTCTCTCTCTCTCTCTCTCTCTCTCTCTGTTTCTTTTGGTTTAATTTCCAATGTATTGTGTACCTACTGGACATTTTTCAAATTGAAAAAATTTATATTTGAATTTATTGTTGCATTATTGATCCGGGCAAGAAATGTCCACCATAGGGTGGTATTGTAGTGATGTGCAACTAAGAAAATAAAGAATAATACAGCAGATACTTCTTTGTGTGTATCAGGAAAAGTTTAAAGGTTTTTAAAAAATAGATCTGGTTTACAAGTACACTAAATTTTAGGTTTGAATCTCATATGATTCTCTGTTTTTCATATGGAATAGTGCTAAAGTCAAATCTACATTACATCTATTATTTTCTTTTGTAAAATTGGCTTTCTGTTAAACAATGATTTAGATTATACAGACCTTTACGGTTCCTTAGAGAAAGTCATAGTACTAATAATAATGTATTTGGTATTGTGGAAAAATGTTTTGAGTTGTAAAAAGTTAAGATAGCAGTGCTTCAAGTGCAGAAAAAAATTGTAACTTGCATGTAAAATTTGTAACTTGCATAAAAAAATCATCTTTTGAGGCAAAGATTTAATGAATTGTTACTGAGAAAGCTTGCTTTGTTCATTTATTAAAAATGATGCTTCAAATTATTAATGAAGTTTACCATGAAGAAATAGGATTTTATGTTATTTGTTTTTGCTTAGGATAACATTAACTTTTTTTTTAAAACCTGCAGTAGAGGAAATTTAATGGTGAACCTGCTATTGTTAGATTTTGTTTTGTACCAAGTGGTAAATCAACAATTGAATGGCGCACAGAGTATATTACTTAATCAGTCTTTAAAAATAAATAAAGCACTGCCAGCAAACCCCAAAAGATTCCACTATATTTTTTTATATTGAAAAGAAGTATACCACCATTTTAGAAAAAAACAAAAAGTCAATTAAATAGCCTTAAAATCCATGAGAAATTGAAGACACAACTGATGTCAGTATACTTTACTAAGTAAAAGCAATTCTTAATTTGGCTGTCTTTTAAAATAGAAAACCGAAAATAAACTAAAATTCATTGTAGTAAAATTTAAAATTTACCCAACCTAAATTTCAAAACCTCTTGCAAAAGTGGACAACTACAAAGTTGTTTGTTGCAGTATTTTTTTACTTTAAAAGCCACGAAACAATCTACATATTTATTAATAGTATTTTTCAAACAAAATAATGTCATTCAAGGATTTAAAATAATGAATTATGTCTTTATATATCAATGTGAGTAGAGCTCTAAAGCAGGAGGTTAGTGACCAGAAAATACAGATTGAGCAAGAATAACGCAGTTTATTAAAAAATAAGCAAACATATAAGTGCTTATGAAAATCATATCTGTTCATAAATATAGAAATCATGGGCTAGGGGAGCCTGTGTAGCTCAGTCGTTAAGCATGCCTTTGGGTCATGTCATGATCCTAGGGTCCTGGGATCCCACATCTGGCTCCCTGCTCAACAGGGGAAACCTACTTCTCCCTCTCCCACTCTCCATGCTTGTGTTCCCTCTCTTGCTGTGTTTCTCTCTGTCAAATAAATACAATCTTAAAAATGAAAGAAAGAAAGAAAGAAAGAAAGAAAGAAAGAAAGAAAGAAAGAAAAAAGAAAGAAAGAAAAAGAAGAGAAAGAAAGAAATTGTGGTTGTGGACTGGAGAAATACACACGGAACTAACTTTTCATAGTATTTCTCTTTTGGAGGGAAGGAGAATTGCGGGAAGTGGGTAAAGAGAACTTCAACTAAATCTGTTATCATAAATGTTTCTATTTTCTCTTTTCAAAATGGCAGGAATCAATTAAACACAATATTTAGGGTGAACCTTGACGTGATGGGAACATAGCTGTTTGTTATATTGTTCTTTATAGTCATCTTCATTTTAAAATTTCTGGGACCAAAGAAGAGAACTATTCATTCTTTGCAGAAAACAAAAGTTTCTACTTGCTAACATGTTTAAGGAAACTGTCATGAATGTTGTATAGAAAATGTAAATTCTCTTGATAATGAAATCAGAGAGACATCATCAGACACATTCGTGATGATAGAAGTCAACCTGATTATTTTTTTAATAAGAAGATTGTGGGCTGCCTGGGTGGCTTACTTGGTTAAGTGGCCAACTCTTCGTTTCAGTTCAGGTCATGATCTCAGTGTCCTAGGATCAATCCCTGCATTGGGTTCCCTTTGTTTCTCTTGACTCAGGGTGAGTCGGCTTGAGGATTCTCTCTGTGCCTTTCCTTTAGCCATCCCTTCCCTCTCTAAAAAAATAAATAAATCTTTAAAAGAATAAGAAGATTGAGGCACAGAGGGTTTCAAATGTGCATAGTTGCTCATAACCCATATTTACTTAACATTTCTAACAAAGAAGTGGACTATTATTTTAATTTGGGTTTTTTTGTGAATAAAACATTTTATTGAAATTCATACAAAGAATAACTAAAATTTGAAAAAAAAAGTTTCAGGTTATAAAAACTAAATTACTTAGAGGAGAGAAAGTTCTTGAAGTGTAATTCATCTTCTAGAAAGTCTGTTATCAGACTGCTTGCCATGAACCTTTCTCAAGGTTTGGATGCTATTCATAATCGAAAACAAGATGTCACCAGAAATGATGCTGTTTGTCTTGGGCAATATGCTTGCATGAGAGAAAATCTGATCATGATGTCAGACTTGTGAAACACTGGAGAAATAGATATGTTTTATTCGAACAAATAAAGAGACACATTGTGAAAATGCCAATATTTGTGAAGAGGTCCTTCTGGACAGAGGCTCATCCTTTATGTGCCTGGGACAAGAAATTTGGTTCTCTTGAACGATAAACAATCTGCCTCTTAACTCAGGAGAGGATAGAACTTATTTAGGATCCAGCAACAGCATATTACTTGGAGTGTATTACTTCTTGCCCTTCAGGGATGGGTGTTTCAACTCAAAGTAATATTTATTCCAAATACCACATTAAATATTTTTGTAATCTTCAACTTGATTTCCTGAGTAATTCCTGTCTCATAGACCCATCAGAATGACTTTTAGGTTAAAGGGAGTCCTGAGAGTCAAGATAGACCAAGGATCTCAATGAAATGACATGACTTCAGAGGAAAACAGTTAAAATAACAAATTGTCTGCAATAAGGACGGTAAAAGAATTGCCTAAGCCTCACAAGAGAAAACTGAGCCTGTGGTAATGAAACTACTTTGTCTATTGCTATAAAACTGTTCAGTGAAATCTTCAGATCTCACCGCCCTTATTGTCTCTAACAGGGTCAAAGAACGTCTGCTATAAAGAGTAAATAATTTCTTATAAATTTTTATTAAAACATCAGCATATATATTAAAGAATATGTATAAATATGAAGACAAAATCTTCAGTAAATACTTTTTTTAACAAAACTTGTTTTCTTTATTCTTACTCTAGTACAGAATTACTAATTCTGGCTGCATTTTTTATTAATTATTTTTATTAACGTATGATGTATTATTTGTCCTAGGGGTACAGGTCTCTGAATCATCAGGCTTACACACTTCACAGCACTCATCATAGCACATACCCTCCCCAATGTCCATAACCCAACCACCCTCTCCATAACTCCCTCAGTAAATACATTTAAACCTTAAAAATATCTATGCAATTGAAATCTTTCTATTAAAATATAACAGCAGCATGTTCAGGACATGCTCTTAATTAGAAATTTAGCTACATAAACCCCAGATAAGCTTTTTATATTTCTAAGTTGTACTTTGAATGAAAACATTTATTTGCTTTCATTAGAGTAATCTCTATAGACATAAATGCTATTACAAATAATGTAAAAAATAAGCAATATTCATATATTTAACACAATTGTAATGTGTGTCCTTTTGCTATATTGTAGTTATGTGTATTTATTAAAAGTGATAAAATCTATTAAGTTTTTTTTTTTAATTTCCACTCAATTTCCCTGTAGGAATGGTTCTAGAATGACATACCTAATATGTATGAAGTGCTTTCTACACGAAAAGCAGTGATTTTCAAAATGCTGTTGCCAAGAAAGAAAAGAATTGTTAAGCTTTTAAAGGTATATTAATCATGGCAAGCCCTGAGGGTCTCATTTACTTTGTTGGGAAAAAGTTAATTGTTGGAAGATGCTCTAATGACTAAACACAATAATGCACTTGAAAAAAATGTACACTGATTTCTTTCTTAGCCATTAAAACTGCAGCAGTTTTCCCAGTTTACATGCCTACATTTCCAACGCTTGAATGCACACCTTTACTGAACTTGAATTGCTTCTTTTAAAATGGGATTGATAATTACTTTTGCCATATTTTTTAAAATTTTATCTACATAAAGAATAGGTCACAATTAATGCATGATTAACTTTTATTTTCAACTTTTTTAAAATAAGATTTTAGATCTCATGCTCTATTTTATTGCTCTCCATGTAATACGTTTTGAAGAAAGCTTCCTATTTTAATAGCATATTTATTTTTTTAGGAAGTCATCTTAGCGTTTTGTTCAGGAACTTATAAATTCTCTATATCTGGTGTCATTTTTATTTATTCTGAAGAGGAAATGAAGTATTGATACTATTAAGTGTCATTTTAATATATGTATTTCATCTTTAAGCTATCTTTTCTAACACGTCAGTGCTATTCAAAATTTAGTTACAGTATTTTTCACCTCTGACTTCTGAGTTCTCGTTTAAGTCATATATGTGTGTGTGCGTATATATATATATATGTATATATATAGCCACCTTTAGCATATATATATGTGTGTGTATATATGTGTGTATATACACACACACATATATATATGCTAAAGGTGGCAATTTGTGTAGCTGTATGATAGCATTATAAGATTACTTCTCCTTTAAGGATGACTAAGACTCAGAAAGAGATATACTTTCTTGCTCATTTGTCTTAAATAAAATTATATTATCTTATTTGGAACAGATAGGTGAAGTATTTGCATTTATTTGTTTTTAGTGGGAGTTATTTATTTAGAAACCACCTGAAAGCCAACTTTCATTTTCGTCTTTTCCTCCGTCTTACTAAAATACAATTGATGCTTGATATTGTATTAATTTAAGGTATACTGCATAATTACTCAGTGTGTATATATTGCAAAATAATTCCCACAGTAAGTTTAGTTAACATTTATCACTTCACATACTTGCACACTTATTTTCTTTGTGATGAAAACTTACTTTTTTAGCAGTTTTCAAATATACAATATAGTATTGTTATTATAATTACCATGCTGTATGTTACATTGTCAAAACGTATTTATCTTGTAACTGAAAGTTTGTACCTTTGACCATCTTCCACCATTACCCCCATACTGCCCCAACCACGGCAAACCACAAATCTGTTGTTTCCATGAGTCTGTATTTTATTTTATTTCATTTATTTTATTTAGATTCTCTATATAAGTGAGATTATATAATATTTGTCTTTCTCTCTCTGAACTATTTTTGCTGGCGTAATGTCCTCAAGGTCCATTCCTGTTGTCATGAATTGTAGGATTTCCTTCTTTTTTATGGCTGAATAATATTCAATTGTGTGTCTGTGTGTATTATGTTCATGGCACTTTTCTTTATCCATTCACCCATTGATGAACTTAGGTTGATTCCATGTCTTGGCTATTATAAATTATGCTGCAATGAACAAGACGCCCAGGTATCTCTTAGAGTATCATTTCATTTCCTTTGGATATACACCAGAAGTGGGATTGGCAAATATAGGATAAATCTACTTTTAATTTTTTGAGGAAACTCTATACTGTTTTCACAGTGGCTATACCAATTCATTTGTTACCAACAGTGTACAAGGGTTTTCTTTTCTTCACATCTCCACCACCACTTATTACCTATTTTTTTTTTTTTTTTTTTTAGCATTTTTTTTTTAATTTTTTTATTTTAATAAACATATAATGTATTTTTATCCCCAGGGGTACAGGTCTGTGAATCGTCTGGTTTACACATTTCACAGCACTCGTCATAGCACATACCCTCCCCAATGTCCATTTCCCCACCACCCTCTCCCATCCCCCTTCCCCCCCACAACCCTCAGTCTGTTTCTTGAGATTGAGTCTTTTATGGTTTGTCTCCCTCCCAATCCCATCTTTTCATTTTTTCTTTTCCTACCTCCCCCCAAACCCCCCCACCTTGCATCTCCACTTCCTCATATCAAAGAGATCATATGATAGTTATATTTCTCCGATTGACTTATTTCGCTAAGCATGATACCCTCTAGTTCCATCCACGTCGTCGCAAATGGCAAGATTTCATGTCTTTTGATGGCTGCATAGTATTCCATTGTGTATATATACCACATCTTCTTTATCCATTCATCTGTTGATGGACATCTAGGCGCTTTCCACAGTTTGGCTATTGTGGACATTGCTGCTATAAACATTCGGGTGCACGTGCCCCTTCGGAGCACCACGTTTGTATCTTTAGGATATATACCCAGGAGTGCAATTGCTGGGTCGTAGGGTAGCTCTATTTTCAGTTTTTTGAGGAACCTCCACATTGTTTTCCAGAGTGGTTGCACCAGCTTGCATTCCCACCAACAGTGTAGGAGGGTTCCCCTCTCTCCGCATCCTCGCCAGCATCTGTCATTTCTTGACTTGTTAATTTTAGCCATTCTGACTGGTGTGAGGTGGTATCTCATTGTGGTTTTGATTTGTATTTCCCTGATGCCGAGTGATGTGGAGCATTTTTTCATGTGTCTGTTGGCCATCTGGATGTCTTCCTTGCAGAAATGTCTGTTCATGTCCTCTGCCCATTTCTTGACTGGATTATTTGTTCTTTGGGTATTGAGTTTGATAAGCTCTTTATAGATTTTGGATACGAGCCCTTTATCTGATATGTCGTTTGCAAATATCTTCTCCCATTCTGTCAGTTGTCTTTTGGTTTTGTTAACTGTTTCCTTTGCTGTGCAAAAGCTTTTGATCTTGATGAAATCCCAATAGTTCATTTTTGCCCTTGCTTCTGTTGCCTTTGGCGATGTTCCTAGGAAGAAGTTGCTGCGGTGGAGGTCAAAGAGGTTGCTGCCTGCATTCTCCTCAAGGATTTTGATAGATTCCTTTCGCACATTGAGGTCCTTCATCCACTTTGAGTCTATTTTCGTGTGTGGTGTAAGGAAATAGTCCAATTTCATTTTTCTGCATGTGGCTGTCCAATTTTCCCAGCACCATTTGTTGAAGAGGCTGTCTTTTTTCCATTGGATATTCTTTCCTGCTTTGTCGAAGATTAGTTGACCATAGAGTTGAGGGTCTATTTCTGGGCTCTCTATTCTGTTCCATTGGTCTATATGTCTGTTTTTGTGCCAGTACCATACTGTCTTGATGATGACAGCTTTGTAATAGAGCTTGAAGTCTGGAATTGTGATACCACCGACTTTGGCTTTCTTTTTCAATATTCCTTTGGCTATTCGAGGTCTTTTCTGGTTCCATATAAATTTTAGGATTATTTGTTCTATTTCTTTAAAAAAAATGGATGGGATTTTGATAGGGATTGCATTAAATGTGTAGATTGCTTTAGGTAAAATAGACATTTTCACAATATTTGTTCTTCCAATCCATGAGCATGGAATATTTTTCCATTTCTTTGTGTCTTCCTCAATTTCTTTCATGAGGACTTTATAGTTTTCTGAGTATAGATTCTTTGCCTCTTTGGTTAGATTTATTCCTAGGTATCTTATGGTTTTGGGTACGATTGTAAATGGGACTGACTCCTCAATTTCTCTTTCTTCTGTCTTGTTGTTAGTGTAAAAAAATGCGACTGATTTCTGTGCATTGACTTTATATCCTGACACTTTACTGAATTCCTGTATAAGTTCTAGCAGTTTTGGAGTGGAGCCTTTTGGGTTTTCCACATATAGTATCATATCATCTGCAAAGAGTGATAGTTTGACTTCTTCTTTGCCGATTTGGATGCCTTTAATTTCTTTTTGTTGTCTGATTGCTGAGGCTAGGACTTCTAGTACTATGTTGAACAGCAGTGGTGATAACGGACATCCCTGCCGTGTTCCTGACCTTAGCGGAAAAGCTTTCAGTTTTTCTCCATTGAGAATGATATTTGCGGTGGGTTTTTCATAGATGGCTTTGATAATATTGAGGTATGTGCCTTCTATCCCTACACTTTGAAGAGTTTTAATCAGGAAGGGATGCTGCACTTTGTCAAATGCTTTTTCAGCATCTATTGAGAGTATCATATGGTTCTTACTCTTTCTTTTATTAATGTATTGTATCACATTGATGGATTTGCGGATGTTGAACCAACCTTGCAGCCCTGGAATAAATCCCACTTGGTCGTGGTGAATAATCCTTTTAATGTACTGTTGGATCCTATTGGCCAGTATTTTGGTGAGAATTTTCGCATCTGTGTTCATCAAGGATATTGGTCTGTAATTCTCTTTTTTGGTGGGATCCTTGTCTGGTTTTGGGATCAAGGTGATGCTGGCCTCATAGAATGAGTTTGGAAGTTTTCCTTCCATTTCTATTTTTTGGAACAGTTTCAGGAGAATAGGAATTAATTCTTCTTTAAATGTTTGGTAGAATTCCCCTGGGAAGCCGTCTGGTCCTGGACTTTTGTTTGTTTGGAGATTTTTGATGACTGTTTCAATCTCCTTACTGGTTATGGGTCTGTTCAGGTTATCTATTTCTTCCTGGTTCAGTTGTGGTAGTTTATACATCTCTAGAAATGTATCCATTTCTTCCAGGTTGTCAAATTTGTTGCCATAGAGTTGCTCGTAGTATGTTCTTATAATTGTTTGTATTTCTTTGGTGTTGGTTGTGATCTCTCCTCTTTCATTCGTGATTTTATTTATTTGCGTCCTTTCTCTTTTCTTTTTGATAAGTCTGGCCAGGGGCTTATCAATCTTATTAATTCTTTCAAAGAACCAGCTCCTAGTTTTGTTGATTTGTTCTATTGTTTTTTTAGTTTCTATTTCATTGATTTCTGCTCTGATCTTTATGATTTCTCTTCTCCTGCTGGGTTTAGGCTTTCTTTGTTGTTCTCTCTCCAGCTCCTTTAGGTGTAGGGTTAGGTTGTGTATTTGAGACCTTTCTTGTTTCTTGAGAAAGGCTTGCACTGCTATATATTTTCCTCTCAGGACTGCCTTTGTTGTGTCCCACAGATTTTGAACTGTTGTGTTTTCATTATCATTTGTTTCCATGAATTTTTTCAATTCTTCTTTAATTTCCTGGTTGACCCATTCATTTTTTAGAAGGATGCTGTTTAGTCTCCATGTATTTGCGTTCTTTCCAAATTTCCTCTTGTGATTGAGTTCGAGCTTCAGAGCATTGTGGTCTGAAAATATGCAGGGAATGATCTCGATCTTTTGGTACCGATTGAGACCTGATTTATGACCCAGGATGTGGTCTATTCTGGAGAATGTTCCATGTGAACTAGAGAAGAATGTATATTCTGTTGCTTTGGGATGGAATGTTCTGAATATATCTGTGATGTCCATCTGGTCCAGTGTGTCATTTAAGGCCTTTCTTTCCTTGTTGATCTTTTGCTTAGATGATCTGTCCATTTCAGTGAGGGGAGTGTTAAAGTCCCCTGCTATTATTGTATTATTGTTGATGTATTTCTTTGATTTTGTTATTAATTGGTTTATATAGTTGGCTGCTCCCATGTTAGGGGCATAGATATTTAAGATTGTTAGATCTTCTTGTTGGACAGACCCTTTGAGTATGATATAGTGTCCTTCCTCATCTCTTATTATAGTCTTTGGCTTAAAATCTAATTGATCTGATATAAGGATTGCCACCCCAGCTTTCTTCTGATGTCCATTAGCATGGTACATTGTTTTCCACCCCCTCACTTTAAATCTGGAGGTGTCTTCGGGTCTAAAATGAGTTTCTTGTAGGCAGCATATGGATGGGTTTTGTTTTTTTATCCATTCTGATACCCTGTGTCTTTTGATTGGGGCATTTAGCCCATTAACATTCAGGGTAACTATTGAGAGATATGAATTTAGTGCCATTATATTGCCTGTAAGATGATTGTTACTGTATATTGTTTCTGTTTCTTTCTGATCTACTACTTTTAGGGTCTCTCTTTGCTTAGAGGACCCCTTTCAATATTTCCTGTAGAGCTGGTTTGGTGTTTGCAAATTCTTTCAGCTTTTGTTTGTCCTGGAAGCTCTTTATCTCTCCTTCTATTTTCAATGATAGCCTAGCCGGATATAGTATTCTTGGCTGCATGTTTTTCTCGTTTAGTGCTCTGAATATATCATGCCAGTTCTTTCTGGCCTGCCAGGTCTCTGTGGATAGGTCCATTGCCAATCTAATGTTTTTACCCTTGTATGTTACAGACTTCTTTTCCCGGGCTGCTTTCAGGATTTTCTCTTTGTCGCTAAGACTTGTAAATTTTACTATCAGGTGACGAGGTGTGGACCTATTTTTATTGATTTTGAGGGGCGTTCTTAGCATCTCCTGGATTTTGATGTTTGTTCCCTTTGCCATATTAGGGAAATTCTCTCCAATAATTGTCTCCAATATACCTTCTGCTCCCCTCTCTCTTTCTTCTTCTTCTGGAATCCCAATTATTCTAATGTTGTGTCGTCTTATGGTGTCACTTATCTCTCGGATCCTCTCCTCGTGTTCCAGTAGTTGTTTGTCTCTCTTTTGCTCAGCTTCTTTATTCTCTGTCATTTGGTCTTCTATGTCACTAATTCTTTCTTCTGCCTCATTTATCCTGGCAGTGAGAGCTTCCATTTTTGATTGCACCTCATGAATAGCTTTTTTGATTTCAACTTGGTTAGATTTTAGTTCTTTTATTTCTCCAGAAAGGGCTTTTATCTCTCCGGAGAGGGTTTCTCTAATATCTTCTATGCCTTTTTCGAGCCCGGCTAGAACCTTGAGAATTGTCATTCTGAACTCTAGATCTGTCATGCTACCTATGTCTGTATTGATTAGGTCTCCAGCCTTCGGTACGGCCTCTTGTTCTTTTTTTTGAGGTGAGTTTTTCCGCCTTGTCATTTTGTCCAGGTAGGATTTGCTTTCTCCTGCTGTGGAATTCCGCTGTTCTTGGTGACTGAAGTTGGTTTTGGATGGTTTCTTGTTGATCTTCTGGGGGAGGGGCCTGTTGTAGTGATTCTCAAGTGTCTTTGCCGCAGGCGGAATTGCACCGCCCTTGCCAGGGGCCAGGCTAAGTAATCCGCTCGGGTTCGCTTTCGGGAGCTTTTGTTCCCTGAGCGCTTTCCGTAGAGTTCCGGAGGACGGGAATGAAGATGGCGGCCTCCCAATCTCTCGGCCCGGAGGAGCCGAGAGCTTGGGGTTCCGCTCCTCAGTGCACTCTCAGAGCAAAGCGCCCAATAGCCCCGCCTCCCTGGCTTGCGGTCGCGCCTCGAGGAAAGCAGTCAATTGTTGGAGCTGGAGAAAAGCGCCGGGTCGCTTTTGTCTCCGTGGCCTCCGGCCGCGCTCCGAGCCCACCCAGCCTGCGACCGGCACAAGGTAACCCCGGGCTTAGAGCTCACTCCTCGGCTTTGTCGCTATAGCCGGCTTCCCCGCTCTAATACCTGCGAGCTCTGCGGCACTCAGACATCCCCAGTCCTTCTGTGACCCCGCGGGTCCTGGGGTTATGCTGACCCCGCCTGGGTTTCCCCCCAGTTTAGCCTCTGGAGCGATGTCTCCCAGTGGAGCCGACTTTTAAAAGTCCCGATTTTGTGCTCCGTCACTCCGCCGCTTGCCGGGTGCCGGCCCCTCCCCCCGGGGTCTATCTTCCCGTCGCTTTGGATTCACTTCTCCGCAGGTCCTACCTTTCAGAAAGTGATCGATTTTCTGTTTCTGGGATTGTTGCTCTTCTCTTCGATTTCCCGTTGGATTTATAGGTGTTCACAATGGTTAGATAAGCTATCTAGCTGATCTCCTGCTACCCGATGTCGTCTCAGCCTGCTACTTCTCCGCCATCTTGACTCCTCCCCATGAGGTTACCATTTTACCTGGATTTTGAGGGACTTTTCTAGCAAGTCATGGAATCTTAAGAACATGTTTTATAAACAAGAAAAAATGGGAAAACGTGCATGATATATGAAAGTGGAATGAAGAGATAAAAACAACTAGGAAGAGAAAATTAAAAAAAAAATGGACATGGTGGTGACTTAGCTAGTGGTTTACACACCCGAATCAGAGGCAGCTTCAGAGAAACTTCACAGTAACTCCAAAACCAGGCACGTTGTGATGGACTCTGAATTATCAGTAGTCACTGCCCAATATTGAGTCGATGTCCTTCGGCAGTGGCTCTGGAGATAAAATCTATTACCTATTTTTTTTTAACATATAATGTATTACTAGCCCCAGGGGTACAGGTCTGTGAATCACCAGGTTTACACACTTCACCGTATCTATTGTCATTTTAATGATAGCCACCCAACAGGTGTGAGATGATATTCCTTTATCATTTTGATTTACATATCCCTGATGATTTGTGATTTGAGTACCTTTCATGCACAGCTTGGCCATTTGTATATCTTTGGAAAAATATCCTTCCTGTTCTCTGCCCATTTTTTAACAGGATCAATGGGAATATTTTGCCATTGAATTGTATGAGTTCTTTATATATTTTAGATATTAACCCCTTATCAGATATGTGGTTTGCAGATATTTTCTCCCGTTCAGTAGTTTGCCATTTCATTTTGTTCATAGTTTCCTTGCTGTGCAGAAGGTTTTTTAGTTTGATGTAGTTGTGTTTGATGTAATTGACTTTTGTTTCCTTTGCCTTTTCTTTTGGTACCAAAAGCTAAAAAATACTGCAATGGCTAGTGTTAAGGAGCTTGTTTCCCTCTGTTTTCTTCTAAAAGTTTTACGGTTTCAGGACTTATATTCAAGTCTGTAATCCACTTTGAGTTGATTCCTGTGTATTGTGCAGCAAGAGGCCCATTTTCATTCTTCTGCATGTGTCTGCCCACCTCTCCCAGCACCAATTATTGCAGACACGATCCTTTTTCTGTTGCATATTATTCTGTTGTAAATTAATTGACCATATATCTATGGATTTATTTCTAAGCTTTCTGTTCTGTTCTGTTTGTTTATATATCACTTTTATACCAGTATCCATTGTCTTCATTACTATAGCTTAGTAATGTTGTTTGAAATCGGGAAATGTTGATGACTCCAGCTCTGTGTTCTTTCTAAATAATGTTTTGGCTATTGGGGCCTTTTCTGGATCCATACTAATTTTAGGATTTTTTTTTTCTATTTCTGTGAAAAATGTCATTGTAATTTGGTAGAGATTGTAATAAATCTGTAGATCACTTTAGGTAGTATGATCATTTTAACAGTATTAATTCTTCTAATCCATGAAACCAGAGCATCTTTCCATTTATTTGTGTTTTCAATTTTTTTTATCAATGTCTTATATTTTTCAGTGTACAGATCTTCCCCTCCTTAATTATATTGATCCCTAGTTATTTTATCTTTCTGATACAATAGTCAATAGGATTATTTTCTTAATTTATCTTCTTGATAGTTTATGGTTAATATATAGAAACATAACTGATTTTTATATATTGGTTTTGGACCCTGCAACTTTACTGAATTTGTTTATTGGCTCTGACAGTTTTATGGTGGAATTTTAGAGTTTTCTATATATGTGATTATATCATCTGAAAATGAGACATCTTTACTTCTTCCTTTCTGGTTTGGATGCCTTATTTTCATTGTCATCTTAATTGTAATGTTTTTTAAAAACCACCCTAAATTTTGATTATGACAAACTATAAAACCTGAATTTGGGAGAGCTTTGGCTAACCAAAGTAAATAGGCTTCAGTGAACTTGTTTGGGAAAAAGAAATAATTTTTATTCTTTTTTAGTTTTGTTAATTAAATGATCAAAATAACACTTTATGAGATTAATGCTTTTTATTTTATTCCATTTTGTGGACTATGGAGTTTATTTGATAAGGGTATGCTTTTTAGATAGTCGCATCACTGTGGGTTTTATAATAATGGGAACACTGGAGTAATTCATAGAGCATCATTATTTATCATATAATTAGAGATCACATCATATATTTTGAATCCCTCTGCCTAACACAATACCTAGAATATGATGTGTATTCAACAAATGTTACTTCAATAAATCAATGAATTCCACTTTTGCATGGAAGAAAATATTAAAAAAATATATTTCTTTTAGATGTACTCCCACTGTGGACAGACTAGAGCTCCTTAGGCAAAAGTGTCCTCTTTACAACATACACTGCTTTTCTGTGGTATGTGGCTCTGAATTCAATGCATTTTTTTTTTTTTTTTTTGGTTAGGATACTTCACCAGAATTCCTAATAAATCTTCCATTAGATTTCTCATGTTTTAACTCTGGTATACTCTCTCATGCTCACTCTTGTCCTGACAGTAAGGACTCTAAATTGTTGAAGTCTGATGCTGGTCATTTGTTTTTGTGTAACACTTCACTTTTTCTAAAGCATATTCATGTGTAACTTTGCAAAAGATTTTTAAATACACATAATAAATGTTAACATTCTCACTGTAAATAATTCATACAACTTAATGTAACCACTCCCCTTGGCTACTTTTTTTTAAAATTTCAATATATTTATTATTTTTTGAGAGTCTGTTACAAGAAAGCCACAGAAAAGCATGAGAATCAGGGACTGATGTCAGGGCAACAGATTTTCCAAAGATAAAGTGAAACAACACTTAGCAAACATTCTCTGACTGAGTCCAGCTTCTGTCCAACAACTAGCCCATATCAGTCTGCCCAGGGGGCCATAAAAAAAGCCCCACACGCTGAGGGTCTTCAGCAACAGACACTAATTTTCTCATAGTTCTGGGGTCTTAAGGTCCAAGATCAAGATGTCAGTAGGGTCGGTGTCTCCTGAGGTGTCTCTCCTTGGCATGTAGATGGCCATCTTCTCTGTCTTCACATGGTCGGTCCCTCTGTGCATGTCTGTGTCTTCAACCTCTTATAAAGACACCAGTCCTACTGGGTCAGGGCCCACACTAATAACCTAATTGTAACTTAATTGCCTTTTAAGAGACCCTATCTCCAAATGCAAGAAAATTCTGAGGTACTGAAGGTTAGGAATTCAACATTTAAATTTGGGGAAGGGACACAATTCAACGCATCACACCATCTATGTGAATAACCAACTGACGAGGTCAGAGAGGACCCAAGCATATATATAACACTTTCCAGAGTAGTAATGACAGGATTAGCTAGTCTTTGAGTGATTTTTGGATCAAAAGTAGGGAGTAGCAAAGAATAATACTTCTATCAATTTTTATATGAATATTTTTATGTATTTATGTTCATTCAATAATGTCATTTATTAATTTGCTATTATGCAGAGCAGCAATATTATACTGCATTTCAACAATTTTATGACAAATATTTTTCCAGTTTTTAACATCTCTGGATGAAAATTGGGCTGTCTTATAATCATTGGGAGCTCATGCTTTAATTGGCAATGACTTTTGTTTGTGAGAAATAAAAGTATATGTTTAAGATGGGGAATTTTGGTATTTTTAAAATAATGTTAGTTATTTGCAAAATGTATTCAATTTCCAAAGAAATTGAATGATGAATACAAACTTACTACTCAAAACCTTTTAGCTTGCTGATATAGTGGTGGTAGGTGGGGGGAAAGAGAGGATGGTTTCTGGTTTTGCTTTTTTTAGTTTGTTGTTGTTGTTGTTGTTGTTGTTGTTTTTTGTTTTTCCTGAATAAGCTTCAGTCTTTAGTAGTCACAGTGACCCTGGGTCTTGAAATTGTGACTTTTACACTCCTTCTGCCCCTCCTAGCCCTGCAGTTTAGGGCCCAGTTTATTCTTTTCCCCTTTTCTTGGGGTACTGTTTTCTTCTGGTTCCTTCCTCCAGCTGCACTGACTTTTCACCAGTGCCACTGGGGCAATGATTCTGTAGTTCTTCTCCCAGTTTATTAAGTTCTGTGGTACTGTAATGAAGAAAGTAAAAGAGGTAAGGCGGAGATTTGTTCTCATCCTTCACAGCTTTTCTTCCCTTTTCCCAGATCACCAAAACAAAACAAATTTGCAGAGCTCTCCCTAAATATTTTTTGTATACCCAGTGATATTCACAGAGAGCAAATCTGCAAGTGTGTGGCTGTCTCTCCATTTTCTGCAGCCCCTAAAACCTCACCTTATTTTCTGGAACTTGCATTTTGCAAGCTTCTTAGTGGTTGTGTTTCCCCCAATGAGTACTTATGTAACCTGTCTCCTCTTAGATTTAAAGGGTCCAGTCCGTGGTTCTGTTTTCTCCTTTTTTGATTAAAAAAAGTCATTAATTTCAATTTAGTCTGACCTTTATTGTTCTGTTGTTATTGTAAGGGGAGAGTGACACTCTTCCTAATTCTCTACATCTTATAGAAGTAACTAGAATTCCCTTTTTGGTTTTGAAAAATATATTTATTTTTCATAAAATACGCTATTTCTGCTAATGTAATGTATTTTTGTTTTTTGCATGAACTAATTTGTATGTAAAATCTCATTTTAATTTATTAAAAGGTAATATATAAAGATATAATCCACAAAAACAAAATAAAAGATTGCTTAAGAGTATATTTGCTAAAAGCATAAGGGAGTCTTGAAACCAAAATGTTATAGAATCTCTGCTCTAAACTTATACGGGGACCAAGAAATACTTCAAGTAAACTAGCAGATATGCCCTATTATACTATACCTTTGCTTGAAAAGGACTAAGAACCTTGAAAACAACCTCATTTTTAGGGAAAATAATTAATATGAAGAAGATTCTAATTGTAGAGTATAGGGGAATGGAAATTACAGTATTATTAAGTATAAACTTTTAAGTTGTTAGCTTTCTGCTTAAGAATTACCGCTTTGGTCCCTGATTTCTCTGAAAATACTGTCACTGTTTTGTCTAAGGCAGGGTCAGGTACATAAGTGCAGGGCCCAATATAAAACAGAAATGCTGGCACACTTGTTTAAAATAATAAAAAAAATCAAGAGAGATGGCTAAGCATTAAACCAAGCATGAGGCTCTGTTTGACTGGATAGGTGGAACACCGTGAAAGCAGTTCTGGGTCTAGGCCCATCAATCCATGGAACTCTTTTTTTTTTTTTTTTAAGATTTTATTTATTTATTTGACAGACAGAGATCACAAGCAGGCAGAGAGGCAGGCAGAGAGAGAGGGGGAAGCAGGCTCCCTGCGGAGCAGAGAGCCCGATGCAGGGCTCGATCCCAGGATCCCAGGATCATGACCCGAGCCGAAGGCAGTGGCTTAACCCACTGAGCCACCCAGGTGCCCCAATCCATGGAACTCTTTAACCACATGTTTATTCATGATGCTAGACACCCCTTTTCTTCTTCTTCTTTTTTTTTATTGTTTGTGTTTGTTTTATTTCATGGTGTGTTCACCCTTAGAGAAAGCAGCTACATTTCTGTCTTAAAAAAACAAGATTTTCCAAAGCTTCATATTAGATTTTTCAAAGTAGCTGTATATATCCAAAAGTTCTAATATTTTTATTTTTTCCTCTTTTATCATTCTCAAACTAAGTATGTTTTTATACAGCTCCCCTTCTGATCTTGGAATATTTTAGAATAGCAGTTATGATGTCCTTTTAAATTATCCAAGCTGGTTTAATGTGTTAGAACATTGTTAGAAGTAAATTATACATGCAAAGAGGGAGGGAAAAAAAAAAACCAGACACAAAATATGACAAACCATAGAGGATATAAACTATATAAATATATGTACACCCATACTTAAAACCAAATGAAATGAATCTTTATAATTAAGAAAAGCTGACCAGATACAAAAGAATACAACTCAAAATATTTCTCTACCAAATGGTATCTGTGTGGTCTTCTATGAACCAAGACATTGCTTACATTTTGCATTTGAATTTACAACTTTTGTTTTGATTATCACACTGGAACACTGTTACTGTTTTCATGAATGTCTTTTCTAGTAAACTAGGCACTTCTATAAGGAAGTTATGTCTTATTCATGCTCAGCCTAAAAATCATTGACATTTTAACCCAAAGAAGCCAGTTAGATAAATTCAGACAATAATCTAAACTTATATCACATGCCCAGATAGAATTTATCATCCAGTGACAGATAATATTCTTAAAAGGAACTGTCACTGAACATCAGGGGTCCCCAGCTTAGGGTGCATCAACCAATAGATCAGCTGTTTTTTGATTTGAGTGAAAGGTTTTTTATTACTTGTAGCAACTACAAAGACAGGGAGATGTTTCTCAAAATGTTGTCTCCTCTTGGGGTTAGTGCAGGTAGCTTTTATTCAGTATGCCAGGGGCCAAGGGCAGGACATTTGCATATTCATGAGGGAATTTATGCATATCTATTATTTAGACCTCTAGGTTAAATGCACAAGCTTAACATGTTAAACATGCTAGTCCATACATGTTCAAAAACTAGCAGAGTTGTCCTGCTTCTGGGAAGAGATTTTAGAATTACAAAGCACTAAGGTAACTGCAAGGGAGTTGAAGGGCCTTCAGTGCAGATCCTCAGCCCTAGTCCAGCTCCTATTGGTTCTGTGTTAATTTCTAGGTCTGAACCCCAGTGTTGTTCAACTCCTCTAGCAGTTTTGGTGGTTGCTCAGTTTTCACTTCTCTCTTCTGAGTTTGGCTCCTGCAAAACATTTCATGGATACAACTTTTACATGCCATGTAGATTTCTTACGTTTCCACTGACAGAAACACTTAAAGAGAAGCAACTAAAAAAGTGAGTAAATTCATAGTAAATTATAAAGGAAAAAATGCGCTTGGGCTTTTATATTAAAAATAAAACTTAGGGGCGCCTGGGTGGCTCAATGGGTTAAGCCTCTGCCTTTGGCTCAGGTCATGATCTCAGGGTCCTGGGATCGAGCCCCTCATCCGGCTCTCTGCTCAGTGGGGAGTCTGCTTTGCCCCCACCCCGCGCCTGCCTCTCTGCCTACTTGTGATTTCTCTCTCTCTGTGTCAAATAAATAAAATCTTAAAAAAAAAAAACCACCTAAAAAAAAACCACCTTAAAAAAAAACAAAAAACAAACAAACAAACAAAAAACCTTAATGTATAAAAGTTACATTTTCATGTGTTGAGCGACAATTAGATTTATAATTACACGTATGCTCTAATACTTAGGACATATAAAATATGAATCAAGGGTTAAGTTACAGTTTACATTTTGTTTCCAAAGGTATTATGTGGTGATATAATAAAATAACTCATCCTTCATCCTTGCTTCCGTAGCATATTCAGAAAGTTATTTAAAAAAAAAACTGTTCAAGATCTTTTCATCCTGAGGTCCTCAATCTTTTGACTCTCAAACCATTCTCTTTTGACATGTAAAACATTGTCAAATTAATTTCTTCAACTATTAATCTATTTTAATTCTCAATAAGTCTCCTTTGTTAACGCCTTGTTGATGATTTGAAACTTGGTCCAAAAACAACTTCATCCATCCACCTTATGAAATCTTGCATCTTGATTTCAACTTCTGTTAAGTTGCTCTTATTATCTATTATATTTGAAATAGAATGCCATATGTTCTGTACATCTGAGATTCAATAAAAGATTGACAAATAACATCCAGATGGAATAAATTCTAATGTTAAGTAGTGACTATTTAGTTGTCACTCATTAGTAGTATTTAAGTCATTTATTAGTAAATATTAACCCAATAAAATATTTTTCTTCCTATACCTTGTAGTTTTAGAAACTTGGATAATACCTGGTAAGATAATGAGAATAGCTCTATTTTTGGGAGATGCAGCTTTTATCCAGTGGTAAAAAAAATCAGTGTTTTATTGTACATGGTTGAGGATATTTTCCTTGGAAAAGTGGCACACATTGTGTTATTTGCGTGTTTATGTGTGCTTATATATTTAGGCACTTCATACACACACATTATCTCTCACTCTCAGGTTTGCCCAATTGCCAAAATCATTAATTAGCTAACCAGGCTCCTAAGTATCACATTTATAAAATGGTAATGCATATATCAAGTAAAATATGATCCTTAGCTAGAATTCTAGCTTTAATAAATTTCAGCATTAATCCCACATGACTCATCTGTCAGGAAGTGTGAGAATCAAAACTGCTCCTTTTGTTGCCTTTCACTCACTGTAAAAACAGAGCAAAGAACAGTCCCTTTGGCACATTCTTCAAAACTGTGATCATACTGATTAAAATGCAGAAATACTGGGGCTTATCTTTTATCTGCAGTCCAACAGCGATATCTGATTTATTTGAATCTCATTAACACTCTGTTTCCATGTCTTTTTTATTATTGTTTGCTGCTGTTACTGGCATCTAATTAAACAAGCACAACTGGAAATTTTGTATGCACATTTGCTCTATACGTTTCTCTGATATCATTTGAAACCTGTCTTCCTCCCAGTAATGTACTCCTCAGGCGTAACATGAGGATGGAATGGTAATTTGGTGTTGTTCTGCACTGTGTTACTTTTGTGTGAGGAATCACAGATCTTATAAATTTTTAAATTGAACAATACCCTCTATCTGTGATTTGCTTCCATTTCTTTTAAAGAATTTGCCACTTGGAATAAAGGCTTTTGATGTCTGAATGACAAAGCCTATATTTCACAGGGTATTTATTATTGGTCTGATTTCTGTGGTGATACACATTACATATTTTGTTTTTGCTACACACATATTCACTAATCTGTTTTCCATATAGGTTTTCCTATTTTAGCAATGCAGATCCTAGGAAATTAGGTTTGCTGAGTGTCCTCTTTTAAAGCACCATTTGCCTTACATCACTTCAGGTTTCTCAATTACTATACCACAGCACATTTTCTAGCCATTTCTCTTTTACTCTTTCTGAAAAGAGCCACTTAACTCCCCAACCCCCACAAACAGAAAGTAGAAAAGAAAAACAGAAATACATCCGAGAAATATGAAGTTATTTTGAGTCAAGATCAACTTCTTCATCCTATATTAATTTTTATACTACAGAATTACAAATGGGAATCTTTGAGGGTTAATGTCGCTTATATTAGCTTTATGTCTATGTAGTATTTGTTTCAGTGCCACAAACAGCAGGGACTGTATCATGAACTTTTGTGACTGTGTCCCTCTATTCATGGTAACCAAAATAAATGAATTAAAGCCTTAGTAATTGGGAAGCATTTGGATATAATCATATTTCAATTACTGTAATGTTACAACTCTGTATTCCACCATCTGATGCTTCTAGAGGGAACAGTGTGAACAAAAGGAGAAATTTTGCACCATGTATCTTTTGAAAAATTAAAAAGGGGAAAGCAGTTATTGTTTGCTTTTATTTGGAAAGCACATATCAAGCATGCATGTATACAGCATATATCAATTGTTAGCAACCATTATCCTACTTCGTTTATCTCAGTGAACTTGTATACTTAAACTATTTTCTCCATACTTTTTTTAATTATAGATACCATGTGTATATATCTGATCTTGCCCTACTATAAGAATTATTTAATTAATTACATTCTGCAAGTGAAAACATAATAACATTTGATGGTAACAAGTGGAGAATAGCCATTCATATTATATTAATATGAATGTGTTAATTCATATATATGAATGTATTTCTATATAAATGTTTTAATTAATATATGAATTTAAGTAATATAATCAATCACATATGTATTAATATAATTATCATATTATATTAATATATCATTGATTAGTTATATAACTAACATTATATGTATATGAATAGTCATTCATATACATATAATACAAACATATTATATGGCTATAAGTTGGTACCAACATTTTGGAGGCAACACCTTAGGGTAAATTCTGCTTGTTTTGTGGCAGAATGAAAATAATTCTAGGATTTTGCTACAGAAATAATACCATGAGTACATACATTATCTATCTATAAACTATTTATCATTTATTAAACTGTATGTTCTAATAGCAAAATATTGACAACAATGTAGATGACCATAATAAATAACTCTAGGGACACCTGGGTGGCTCAGTAGATTGAATCTTCCTTTTGGGATCCCTGGGTGGCTCAGTCAGGTGAGCTCAGGTCAAGACCCCCTGGTCCTAGAATTGCGTCCTGTGTGTGTGTGTGGGGGGGGTCCTTCCTCAGCGGGGAGCCTAATTCTGCCTCTGCCTACTGTTCTACCTGCTTGTGCTTGCACTCTTGCTCTGTCTCTCTCTGACAAATAAATAAATAAAACTTAAAAAAAAAAGAGTCTGCCTTTGGCTTGGATCATGATCCCAGGGTCCTGGAATGGAGCCCCACACTGGGGTCACTGCTCAGTGGGGTGTCTGATTCTTCCTCTCCCTCTCTCCCTGCCTCCCTGCTTATGCTCACTGCTCTCTCTTTCTCTCAAATAAATAAATAAATATTTAAAAAAAATAAAAAATAAATAGATGACTCTAAATGTGGTAGAAGAATAAAACCGAAGAAAAAAATACTAAGCCAAAATTTTAAGGTAGATTTACATGTACTGATCTAGGAATCTGTTCATACTTTTGTAAGTGAAAAAAAAAAATTGGTTGATGAATGTTATGTGTTATATTTTTCTGTTATGTAAATGTATTCTGTGCAGTTTATGTTATACATGTTTATATAGAAAGGTGTATTTCTATAACCTGTCAAAGGAATACACCAGGCTACGAACAATGGATACCTATGGAGTAAATACTTAAATAATAGAGAAATTTTCTTTTCCTAACTTGTATAATTAAAAGGGGAAATTAAGGATTTTAGATATTTACTAGTTAATAGTTTTTAGTCCTTTGCAAAAAGACTATGCAATCCTCATGATCAATGAAACTTCCCAGTTATGCTTTCTTGATGTTAGGTAGTGGTACAAAAGTCAGCCTTTGCATGTAAATGCCATCTATTATTGTTGGTGATTGACAAAGTAAATATTTCAAATATTTTCCCTTTTAATTCTGAGCCAAGTGAGAACTTGGTGGCTTAAATAAGACATATCATTATCCAGGCCGTACCCCCCACCCCCCGCCTCCACTCCTATCACAATCTGACAAATCTATGCTACCAAGACAGTGCTTTTTGATGAGGTCTTTTAGGAATCCATGTTTCTTCTTCCATATTATTGTTCTGTTCTCCCCGTAGTCATATGTCTCAACATCGTCTGAATTGGGAGACTGCACACGTGGAAGAAGAAGGAGAAAGAGTCCAAAAAAAAACAAGTTCCCAAAGGTAGGGGAAGTCCTCAAGTGAGTGCATGTTTTATTTTTTCTCTCATTCCACTGATGATAACTTAGTCATACAATCATACCTAGATAGAGGGAGTGTTTGTGTGTGTATGTGTATGTGTTTGTGTTTGTGTGTATCCTTTCCTTTACCCTGACCTTAGACCACCATTGTATGTGTCCCATCTGTGTAGTTGAATGTAATCTTGAAATATGCATTACTCATGTTAAAATTTCCTTCAATGTATCAAAGTGTGCTTTAATTAGATGCTAACTACCACAGCATGGAAAAAGTGTTTGTCTTCTGTCAATTAGTAAAATGAAGTTACAAATGTTAATAAATAAGAAATTTTTCTTCCATCTTTATGAGCCATATCAATTGAAATGTTGTAAAACACACCAATGTCTTATCTTATATTTTAATAGGTTTAGTTCTTTCAAAGTCCAAATAATGTTGTCAAATTAATTAGATTCTTTAATCAAAATATCAGTTATATGAATCTACTCACAAGTGCCCCAATAGTGGCTCTTAACCAGACATGCTGTGAATATTACTATAATATACCACAGTTTGTTATAAAAATCAATAATTTCCTAGGAGAACAAAAATAAAATCAAGTCTCTATCCATTATATTCTAAATTTTAAAAGGCATATCCTGGTTTATAAGAATATATGTATATTTTCAGATTTTTACAAATTATGTATCCGTACAGGAAGGGGTACTTATACTTCTTAAGCAAAACAAGTATTACTTCCTACAAGATTAATGTAATTACTTTTGAAGTCTGTCTACTATTTTAACATTTCACTCTCTTTAATCTCATGTATGTAATTACTTTTAACAAGAACTACCTAATTTTGGTCATTTCCTAGTGATGCATCAGTGAGCATAAATTGCTATTCAATTGCGTCAGTTTTCATCTCTGAGTCAATGACCCGTAGAACTACTTATACCACAAATGTGAAATGAATCTGTTAACACAGAGCAGTTTTCCAGTTTCCCTAATCATTAAAAAAAATTAATATAAAATGTTCTTCATTATACTCTGGGAACCTACCAAACTAAACTGTATCTTTATTTGAGTGCCATATTTCTGATTGCTGTCTACACTGTCTAGTGTAGTCACAATTATTTGTCTCAATTATTTGTCATTAAGTTTCTATCCTGGAAAATATCCTCAAGCTGCTCATTCAGATCACTACTTAGTTAACAAATACCTTTGGACCCTTTCATTCTCAATCTTAGCTTATAGTCATTATTTTTTTTCACATTGTATTCATTTTTTTGAGTAATCAGCTTATAGTCTTTACTGAAGATAATTCAATTTGGTGGTTCTACCACATTCATACAAGCCTGAAATTTAAATTCCAGCTTTGCCAATTTTTGGATATATAGCTTTAGGTCTGTTACTTAAACTGCCTGAGCCTTGTTACTTCATGTGGCTATTACTGCTATTTAAGAGACACTCACTTTAAGTCAGGTAAGGTACCTAAAGCACTTAGTACAGGCACTGGTACACAGATAGTCATGATAGCTATTATTATCTGATGAAATTTCTATTCTCACTAATCCTGATCTGTCACTTTTTGTGAAATGTATGATACTAGTTCTCACCCATCTTCTCTGATTACTTCCTCTTAATCTCTTTGGTTGTTATTTTTTCTTTCCATTTCTTCTATTTACATATTCTCAGTTTTTCCTTGTCTACAGGCTCCCCTGAGTGGTCTTTTCTTCTTTGTTTGCTATAGACTGCATGCTTATTTTCCCCCAAAATTCATATATTGAAACCCTAATTCCCAAATGATAGCATTTTGGAGAGGGACCTTTAGATGGTAATCAGGCCATGAGATTAGAGCACTCATGATGGGATTAGTACCCTTATAAAACAAGACTTTGAGAATTTGCTTCCTCTCACCTTATACTGTGTGAGAATGCAATGGGAAGCCTGCCTTGTGCAAACCTTGAAGCTGCCTCTCAGCAGACACCATATCTGGCATCACCTTGATCTTGGACTTCTCAGCCTCCAGACCTATAAGAAATGGATGCTTATTGCTTATATCATCTTGTTATAGCATCTTGGACTTTTTGTTATTTTGTTATAGCATCTTGGTATTTTGTTACAGCATCTTGGACTGACTAAGACTCTGTTGGTATAAAATATCACTTCTTAATTCTAAAAATTTGAATTCTGGACTATAAATCTCTAAATATATTAACTCTTTCCAGATCATCCCACAAATTTCATATTTACTTCAGAATATTTCTAAATATCTTTCTGATAACTCACTCTCTACACACTTCAATCTGAATTAATCTAGTTCCCTAATCTGTCTAATTATCCTTGAATTTCCAGTTAGTGTTATTTCCATAATCATAGTCACTCTAATTTTTGAGTATGTTGTAATATTTTTCCAATTAATTATGTGCATAATAAAATTAATTCTACCTTCAGTGTAGTTCCATTTATGCTCCTCTATTTCCACTCTGTGCCAATGTCACTATTATCTTCTGAATTTCAGTGTCTCCTACATCCTTTTGCACTGATGCCAGATTAAACATCTCCACATTCCAAAGTTTTGCTGCTTTCCTAATCATTATTTAACATACAAACATAGCCATAATTTAGCCCTACCTATCTTATCATCAATAAGTGACCCTCAATACTGATTACTAGAAATAGCTTAGCAGCAGAAAAAAAATATTTCAGATGAAAGGGATCAGAATGATTAATTGCCTAAAAATCCTTTTATATGAAGGACTTGGGATTGCTTTACTTGGATAAGGGAAATCATAGGTAAAACAATTTCTTACATAGAGTACTTGAGAAAAAGTATGCATTTATTTGAAGGGATATTATTTAGGTGTATACTATACAAAAAAGAAAAATTATCAAAATCATAAGAGTATGGTTCTTAAAATAGAGACTTGTTAAGTGATCAAAGGTGGTGTCAGTCTCTAAATTTACAATATTCCATTCTCTGCAAAACAGCTAATTAGAACATACATGAATGCTGTTAAGAGGATTAATAAAATACTTGACTTGAGAATTTGTGGAATTTTTGTTTGATTAAGGAATCACCAAAATGTTATTCACATGAGTAGAAGCTGAGTGTCTTAAGGCCAGTTATGCCTTGATTTAAAATGTCAATTTTAAGGTTACCGATAGCCATTTTGAGAGTTGAAAGAATTGGTTGAAGGAAAGAGAATTATAATTAGTTCTGTATGATGGGGTCCATATATCTATTTGCCATTGCCATTTTATTTTGAATGTTTTTGATAAATGTTACAGGTACGGGTAGGGGCAGAAGATAGAAACTGATAGACATAGTTATAAATGTGGTTGAATCTCTCTAATTTTGTGAACTGAAATATTCATGCATGTTGACAATAAGCAGACACTGTATTAAAGACTGAGCCTTGAAAATGAAAAGAACAAAAGGAAGATTTTTTTAAAACTCTTTTATTAAGTGAAGTATAAACTCTCTGGGAGGGTTCATACCTTAAATTTTGTCAGCCAGCCCTTTAGGTTTCAGCTGTCATCCTCATTATCAGCTAACACTTTAGCAGGGAGATCAGCCTAGTGCAGGCTGCCTTGGGAGCCCAGGAAGGAAAAGGCAAGTTGTCTGGAGAGCCAGCTAAGCCAAGTCTGGAGAGAAGAGATGCCAAAGATTACAAAACCTACAGCATCATTTGCTAATAGCCAGTTCACCCACTAAAATACCTTGCTCTCTTAAGGATAAAAACTATTCCTGAAATATCTGAAGTTAAGTACAACAGAAAGGGTTTTGTGTTCTCACCCCTTCTTACTTCCACCACCTTCTTTACTTTTCCTCATCCTTCAGGGAGTGGTTGCCTTTGATAAGAGAGTGACATGGAAATATTCATAAATGTTTCCCTGAGAAAGGGGCACATGTCTGGCTCAGTCAGTAGAGCATGCAACTCTCAATCTCTGATATCAAATTGTGAGTTTGAATCCCACGTTGGGTGCAGGAATTAAAAAAAAAAAAAAAAAAAAAAGCTTGCTATGAGAAAAAGACCCTCTTAATAAAAGAAAAATCTTGTTGGTGTCCCACTGTAAAGGAATTTAAAGGCTTATGAATATTTCTATTACCATAAGAAATCCATGAATACTCTTTGATGTGGGAAACAAAGGCAGAAGAAAAATTATTAAATTTCCTTACTATCTACAGCCCACTGACAAGTCCTTGAAACAGGACTTGACATTCCTCCAGGGCCTCAACTGCCTAGATGTTGACACTTTGCTAAAGCCAAAAGGCAATCCTAACCTTATTCCCCTCCTCCATCCTGTAAATCTACTTTAACATATAAAAATTCCACTAGAAATTTCCTCTAAACCCCCAAGATACATGTTGGCAATCATCCCCCAAGCATATGGCCCACCAATTACATCTGAAGAGTCTCATGGCTCAGGTTTTGTTAGACAGTAATAAATGGCCCTTTCCCAACATTAGGTAGCCCCAATCAAGGTCCTGAAATCTTGCTTCCAAAAATCCTTAGAGAATTACATTATCCCTAACGCCCTCCCAACTTGAAAGTATATAATGGACCACTCCTCATTACCCCAGTGCTGCTCTTTCTGACCAAGGATTCTGTCCCTGTGCTTTAACAAAACCACCTTTTTGCACCAAAGACATTTCAAGAATTCTTTCTTGGCCTTTGGCTTCAAACCCTAGCATCTTTCCTACATCACTCTTTAAGTTAGTCAGGGGAAAATATCACCATGAATTTGAAATACCATAGCCAGTCACTTTAATAGATCAGGAACTGGAGAGGAAGTGGGAGTCAGAAAACAGAGGAACAGAAGGAACTTTGATTAAAATGACAATAAAACATGCTGCTACAAAAGTTGGGTATTCATCCTTTCTGATAGAGGCATAATACTCCATAGTGTATATGGACCACATCTTCCTTATCCATTTGTCCATTGAAGGGCATCTTGGTTCTTTCCACAGTTTGGCGACCGTGGCCATTGCTGTTATAAACATTGGGGTACAGATGGCCCTTCTTTTCACTACATCTGTTTCTTTGGGGTAAATCCCAGTAGTGCAATTGCAGGGTCATAGGGAACCTCGATTTTTAATTTCTTGAGGAATCTCCACACTGTTCTCCAAAGTGGCTGCACCAACTTGCATTCCCACCAACAGTGGAAGAGGGTTCCCCTTTCTCCACATCCTCTCCAACACACGTTGTGTCCTGTCTTGCTAATTTTGGCCATTCTAACTGGTGTAAGGTGGTATCTCAATGTGGTTTTAATTTGAATCTCCCTGATGGCTAGTGATGTTGATCTCTTATTTGTGGAGCATAACAAATAACATGGAGGACATGGGAAGATGGAGAGGAGAAGGGAGTTGAGGGAAATTGGAAGGGGAGGTGAACCATGAGAGACTATGGACTCTGAAAAACAACCTGAGGGTTTGGAAGGGGTGGGGGTGGGAGGTTGGGGGAACCAGGTGGTGGGTATTAGGGAGGGCACGTATTGCATGGAGCACTGGGTGTGGTGCAAAAACAATGAATACTGTTACGCTGTAAAAAAAAAAAAAAGATCAATTTTAACATAATAGAATATTTTAGAAACTTATTTCAACCAAATAAACTTCAAAGTCTAAAAAAAAAATGACGATAAAACAAAGGGAACAAGACTAAAAAGAAAAGAATGCTTGATATCCTTCCAAATGGAGCTCCATATGAATTTAAATGTTGAGGGGGGGATGTTTTTAAATACTTGGTATTATCCTGATATCTACTTCTCTATGTCTAAAAGTAAAATAAGTTCGTTTTTCCTAAATAATTGCAACCGGTTATTAAAATGTTGTGGAGTTGTAACTTCAGTATCATATATGCAAACCTTTGATTGTTTTAATTAATCATATTTATTTTTTGCCATCTAATGTTTATTTTGTTTTATTTTTAAATGAACATTCTGACATTTTCTTTCTTTCCTTCTTTCTTTCTTTCTTTCTTTAAGATTTTATTTATTTATATGGCAGAGAGAGAGATCACAAGTAGTCAGAGAGGCAGGCAGAGAGAGAGAGGGAAGCAGGCTCCCTGCTGAGCAGAGATCCCGATTCGGGGCTCTATCCCAGGACCCTGAGATCATGACCTAAGCCGAAGGCAGAGGCTTAACCCACTGAGCCACCAAGGTGCCCCTGCCATCTAATGTTTATATTGAGATATACTTCTTCCCATTTAATGTCTAAGAGGCTATCAATTTTCGATTTCTTTCAATGTGTGTTAGTTTTAGTGGTTTTAGAATTTCATATGAATGGAAACTTACCACACATATACGTTTGTGTTTGGTTTCCTTCCCTTAGGGGGTTAGACAAAAGTTTGAGGTCTATCACTTGTGTAGCATCAGTAGTGAGTCATTCCTTAATTTTTTTTTTTTTTGATGATGAGTAATACCCGTCTCTGTGGATAAACCACAGATTGTTTATCCTTTCCTCTGATCTTGGGGATTTGGATTATTTCCAGTTTTTGGCTATTATCAACAAATCTCCTAAGGACATTCACCTACAAGTATTTTCTTGCACATATATTTTCATTTTTCTTGGCTATAAATATAAACTACATATGTAGAATGAGTCATAGGTTAGGGGTTGCTTAATTTTTATGAAAAAAAATTCATACTGATTTCTAAAGTGTTTATATCATTTTGCATATTTACCAGCAATGTATGAGAGTTTTAGTTGCTCCAGATGTCTTTTTAAATCATGATGCTCCATTCAGAATGAAATGGTATCTCATTTTGGCTTTGCTTTATTTTTCTTATAACTTACAGTACTGAACACTTTCATGCATTTATTGCCAATAAGTTTATTTTCTTTTGCAAAGAGAATTTTCAAGCCATTTATTAATTTTTATTTGAGTTTTCTTTTTATTAGTCAATTATAGAAATGTTTTATATAACCTGGTTACAGATTCTTCACCTGATATATATATTTAAAAATTTTCTCCCAGTTTGTGGTTTACCTGTTAACTTTATTAAAGGTATCCTTTGAGGAACAGAAGATTTATTTTATTGAAGCTAATTTTATCATTGTGTTAATGCACAGTGCTTTATGGGAAATGCCAACATTTTCGTAGGCAAAGACATCTTGCTTACAAAGATAGGAAAAATGATGTCATGATCCTTCTTCCTATAAATTTAATAATTTTGACATTTTATGTTTGTGTTTGGTCTATTTTAAATTAGTTTTATGTACAGTGTGAGGGATATATAAAATTTTATATTTTTGTCTGTGGACTGCTAGCTGTTCCGCCTCCATTTGTTGGAAACTCTATCTTTTCCAAATTAAGTGGCTTTGGTGCCTTTGATAATGAACCATCAATTATATATAAGTCAACTGTTTCTGGGTAATCTATTATAACCCATGGAATAATTTCTTTAATTTTATACCAAGACCATAATCTCTTATTTACTGTAACATTACAGTAAGACTTGAAATAAGGTGGTATGTGTTCTCTAACATTGTTCTTTTTCAAGATTGCTTTGGTTATTTTAAATTCTTTGCATTTCCATATAAATTTTAGAAATAGCTTGTAAATTTCAATAAGGCATGTTATTTTTTTTCTTAAATTTCACTGAATGTAAAGATCAATATAGGGTGAGTGGACGTATAAATTATAAGGTTTTTAACTGATGATCATAGTATATGTTTCCATTTATTTATCAGTCTTCTTACATTTATCTTTGTGATTAACAAAGAGTTATTTGATATTTTTTTGAACTTAACATTGAGGATTTTTGTTTTCCATTATGTTATTTTTAAACATTTAATTTTGCATTTTTTCTTAATTTTTTACTATTTAACTTATATATTTCAAATTTTGTAAATGCACTTATTAGCTTTAAGGTTTTTTTTATAGATTTCTTAGAATAATCTATGTGAATTATTAGTTTATCTGATAATAAATATTTCCTTTCTTCTTTCTAATTTTTATGCCTTCTAATACCTGTTCTAATTGCACTGACTCTTACATTAAACCAGATACTTAGGTTGAAAGCACTTGCCCAGATACATAATTAGGCATGTGTTTATGTAAAAAAAAAACACACAAACTTAATAGATATGATTATAAAGTATATATATATTATATGTCTTTTATATATAAACCATTTTACATATCTTTATATATAAAATATACATCTTTATATATATATCTTTAACATCTATATCTATATCTATATCTATCTCTATAGATAGATAGATACTATCTATCTATATATATATAGATCTATCTAGATCTATATATAGATCTATATATAGATCTAGATAGATAGATAATCTATCTATATATAATGGTTTTCCAATTATTTCCAAGTATATATGGATGTGTGTGTGTGTGTATGTGTGTATGTATTATTGTTTTACAAGTATTTTGCAATTGAGTTTTGATCTCCTCATTGGAGCCATAGCTGCTTAGAAGAGTTTATATTCAATGTGTGTCAGAAATTTGGGTTTCTAGGGGTGCTTAACTGGCTCGGTGGGTGGAGCATATATGACTCTTGATCTCAGGTTCATAGGGCTCAAACTATGTTGGGCATAGAGTTTACTTAAAAAAAAATAACTTTGGTTTCTAGGATTATGAATGAGTTTTGTGCACTATTATAAATGATTTGGTTCAAAATTATTAAAAATTTCAGAAGCCATAAATTTTATTTTGGGCCCATTGTTGTTACTTAGTGTGTAGTAGCTTTAAAAAAGGTGATGAAGAAGGAGAATGATTAGACAAAGAAATCTACCAGAAAGGATCAGATCTGGGGAGATAAAGATCAGGAATTTAGGGGGTAACCTGATTATTTTAAGAACATTTGGGACAGGGGGGCCTGGGTGGCTCAGTCTTTAATTGTCCACCTTTGGGTCTGGTCATGATTCCAGGGTCCTGGGATCAAGCCCCTCATCAGGCTCACTGCTCTGTGGGAAGCCTGCTTCTCCCTCTCCCACTTCCCCACTTGTGTTCCCTCTCTCGCTGTGTCTCTCTCTGGCAAATAAATAAATAAATATTAAAAAAAAAGAATATTTGAGACAACCCAGAGACATATAAAAGTTGAGAATGGGTATATAAGTCTAGAGATCATTAAAACAATTTTGCAATATCCTTTGTTTAAACTGTTTAACAGTAAATAACTGGCACCAATTATTATAAAATTGTATTTAGTATTATATCCTGTGGAATTATGCTTATCCATAGCATAATAAAACTATATTTATTATTATATCCTGTGGAATTGTGCATATTTCTATTTTAGTTATCTATAAGTTTGAAATATTGTACTTTTTACAGGAAAAGACACTGACTATAGGAGTGACACCACTGACTCCACCTTGGGCCCTTCATCTTTTTTTTTTTTTTTTAAGATTTTATTTATTTATTTCTCAGAGAGAGTGAGCACAGGCAGGCAGAGAGGCAGGCAGAGGCAGAGGGAGAAGGAGGCTCCCTGCTGAGCAAGGAACGAGCCCTTCATGTTGTTCAGTCTCTACAAAGACCTCCCTGTCAGGGCTGTGTTCCAGCCCCCATGAAGCTTAATATTACACCCTGACTGGAGTGTAGAGAGGCTTGTCCTGATCATCCCTGAAGTGGTGTACAGAAGGCTCCACTTTAGATAGCTAATAGAGATGACTAGTGCATAGAAGGCCCCACTTTAAGTAGTAGAAAGCCCCTGGCACACAGATGGCACCACCTTAGATAATTACCTTGTGACCTCACCACCATGCCCCTCGCTGTATAAAAGCTGGGGATTAAGGTCTGGACCTGGCTGAGAGTAGGGGCAGAGAATAGCTGCAGGCCGCCTGGGTCATCCTCCTCTCATGAGTGCCCACTTTAGCACTTTCTTTTTAAAATTTTATTTATTTATTTGACAGAGAGAGTCACAGCTAGAGAGAGAACAGAAGCAGGGAGAGTGGGAGAGGGAGCCCGACGCAGGGCTCGATCCCAGGACCCTGGGATCATGATCTGAGCTGAAGGCAGATGCTTAATGAATGAGACACCCAGGTGCCCCTCATCCTCCTCTCAATCCACATCCTGTCGGTAAGTCACCCTAAATAAAACCCAGTTAATGGTGTGGAGTGGCTTGTCTGTCTCAAGCACATTCTTAGTCTGGAGGATACCTTATTGTCGCTCCTTCACCTTCTAACACCGACATTGACATTAGGAAATTTCTCAGTTAGACTTCAGATATTTTACTTAGTACTTACCACCAAGTAGAAAAAGCATATTACCTTAAAATAGTGACTTAGTAACAATGAAGTATCTCTGAGGTGCATTTATGATTCCTGTCCATCTAGTATTTCTAATGACTTAAGAATTTTTATCAGGCTATACTATTCAAAATTAAGAAATAAGAAGCTTTGAATCAAGATCTTGGGCACCTGAGAGAGAAAACATCTGTATTTAAACTCTCACATTTGCACTTGGGAACGTAACCAGAGGCAATTTCTTAATTTCTTGTTCCTCAGTTTCCCTATCCACTTCAAGGGGTTGCTAATGAAAATTAAATGAGTTAAGATATTTGAATTGCTTAAAACAGTGTCTGGAACAGAGAAATCAATATATGTGCTTAATAAATAAGTTAATACTCGTTAATTTCATTATTCACCCTATTGTTAGAAAATAACAGTTTCTAAGAAATGACAGTCATTTTTATTATTTCATTAAATATTAACATCATGTTAAAAACCATTGTAACGTACTATATTCTTTTATTCCCACCACTTACTAGTTTGAAAAACAATTAAAAAAAAAAAAAACAAAAACAGGCATTTGATAAGCATTTTCTATGTGCTAAGCACATATTTAGTCTCTCAACAATCCTGAGGTGAGTTCTATTAGCTCCATGTTACATGTGAGGAAAGTGAGGCTTAAAGAAAGAAATGACTTTGCCATGATCACACAGTAATACTGTCAAAATTGAATTCACACTGAATGATTCTATATCTTAAGCTGCATATACTGACTTCCTGAGTCCCGTATTCAAGCAACTAATATGGAAACCCTAACAGTAACTTTTAACTAATGTTAGTAAAATGAGAAAAAAACAAACAAAACAAAACAGAATTTAGAAAATTTCTTTTATTCAAATCCTTATGTACCCCAAGATTCAGAGAAACAATCCTTTAGAAATAAAAATCCACAATCAAATAAAGGATAGGGGAAGTTGGAAAGTATTGTCTGATTCTCTGAATCCTGTTAACACAAATTCAGGTAGCAAGCATTCAACATACATCATGAAATATGTGAGTAACTGATAATTGTCAAACCCTATGAGCATCTTTCTATATGATTATATTACCTAGGGTTCAGTTAAGGTATAGTATGCATATGTAATCAATACATAGGCACAACCATTTTACCAATGTCTGCATATTTCAAAACTAACATACAAAGTCAAGTTTTTATTTTGTTTTGTTTTGTTTTGTTTTTTTTTTTAGAAAATCATGTATTCAGTGTGCATTTGATTTTCAACATTTGCAATAATCCCAGTTATTTATATGAGAAAACTTACATTTTAGTGTTTCTGGTTTATCTTTTGAAAAGTGGGATTGTTTTTATGTTTGTTTCTCCCTCACACCTCCCCCTGGTTTAAAAGAAAAGAAAAGAAAAGAAAAGAGTGATGAAAGTATTAACCAAACACTGGGAAGATGACATTAGTTAGATTTGTGCTGCAGGGATGATGAGAACAGATTTATATCATGAAAATTTCCATTATTGAGAAATATGCAAATTTTTCAGGACACTTCAAAATTAACGCAGAATGGAATGTCTCAGTATACTTGAATTTTACAGTATTTTTTTAATCCTTTAAAATATATGTATATATATTATTAACTAAAAACATAAAAGATGAAGCTATATATGATTTTACAACCAATGTACTTTTATTACCATTTTGACAGTTTAATATCATGATAATTAATTGAAAGTTAAAGAATATATTTTTATTTTTTTAAAAGATTATATTTATTTATTTGAGAGAGAGAGAATGAGAGAGAGAGAGCACAAGAAGGGGAGGGTGAGAGGGAGAAGCAGACTTCCTGCTGAGCAGAGAGCCCAATGCTGGACTTGATCCCAGGACTCTAGGATCATGACCAGAGCCGAAGGCAGTTGTTCAACCAACTGAGCCAACCAGGTGCTCCAAGAATATATTTTTAATTTCCTGCATTTTTCTTCTAAATAAATATGGGATGTCCCAGATAAATCATTTCCCATGATCTCTCTTAACTTGAAAGTGTACTTTGTTTTTTATACAAACTGTTTCTTGTCTTTTATTTTGTTTAAGATTTATTTATTTGTTTATTTGAGAGAGCAAGAGAGAGAGAGAGCACAAGTGGGGGCTGGAGTAGAGGGAGAAAAACTCAAGTAGACTCCATGCTAAGCGTGAAGCCCTAGGCAGGTCCAGATCTCACAACCCTGAGATCATGACCTGAGCTGAAATCAAGAGTCAGTAGTTCTACCGATTGAGCCACCCAGGCACCCGTATACAAACTTTGTTTCTAATCTAAAACTCTCAATCCCTGGTATGAAGTTCCAAGATAAACCATCATTAGTGTAGGACTCTAGAAGTTAAATATTTTATATTTTACTTAAAATACATCTTGTTGAGGGACCCCTAATTGGCTCAGTTGGTCGAGTATCCAACGCTTGGTTTCAACTGAGTTCATGAGTTTGTGGGTCCTGGGATTGAGGCTGAGTGGGGCTCTGTGTTCAGTGGAAGTCTGCTTGAAGATTCTCTCCCTTACCCTCTCCTACTTACTTTTTCTCTCTCTCTCAAATTTAAAAAAAAAAAAAAACTTAAAAAAATAAATTTCTCCAACTTATTTCTTGCTGATATATATTTAATAATATATTTCTAAGGGTTGCCTGGGTGGCTCAGTCAGTTAAGCATCTGCCTTCAGCTCAGGTCATGATCCTGGGGTCCTGCAATCAAGCCCCGCATTGGGTTCCCTGCTCAGTGGAGAGCCTGCCTCTCCCTTTCTTCTCCACTCATGCTATCTCTTGCTATCTCTGTCTCTTTCTCTCTCAAATAAAGTCAGTCTTTAAAAAATTAAAAAAAAATACATTTTGTTGGGATAATATTAAATCTAATTGCTTAATGGTACTTATTAGAGATACAGATGGGTATCTATGCAAATATAAGACTGGTAGGTTTAGTTATATGTATCAACATCAAGGCCCAGGCTAGATGCTCAATCCTCATCACCTAATTCAAATATAATGGCTTTGTTTTTAATGAAAGATATTTAAATTCAAACATCAAATATATGCAAATCTCTGTGCTTGAAATATTCTCTCTCCTTTTTTATCTTACCCACCTGGCTAGAGTTCTGACCTTCTAGGTCTCCATTTAAATCTCACTGTCCTAAGAGGGACACTTTACTGACCATCACCACCACCTCCAGACTCAGTAGATTGTCATCTTATTTATCTGCTTGTTTACATTCTTTAATAGCACTTATGCATGACTGAAATTTAAAACTTACTCATGCAAGTTTTTGTTTACTGTGTGTCCCCAATGTAAGCTCTAAGTCCCATGTGAAAGTGGCTAGTCCCCTTCATCTTATTTAGAATTTCACACAGTATTTGATTTTCAGTAAATGTTTCTTGAATAAATAATGAACAAACCAGAACCAAAAGAAAAGTCGTTGAGAAGATCTAAAATAAGACCATTTGTGAACTCTTTGAGGAATTACCAGACAAATAATAGGTGGAGATGTAATTAATTTGTTCCATGTGTGACTAATTACTATGAAGATAATAATGTACATCTCTATTTGAACATTAATCCATCTTCACAGTGTGGCCAATACAATCTTTTAATTGCTAGTAAGTGAATGCCAGGCTCAGTTCCTGTATCTACTTTTCTTTCTATTCTATTTGCATTATGTTTTTTTTTTGTTGTTGATGTTTTGTTTTGTTTGTTTGTTTTTTCTGGTCTCACAATGATGTTTTCCAGCTGAATAAAAGGATTCCCCCACTCACTTTGCATGACCTTTTTTTTTTTTTTTTTTTTGCCTTTCCCCCCCTATAATTTCTCTAAATTTCTACTTTAAACCCTTATTAGTTGAGGTGGCAGAGACATCATCTGAGTCAATGTAGCAATTAATCAAATCCCTTTTGTTCTGAACTAGATACAGGTTTTGAAGTGGGAGGTTTACACATATACATGTAGTCCATCTAAAATGATTTGATCATCATCTGTCCATGCTAGCTTCAATTGTTTTTATGTCTAGTCTTCCAGTTCGGGTCCATAATAGTGCTATTGTAGCATCTGCTTCCTTTGACAAATGCCTCTTTGAATCATACCTTCTCCTACAATGTCAGGGAAGATAGCAGTATTTTTATGTGGCACAGGTGATATTCTACTACTTTTCCATGGTGGCTTTCAAAGAACTCCTTGAAGCAATATATGGGTCTTTGTTTTCTCTGAGATGCCAGTACCTAAAAATCTTGCTTCTTTCTTGACTTAACATTGTTGCTGTAGTTCTTTCTTATTACAAGTATGATCTATTTTAGAAATGTTACTTGTTTATTCATTCACTTTTTTAATACCAAATAATCTTGTGGACTGAACTGTTGAAATCCAATTCGTTGGGGGGTTTTGTTTTGTTTTTTTTGTTTTGTTTTCTACTTACATCAATTGTCACATCAATTTCTAGAGGTAATAAGTCTCTTAGAGAATAACTGATAACAACAGGATAGGGAAATATCAGAGTGTAATTGCTTATTATTTCCAAATATCACCTCACATGTGTAATTGTATTACAACAATTTGTTAACCTTAACACAATACATACTTGTTTAACACTGGGGCAAGTACTTCTACTTTACTACCTTTGCTTTATCTTGACAATTACAGCTTGCTCTCTTATGCTATGTTCAGTCTCCTACATCACCTTTGTGAGTAATTTATTCTGCATCTGTTTAATATAATATTGATCTGCTTTGGACAGCTATACTCCTAACACTTGGTTTAGGCTTTTATAGTGGTTGCATGTAGATAGACCACTATTGTCTTTCTGATCTCACAAACAGCACCAGAGTTATTTGCTCCATCACTGCTACTCTTTACACTGGCCAGGTTATCTCATGGTAAATACTGACCTCATATTCCTCATATTCTTGTTTCAATGACACCCATTATTCCTGATACATTGATGACACTAAGTTTTGAATTTAACATCTGGTAGGTAAGGATAAAATGATATATCTGAGCTATCCCCAAATTTAGTAAAGAAAGAAAATCTCTGGTGCAGATTGTTTCTAGAAAAGTCATAATCTCAATGACAACAATAGGTCCTTTACTGTGTGGATTTAACATTTCATTTTTTAAACATCTCATTTATCAGAGTTTATTGATATTAAATTTCTGCCTTAAGCATATCAATGACTATTCATTATTAAAAAAAAAAAAAACTTTATAGTACTTTAAATCCCTAAATTTCTCCTGCCTAACTGCCTGGATTATACTGGAAAATGAAACTCTGTTAACTTCCTGTTCCTCCTTTCCTTGTGTAATCACTCTAGTACTTCAGCTAAAACATGGCTATACTGTGACAATCCCCTAATGTTATACATACTATAAGATTATTTTACTGGCATTTTCCTCATTTCATCTTCTCATTGGTAGAAAAGTGAAAAATTTCAGTCTATACAGATTGCTCATTATTGATTACTAAGAACTTTATTTTTCTTTGTGTCAGAAATAACCCTCCATAGAATCACTACTAGCAATCATTTAGATTAAAATGTGATTCTGGAGATTTCTAATTTTAAAACCAAGACAAAAAGAAAAAAAGAAAAAAAATTGAATATATATTTCTCATTATATAGATGCCCTAAAGCTCTCCAGATTTTGTATATATTCAAAGTTAATACAGCTCTTGGTAATGTTCTTCCAGCATATAGAGAGTTTCTCTTTCCACTATCAGCATTTTTCAGATTCAATTTGAGTCCTCTAATTAAAAAGAGAAAAAAAAATCAGGAGTGTATAAAATACGAAGCTAGAGCCTTAAAAAAGTAAAGATGTAAATGTATTTACATAAAATTATAAAATGTGTATATAGCAAAAATTCAACAAAGTTAAGGAATGTACATGATACATATACAGGCAGAGGGTGTCCTTGACTTTCCAAGTATTTTTATAAATAATTTTTATATAGACAAAATACAAGTAGAAAAATGGACAAAAATATGTGCAGGCAGTAGCCAGTAATATATATATAAATATGTACATATATATATATATATATATATATATATAGGGAGATGAGCGAAAAATGATACTCAAACTCACCATGAAAAATAAATAATGCTAGATGCTGTTTTTTATATATCTGGCAATTATTTATGGGATGTAATTTGGCAAAATCTGTCAAAATTAAAATGCATGAACTAGTACAATAATTCCAGAGCTGAGAAATTACAACAGTTATATTTATACCAGTATGCAAATATAAATTCAGTAGTCTTTGATAGTGTAAAGAGAAAAAAACTTTTTAAATATCTATCAGTACAGATCTTTTAGGCAAATAATGAATCAGATTTGTAGGCTGTAGGCTTTTTGAGAATAAGATCACATTCTTCTATACTGTTAAATTCTGTGCAGGAAGTAGATGTGGACAGTCAATAAACTTCTCTTGGATTATAAAAAAAAATGGGCCATAAAAATAGATTAAAAAAAATTGTTGACCAATTATGATATATAAATATTGTGTTAGATATATGAGAAGTAAATAAAATTAGATGTAGGCTTACCCTTACTGATCTTTTAAAGTTCAAAAGATTGTAAGGTTAATTTACATAATAATCCTCCAAGTCATTAGCATGTTAGCATCTACTCTCTGTGGTATTAATTAGGGTAAGTGTTAGTAAGCAAATATTACATTGTAAGTATATTTTTGATTAACACCCCTCTATGAGTCTGTTATTATATTAGTTTCCTATTTCTGAGTAACAAATTGCTACAAACTCAGCGACATAGAATAACCCCCATTTATTATCTACAAATTACGTAGGTCAGAAGGCCAGGAGGACTCTACTGAGTTCTCTCCTAAATCAAGGTGTCAGCAGGGCATGTGCTGGGCATGCACTCTTATAGGGACTCAGAAGTTGAATCTGCTTCCAAGTTCCTTGAGATTTTTGCAGAAATCTCTCTTTTGCATTCGGACAACTGAAGTTTCCATTTTCTTGTTAGATGTCAGCCAGGGGCAGCTCTCCACTCCTAGAAGGCACCCACTTTCCTTCTCAAGTGGCCTTTCCATAGTTAAACCAGCAAGGACAGGTTAAGCCATTGTGCTCTTCAACTCTTTGATGTCTTCATTCACAACACCAGTGCTGGTACAGGGTTTATGTGAATAGATGAAGTCCACCCAAATAGTTATGTGACTAGATGAGATCCTTTTAAATAACTCAGAGTCAACTGATTAGTAACTTTAAAAGTATCTGCAAAATCCATTTTTGCCATGTCAAAGGCATGTCATAAAGAGTGTGATCTTTCATCAATATTACCAGTTCCCTAGATTGGTGGGGAATATTGGCAGGGGTGGGGCACATTTTAGAATTTTGCCTACCACAATCATATACATCTATTAGATTAAGTATTATAGTCATGGTTAACTTCAGCAAGATACTTGTCTTATCTGCTTTCCTAAATCTATAAGTAGTAATCTCTTGTTTTTTAAGTTGTTTTTTAAGGCCTATTACAGACTCTCAATGTATAAGTTTTCCTTCAATTACATTTAAATATCAATATAAGGATTTAAATTAAGACCAACAAAAATGAGAGAAAACTTGCATATGGGATTAAAATAAACCCAGAAGGCAAGAGTTTACCTGAGAACAGAAAAATATGGAGACTCCATTTTAATAATGTGATTTTAAAGATAGGCGATTTTAATATTTGTTACATTCACATGTTGACAGCACATGCCCTTTTGCAGCTACAGAGAAGCAAATGAGTTTAGAACCTAGGTTGCAAGCTCAATTAGTTAAAACTGAAAGCTAAAAGATAACCTACATTGTTAATAACACATCATGAATTGTAATGATCTCAGAGTGTTTAGGACTGCACAGCTTGGTCAGCAATATTTTCAGTTGATCAACTAGTAGTAAAAACTCAGAGAAGAGATAAGTCTGTGGCTTGCTATTGCTGTACTCAACATGGAATATCACCCTGGACCTACAAGCAGCTCTGATTTTTCCCCACTACTTTTCCACATGGAAAATTCTGAATATCCATCAAATATCAGCATACATAGGAAATACCTATTCCAATGACACCAAACAGATCTAATGTTTCTTATCTTTGTTACTATCAAACTGTGTATGTGTTTACATTACATCAATGTAAATCAAATAAATTTCAATTACCTTACTCTTTATGCAGTCAACTCAAGACTGGGATGTGCATTTTCATTTTTATCTGGAAGCGCTCCAAGCTAAAGACTAGATATGCAATTTTATTTTGTTAATAATTTTCCTATTTCACATTTTTAAAAAATTATTAAATTACCCTACAATGGCGGGTGCCGTTAAAGCACAGTTTTTCTTTACATACTCTTTGCACTTTGGAGGAATCCCAGTTCTATGTATGGATCTTTTTGAGGGGAAGATATAGAAAGTATCACAATTAAAGAGCAGAAAGGTGTGATTTTATGACTTAGGTCACACTAGTTAGATCCACCAATTTGTGAGTTTGATGTTTGGACTAATGAGATTGTCCAGGGGAAGAGACTATTCTACTATTCTTGTAGGGTGGCTTCCTTAAGTCTGTGAAAAAGTCTGTTGATATTTTGAATGAAATTGCATGGGATTTATATAATTTGAGGAAAATCTCCAGCTATAATTAATTAAGTTTTATATTCATACACATGGGATATGTTTGCACTTATTTTATTATTATTATTTCCCAAAATTTTATATTGTTTTAATAAAAACCTACTATTTTATTTATTAAATAGCTAATAAATATAATTTATTAACAAATTTATCTTTTTAAATTTTCCTTTGTTTTTGCTAGCAAATATATGCTATTAACTTTTGTATTTTGCTCTTATAGCCATCAGATTTTTAATTTTTTACTTATAATATTCTATAGCTTTTTTGGAGATTTCACTAAAACTTATGATCTAAAGTATTTTATTTTGTTTTTAAATTTAATGTTTTCTATCAAATGATTTGAATACAATAATAGAGAGTACTCTTTTTTTTTTTTTCTTTTCTTCACTTTGTGTTGTGGTTAAGGGATTCCCTCAAAACTAGAAAATTAGCATTGTATTTTCTCATTTGCAAAACTTGTTCATATTTTGGCAGTTGGCCAAATGATTTCTTTTTGAGCAAAAGAAAATTCATAATTATGAATTGCATTTAGCTGTTGGCATGTGTCTTTAGACTCTTTTAGACGAGTTCCTGAATTTTTTATTGTATTTCACAAAACTGCCATTTTTGAAGAGCACAAGCTACAAATTTTATAAAATATCCTTAGTTTGGTTTGTCTGATGTTGTCTCATGATTAAATGTCAGTTATACATTTTTGGCAGAAACAAACACACACAAAAAATGTTGCTGAGTTTGTCCCATTGTATCATATCAGAAGAGACACATTATTGAATAATCCTTATTGGCAATATTTAAATGTGATCATTTGGTTTGGGTAGTGAATGCTGCGTTTCTTCACTGTGATCATGTCACTATTTTTCCTTTTGTAAGGAATAAGTATTTTGTGGGCAGATAATTTTAAGGTTTATGTAAATATTTTGTATTCTTGATTTATTCACTCACCAGTTTTAGTAGACATTAATGATCAGAATCAATTGTTGTTACCAAATGGCAGTTTTCGAAGTCCATATTTTTTTCTTATAGATTAGTTGGCATTGTGCTGTAAGGGATAATTGTCCCTTTATAGTCAATTATTAGTACATATATTTGCTTATTTTTATATTTACTTATTTTTATTAGTGTGGATTTATTGATGCTTACTTCAGTAAATTTGCTGTGATCAATTACTTTTGTATTTATTTTGAGGTTTAGATTTCCCAAGTTCTGTTTAATAGATCAAATGTTCCCAGACCTGACACTTTCCTGCAAGTTTTGCTTTGTTTTGTTTTTTTTCCTTCTTGCCTTTTGACAGGCTCCTGCCATTCTTTAAGCAGTTCCTTTTTGGATCAAGAAAACATCCCAGGCTAATCTCATGCTTTCTTAAGACCTAAGCTCAGTAATTGGCCATTTTCCCAAAGATATGTAGTTCCTGTTAGTGGAGAACAATATTCAGTAACCAAAATGTATATATTAGTTGTTTTCATTGCTACTGAGGTGTCCTTGCATTCAGACCCTCTCAACTGACAGAGATGTAACATATAAATGTATATTGACACACATGTATCCATACATGTGTGCATGCAAGCAGATCCAAAGCCTACTAGTTTATATAGTTTAAAAATGTATATATTGACAACTTAAATCTATTTAAACCTATTAAGCAACCTGAATTGTCAAGTAATAAATGAAGTGTCTAAGAGGCTGATAAAACAGTTTTGGTTTCTTTGACTCAACTGAAATATTCTGCATGGAAAACCTGGTGGTTCATGTTCTGCAAATAAAGCTCCTCCTGTGGGGCACCTGGGTGGCTCAGTTGGTTAAAGCCTCTGTCTTCGGCTCGGGTCATGATCTCAGGGTCCTGGAATCGAGCCCCACGTCGGGCTCTCTGCCTTCCATATTTGTAACTCTACTCTGACATGAAAAAGCTAGTTCCCATTATCCAAAATATATTCACTCATTTGCTAAATTTTTGAATGTATAAAAATAAATGTATAAAAAGGAGTTTCAGAAGAGCTATTGCCCCTGCAAAATAAACCTACTAATTAGACTTTAATATCTTCTTGGAGAGGTTTATTTTATTTATTTTCTGTCTTTAGCATGAGGATATATAATTCTAATACTGCATTCAAAATTACTTGAGTTAATTTTTTTTTAATTCCCTTTAGTGTGTTTATATTGTTCATTTGAAATATGGTTTGGTTCATTTGAGTCTATATTGAATTTCAGAGATTTTCATCCCTTCTTTATGGATTGTATTTATTTATTTATCTATTCATTTATTCATTTATTTACTTATTTATGAGGATGTAAAAAATTAAAATGGTTTGAAGTGGCAGGACTATGCAAAAAATATATTCAGAGCAATGTTATCTTCCCTAATTCCCTGTATTCTTTCCATCTCATTTCTATCCATGACCTATAAGTAACCAGTTTCATTAATCTCTCAATTACCTTTCCTGTGTCTTTCTGTTCAAAACTTCAGATACGTATGTATTTTCTTATTTCTCCTTTTTCTTTAGACACAAAAAAGTGTAGTATAGATCTAGGATTTTTTGTCAAGGGCTGGATAACAGTTGTAGATTTGTTGGAGTAGAGACAAGTCAAGGCTATTGTGTAGATCCTTTTAACAGAGAAAATATATATGAATTTTAATTGATAATTTTAAAATACAAAAAATTAAAGACACATACATTTTGTTTACAAAACTAGATGTATAGAAACTAGAACATATTTAGATACATATTTAGTAACTAGCAATTAGTAACTCTTTTTTATAGTGTTTAGGGGGGAGTTTGTTTTTTTTATCTTAATTGGTATTCAAAATTTATGTCCATGAACAAAATCAGTTGCAATACTTCCTCTGTTAATGCTGATCTGTGATTGTATTTTACATGTCATCTTCAAATGTGTTTTTGCTCTTAGATAATACTGCTAAATTCTGTTATTAGTCCATGAGTGTATGGTCTTAATTGAGCATATTTACCACTCAGAAGGAATTTATATAATTATATTAAATTTTTCCTTTGATTATGTACCCTTTAGCCTGTCATCACATTGCTGATTAGTCGATTCCAAAGAAAGCTTAGATAGAAATTCAATTACAGGGGCACCTGGGTGGCTCAGTGGGTTAAAGCCTCTGCCTTCAGCTCAGGTCATGATCTCAGGGTCCTGGGATCGAGCCCCACATCGGGCTCTCTGCTCAGCCGGGGGCCTGCTTCCCTTCCTCTCTCTCTGCCTGCCTCACTGCCTACTTGTGATCTCTCTCTGTGTCAAATACATGAATAAAAATCTTTAAAAAAAAAAAAAAAAAAAAAAAAAAAAAAAAGAAATTCAATTACACAGTTAGGTGGGTTGAAAAATATGAAAATTTCCTTTGTGCTTGCATTGAGGTCTGAAAAAAGGCTGTTAATTTATAACTTAGAAAATATATTAACTGCAAATATTTGTGGGAGTGGAGATCTTGGTCTTCGTTTTAACTTTTGACAGGATAAAAAATGTATTAAGTTGCTTGACGTTACTTGTGATTCAAACATCAGTCATTCTCAAAATGACTTTGCCACAATATAAGTTTCATATATAAACAGTATTTTACCTTGTAATTTTAGATAGAATTCACTAAGAAATATTTTCAAATATGTAGAAGAATGAAACTTGACCATTCTCTTATACCGTACACAAAGATAAACTCGAAATGGATAAAAGACCTCAACGTGAGACAGGAATCCATCAGAATCCTCGAGGAGAACATAGGCAGTAACCTCTTTGATATCAGCCACAGCAACTTCTTTCAAGATATGTCTCCAAAGGCGATGGAAACAAAAGCGAAAATGAACTTTTGGGACTTCATCAAGATCAAAAGCTTCTGCACAGAAAAGGAAACAATCAATAAAACAAAGAGGCAGCCCACAGAATGGGAGAAGATATTTGCAAATGACAGTACAGACAAAAGGTTGATATCCAGGATCTATAAAGAACTCCTCAAACTCAACACACACAGAACAGACAATCATATTAAAAAATGGGCAGAAGATATGAACAGACACTTCTCCAATGAAGACATATAAATGGCTATCAGACACATGAAAAAATGTTCATCATCACTAGCCATCAGGGAGATTCAAATCAAAACCACATTGAGATACCACCTTACACCAGTTAGAATGGCCAAAATTAGCAAGACAGGAAACAACGTGTGTTGGAGAGGATGTGGAGAAAGGGGAACCCTCTTATACTGTTGGTGGGAATGCAAACTGGTGTAGCCACTTTGGAGAACAGAGTGGAGATTCCTCAAGAAATTAAAAATCGAGCTTCCCTATGACCTTGCAATTGCACTGCTGGGTATTTACCCCAAAGAAACAGATGTAGTGAAAAGAAGGGCCATCTGTACCCCAATGTTTATAGCAGCAATGACCACGGTCGCCAAACTGTGGAAAGAACCAAGATGCCCTTCAACGGATGAATGGATAAGGAAGATGTGGTCCATTTACACTATGGAGTATTATGCCTCCATCAGAAAGGACGAATACCCAACTTTTGTAGCAACATGGATGGGACTGGATGCGATTATGCTGAGTGAAATAAGTCAAGCAGAGAGAGTCAAGTATCATATGGTTTCACTTATTTGTGGAGCATAACAAAAAATATGGAGGACAAGGGTAGATGGAGAGGAGAAGGGAGTTGAGGGAAATTGGAAGGGGAGGTGAACCATGAGTGACTCTGGACTCTGAAAAACAACCTGAGGGTTTTGAAGGGGTGGGGGGTGGGAGGTTGGGGGAACCAGGTGGTGGGCACGGATTGCATGGAGCACTGGGTGTGGTGAAAAAACAATGAATACTGTTACACTGAAAATAAATAAAAAAAATTTAAAAAAAGAAGTATTTTCAAATATATAGCAAAAGCTAATTTCCAAAATCATTTGGTGTTAAATAATAGTCATTGAAAATGGTTCTTCCAATTGAGAAGAACTTCAATTTTGACCTTGAGCTCAATAAAGTGAGACAAAACTTCACCATTGCTAAAATATAAAACTGGTGCGTTGTAGGACAAATAAGGACATTTTCTATTATAGTAAAAAGTCAAATAACAGTGATTAAATGTACAAGTGTGAGTGTCATTTACCATTGATACTACTGGCTTAATAGCACATGCTAGAGTCACATATTTTAAAAACTTCTCAAAGTATCTGCTGAAAAATAGTACAGTGAATACTATGAATTTTAATTACCTAAATTTTTCATAATCTTTGGACATTTGTACAAGGAAGTCTATTTTTTTCCCTGCTCCACACATAATTTTACTATTGTGAATTTTAATACTTCTTTGTAGATTTCATTTCAGTATGTACTAAATTAATATTTTCTCAACTTCTTCTGAAGGTGTTTGCCTATAACTGTTCATGCAGACTACTCATACAAGATAGTTCTCTAATTTTTCAGTCACTTTATATTGGCATTAATTCCTTGAATAAATAACTGAGCAGGAACAATTACATCTTTCTAGTTTTCAAAATCCAATGCAAACAACACAAAATCAATTGCCTTTTTAAAATTTTTTTCTTCTTTTTGTTTAGTTTTTAATTCAAGTTAGTTAATGTACAGTGCTATATTTCATCCAGATGTATAATACAGTGAGTCAGCAATTCCATACATCACGTTTTCTTTTTTTTTTTTTATTTTTAACAAATATTTAGTGAGTAATCAATATGATCTATTGTAGCATTCAGGGCAATTTACTTTCTTTATAATTTTATTTTATGTTTTGTATTAATTCAGATTATTTAGAAATAAGTACTATATTTTGTAATTTCCTCCTAATTCACTATTGATATTGTTCCCAGTGCTCTCAACTCTCCAAGAAATTCTTCTCACTGAAAATGTCATATTCTGAAACAAATTTATTTTCTCTTACAATTCAAAAACAAAACACAAGTAATCCAACTTAAAAAAAATAAGCAAAGGAATTGCATAAAAATTTTGTGAAAGAAGATAGACAAATTTCCAATGAGCAAATGGAATGCTTGGCATCAGTAGTGATTAAGGAAATGTAGGTCAAAACCACAATGAGATACAACTTCACACTCACTAGGATAGCTTTAGTTAAAAAAAAGTAAAATAAAAAAATAAGTTAATAAAAAATAGCAAATGGTGGCAAGAATGTGAAGAAATTGTAACACTTTTGCATTGCTAGTGGGCATGTAAAATTATATAGCCAATTAGAAAACATTTTCTTGAAAACTTCAATCTAATTTTACCATAGCTCCCAAATTTCATATTTAGATATTTGTGCAAAGGAAATTAAAGCTTCATATACACAAAGACTTGCACACAGCCAGTCTTAGGAGCATATTTCATGAGAATAAAAAATTGACTCATATCTGACACTAGTACCTAGACAAAATAGTGTTTTGTTTGTTTGTTTGTTTGTTTTTCTGTTAGTCATAATGCGAGTGTATGCAGTCCACATTATGTAAGAAGTCTGCCTCACAGTAAATTCAGTGGGACCAGAGACCCACCTTAGAATTTTCTTTCTTTCTCTCTCTCTCTCTTTCCTTTCTCTCCCACCCCCCCCCACCTCCAGTCTCCTGAAGTACTGTGGACAAAGTTACACCTAAAAACAGCAAATTTTTTCTAATGGGTTTTCTGATTTCTGGAATAGGGCTAAGTGAAAAATTCTTTAACTACTTTTTTTTTTTTTTTTTACCAAGAAAGTAAGACTAATAATGGTATCACATATTTGGTAGAATTACAGATAGTAGAGAAAGATGTATGGGTGATTTCCACAGGTATATTTTGGCTAGCACAAAAACTAGATAGATAATAAAGGTAAACTGCTAGAAATGTAGTCTCATCCTTATGTCAGTCTCAGCTATTAAGATGACATGTCTTAACTCTAACAAATTAATGCAACACCTGGTACCTTGTATATAGCTATCTGCAACTATTGACCTAAATAATCCTTTCATTTCCATTCATATAAGAAAGAAAACCATAAGCAGTTTGTCTTTTTTAGCAAAAGCCTCTTAATACTTCTATTGTCAATATTCTATTCTATCTATATATCTAGAATATATCTATAATATCTATAATATACATCTATATGTCTATCTATCTATCTGTGCATCTATAATGCATCTATATATCTAGAATATCATTATAATATTTTATTGTAAATCCTTCTGTTTATTACAATATTGCCCGGAGAATCCTTCATAATATTAATAACCCACAGAACACAAAGCTATGCCTTAGAGTACTTATGTTTTGCTAATTGCTCCTGGTAAGCCAGAAGGAGCATGCAGTCTAGAAGTCTTAGTAAAACACTTGCATGCCAAAAAGAGGAAGGAGGAAGATGAATCCTGCAATGTGTCTGGTTTGTCATATTGAGGAAAATTCTAAGAATCCACTAGTCTTGAGATATCGGTATATTTTTCTAAAGTGAGATAAAATTTGCTGTATTTTATGCCATACACAACAAAAATGCCAGATATTTGAGGGGGGATTCTAGAGGAACTATATACCATATAGGGTATGCTGTTCAGATCTATTTCACATATATCCTCTGAGTCTTCCTGTTTTCAGTAATATCTGAAGCAAAAGTAAAAACAAACAAAATGTTCTACTTCAGGTATCAACTACCACACAAGCTCTTGTCCCACTTGTGCCATTGACACAGCCAATGTTATGAATAGTATTTTAGGTAAACATATAAGCTAAATACAGTCTTTGCTTAGAGAATTTATAGAATTGACGATTAAAATTTCTGGAGAAAGACCATGCTGATTTCCAGCAATAACTATTCTCAATTTAAATAACACTTCCTGACTGGTACTTGGCCTAAAAGACATTAAAACCGTAATAACATGACACCGAGCTGATCATCATGCATTGTGTTACCTAATCAAATAAATGAATAATGAAGTTAAACATTGATGGCAGGATTTTTTTTTTTTTTTAATGAAATTGAGATGGTATAAGACTGGGCCCAAACCAAAATGAGCACATGATAAGTAGACAAACTCCTTTTCTCTCTTTTCCTACTATTTCACTACCTTTCTCTTAATTCACATTTACGGAATTTACTCTAATAAAAGAATGGAGAAGATAGAAAGGCAAATGCAAAATGAGAATGTGGGAACTTAAGAAATCATTGGACAAAACTGAATTTGGTATGAAATATATTAATTAAAATAAAATTATATTTTTAGTAATAAAAATGTAATCCCACAGCAAAAATCTAAATAATATGAATTATTTAGATAGCTTCTTAAATACATTAAACATAACCTAAGAAGACTAAAGAAAAATAGTATGAACATGATTGTAAGATGGGATTTAAAACCACTTCAACCTATGAAATACCACTTGGAAAGAATAAGCATATGCAAGAATTAATTACTGAAGTTAATACAGTTGATATATGTCATTTTCTGAAAGCACCAAATGTGACTACTTTTTAAGTCCCTAGACTTAATAAATAACAAAGCAGAGATTTACCAAACCAGAAAAAAAAAACTTTAGTATATTGTTTTAAAAAATCCCTCTTAGGCCAGATTTGCCACATCCCATGGTTTGTACTATTGTGATTGCTTTTTCATTTGTCTCAAAGTGTTTCTCTATTTCCCTTTTGTTTTCTGCTTTGACCCATTAGTTGATCAGGAACATGCTGTTTGATCTCTACATACTTGTAAATTTTCTAGTTTTATTCTTGTAATGGATTTTAAATTTCACACCAATGTGTTTGGAAAAGATGCTGATATTTTTTTCGATCTGCTTACATTAAGACTTGTTTGGTAGCTTAACATATTACCTATCTGAGAGAATTTACATGTGTGTTTTAGAAAATGTGTTTTCAGATACTATTGGACAGAATGTTCTATACATGCCCATTAGATCTATCTGTTCTAACATGTACTTTAAATTCAGTGTTACCTTATTGATTTTCTGTGATCTATCCATTGTTGAAAGTGAGGTATTGAAGTCCCCTGCTATTATTTTATTGGTATCTATTTCTCCCTTCAGATCTGTTAATATTATGCTTAATGTATTTAGATGCTCTGGTGGTGGGTTGCGTAAATATTACAATTGTTAAACAACCTGAGGGTTTTGAAGGGGCGGGGTGGGAGGGTGGGGGAACCAGGTGGTGGGTATTAGGGAGGGCACAGATTGCATGGAGCACTGGGTGTGGTGAAAAAACAATGAATACTGTTACGCTGAAAATAAATAAAAAATTAAAAAAAAAAATTGTTAAACTTTCTTGATCAATCATTCCCCTTTTTATAATGAAGTTCTTTGTCTATCATTGACAGTGTTAGATTTATTATTTGTTTTGTCTAATGTAAGTATAGATACCACTGTTTTCTCTTGGTTTTCCATTTGCATAGTATATCTTTTTAAATCTCTTGGCCTTCTCAGCTTCATGAAGTGAGACTCTTATAGGCAGCATATAGATGGGACTTGTTTTTTTTAATCCATGCAGCCTCTTACTACATTTTAATTGGAGAATTAGTCCATTTATGTTTATAGTAGTTATTGATAGTATGGATTTATTTTTGTCATTTTGTTAATTGTTCTTTGGTTATTTTTCTGGTTTTGTTGTTCTTCCTTCCACACACTCTTCCTTTGTTATTTGGTAATTTTCTATAGTGGTAGGCTTTGAGATCTTTATCTATATCTATATCTATATCTATATCTATATATCTTTTGTGAATCTGCCTTAAAGTTTTGCTTTGTGTTACCATGCTTATTATATAAAATATCTCATGGGCATAATAGTCTATTTTAAGTTGATAATAACGACTTTGAACACATACTAAAACTCTATATTTTCATACTAATCTCTATCTTATCTGTTTGATGACACAATTTACTTCTTTTTGTGGTGTTTTTAGTGGATCCCAGTAGTTGAGGTATCCCAAAGGAAATAGGTAATTTTGCCTGCTCCATCCACCCTGAGCCCAGGTGCATAGCTATGGGATGTTCTCCTGTTACTATTTAAAGCTGGTTTTTTTTTTGTTTGTTTGTTTGCTATAGTAGCATAAATTAATAGACTAGAACATACATTGTATAAGAGTTGTAGAATAAAATATCAGAAGAAATGTATTAAAAGGAATATATGCAAAATTACACAGAAATATCCAGTATTTGAAAACTATGTTTCCAGATAAAAAGTGCACTCCAGTAACTTAGAAGAATAAACCTAAATGAACTCACCCCAGGACACTTTATTCTGAAAATGAAAAAAAAAAAAAAAAAAGGAAACAATATATAATTCTCATGGGTATAAGATACAAGGAAATAAGAGAATTCTCAGAAAATTCTAAGAGAGGTGCCTGGGTGGCTCATTTGGTTAAGCTTTTGACTCTTGATTTTGGCTCAGGTTGTGGGACTGAACCCTGTGTTGAGCTCCGCACTCAGTGTGGAGTCTGGAGTCTGCTTGAGATTTTCTCTCTCCCTCTGCCTCTGCCCCTACCCCCATTTGTGCTCTTTCTCTCTCTCTCTCTCTTTCTCAAAATAAATAAAACTATAAAAAAAGAAAAGTCTGAAAGGAAAACAAATTGTGTGTAAATGACAAATAAGTTGCTGACAACATTTTCCTTATGAACTCCAAAACAACAACAGTAAAAATAATAATGGAAAGTATTGCTGAGATTAAAATTTATACAAAAACTATCATGAAAGAATGAATAGGGGCACCTGGGTGGCCCAGTGGGTTAAGACTCTGCCTTCAGCTCAGGTCATGAACTCAGAATCCTGGGATCAAACCCCACATCTGGCTCTCTGCTCAGCAGAAGCCCTGCTTCTCCCTCTTTCTCTGCCAGCCTCTCTGCTTACTTATGATCTCTCTCTCTCTCTCTGTGTCAAATAAATAAATAAAATATTTACAAAAAAAGAATGAATATAAAATAATGACATTTTCTGATAGAAAAAAAGATTAGAGTACTTTTGCTACACTATGACACAACAAAGTATTAAGAATATTGTTAGCATGTATGAAAATGAACCAAAAAAGGAAGGAATAAAACATTACAGTGCTTCAGAAATTAGTAAATTATTTCACAAAATTTTGCTACCTATTGATGATATAAATAACAACTAATTTTTTCTGTGTTCAACAAACTAGCAAAATTAAAACTCTAAGCAGTAAGATGAAGAGTAAGAGAGTAAGTAAGTAAGAGTAAGAGAGAGTTTTATTTATTTTTTTTAAGAATTTATTTATTTGAGAGAGAGTGTGTGAGCAAGAGAGGGAGAGAAGGAGCAAGGGAAGGGGCTGAGGGGGAGGGAGAAGCAGATTCTGGGCTGAGCAGGAAGCCAGATGTGGGGCTTCATCATGGGACTCCAGGATCATGACCTGAGTTGAAGGCAGATGCTTAACCATCTGAGCCACCCAGGTGCCCCAAGAATGAGAGAGTTATAATGGGTAATTAATGAAAGTTATGTTTGTAACAGAAATATAAATGTTGAATGACATGAAATATTTTTATAAAAATTCTAAGCAAATATGTGACTCTGTGTGGTAGATGGTATGTGTGGTAGGTATTGCCTCTCTTCCTTCTCAAAGATGTCCATATCTTAACTGTGGAAACTTTTGAATACATTATGTTACATGCAAAAAGTAACCTTGAAAATACAATTAAGCATTTTAAGATGGGATGATAATTTTGGATTTTCCAGATGGGCCCAATGTAAGAGGTGATTTCCTTTATAAAGGAAAGAGGCAGGAGGGTCAAAGAAAGAGATGTGGTAATGGAAGCAGAAGTCTAAGAGAAAGACTGAAATTTGCTCTACTGCCGGCTTTGAAGATGGAAGAAAAGTCCATAAGCCAAGGAGGGCAGGTGGCTTTCAGAAGCTGGGAAAAGAAAGCAATGCATTCTTCCCTAAAGACTTTAGAAAGAGTACAGCTCTACTAACACCTTGACTTTAGTCTCATTAAGCCCATTCAGATTTCTGACCTTCAGAACTATAAAATCATAAATTTGTGCACTTAAACCACTATGATTGTGTTATTTTTTTACAGCAGAATAAAGAACTCTAAAACAACATAACACCCTTAAATATGGACTATGCATTGTTATTTTCTTCCCAAAAGTACAGTACGAAAAGGGGGATTAAAGAGTATAAATTTACAGCAGAGAAACCAGACAAACACTCTCTCAGTTTTGTTATCAAGATCAACATAATTAATAAGTGATATTGGGGGCTCCTGGGTGGCTCGGTGGGTTAAAGCCTCTGCCTTCGGCTCAGGTCATGATCCTAGGGTCCTGGGATCAAGCCCCGCATCCGGCTCTCTGCTCAGTGGGGAGCCTGCTTCTCCTCTCTCTCAGCCTACTTGTGATCTCTGTTGTCAAATAAATAAATAATAATAAAAATCTTTAAAAAATAAAAAAGTGATATTGATAGCATTTACCCTTAAGATGTGATATAATAAGCATGAGAGTTAACCCCTGTGTTTTTTTTTTCCTTTAAAACTTGTAATTCCATATAACTGTGAAAACAACGATCAGACAACTCTAAAAGTTGTAAGGCATTCTATAAAATATCTGACCAGTATTCCTCAAAAAATCTCAGGGTCATCAAAAACTAAAGTCTGGGAACACTGTCCCTGCAAGATGATATTAAAGAGATGGAACAACAACAACAACAACAACAACAACAAAGCAAAGTCATAATGTGGTATCCTGGGTATCCTGGTAGGGAAATAACTTTGAGTAAAAAATAAAAAAAAAAAAAGATCTGAACAAAGTATGGACTTCAGTTAATAATAATGTGCTAATATTGTTTCATTAACTGTGACAAATGTATTATATTAACGTAAGATTTTAACTGTCATATTAATTTAAAAGTGTGGCAATGGTATATGAACATTCTGTGTTATTCTTGCAACTTTTCTATAAATCTAATTTATTTTAAAATAAACACCCATACACTTACATTGTTGGGGAGAGACAAATTTTATTAACAAATAAAAATTTGTGAAATTATACGTTACAAAGACCAGCTAAACTAATTGGTGTAAGAATAATGGCACTCAGCTTGGAAAATATGTAGGGTAAACAATAGGTATAAAGTACAATGGCTGGAGAGGAGCTGATTCAGGCTGGATTCACTTTGGCAGTTTTGCTACAAGCTATAATTCTAACTGGGTTTGCATTCTATAGATGGTTTGATTCTGGTCTTCTCTACATGTGATCATTTTGGGTTCAGCAGCTATCTGGGAAAAGCATTGCTCATGGAGATGGCAGAAGAATAAAGGGCAAGCTCAATTGTGTAAACTCATTACATGCCCCTATGTACACAAAATCTGCTAACACCACATGTCCTAAAGCCAGTCAAGTCAGTAAAGGGTTAAGAAATTTCACTCTGCCCTGTGAAAGGATCTGAAAAACTACAAAGTCATTGAAATAGAGAAGGGAAAATGACTGGGAGGCAATCATTTAATTTACCACACCCACCATCTCAGTGATAAATTTTAACTTTCTTCTCTCTTAAATATATAGTTTAGAATGATGAAAATATACCAAAGACAAAGGAGTTTTGAAAAACCACAGTCCTCAAATAGGATCTAATAGGATCTACAAAGCTTGTAGTTTTTATCAAACAAATAGAAATAACGCATTGTTTTTGAACTTTGAAGAGACATTGTAATAGATGGACCATTAATGAAGACATACAGAACTTCTCAAGAAGTGTTAAATAATTAAAAACTTACAGATCACATTCACAAATTGCAATTAATTAAGTTATAGCATAATAAACAGACATTTTAACCCCCCGGTGAAAGAACTTCAAGAAACTAAAAGCTAATATTCTTAAAATCAAGTAGTAGAGTTAAACTGCTAGCAATACCTATAAGATAAAAAGATAAAAGTTCAAAATATTAAGAGGAGAAAGAAGAAATAGCGGTAGTGAAAATAGCTACCTTATATATGAGATTAAAATGGGTTGCTTCATTCCAATGAATTTCCAAAATGGGTATTTTTCTAGGCAAGTGAAAATTACCAAAATAGATTGAAAATACATAGAAAATGTGAACAATAAATGGAAAAACACCAATGAAAACAATGTATATCTTCATCATTTAACTGAAGATAGTACAAGTGTCAAGTTACTTCATATGACAATATTAAAGATGAAAGAGAACAATTTATATAATGTCTTAATACAGTACTGGCACACAGTAAGTTCGATTTTTTAAAATATTATCATTATTGTTTATTAACAGATGGGAGTAGGCCCTGAACATTTTGCACTTAAAAATTCTCTTTTTTTTTCCTGAGTCCCCCTTTTCAAGCTAAAGGCAGTTAGAAAAAGTCCTTTAAATCTCAGACCTATAAGTTTTATATTCCAGCACACTCTACCAGTGTCCACAGAGGTTACTGTATTATTTTTTGGAGTTAGATCAGAATGATGTCTCTTGTTCTCTTTTCCATTTATACTTATACATATTTATTCTTCTCTGTGAAATGAGTGGCAGGTGTGCTTCTGGTACAGTTCAAGGAGTCATCATTTCCATGACCATAATATATCAATACCATAAAATTGCACACTGATTACTCATAGCAGAAGTGCATTGTTATGAGCACATATATGGCCAGTTCATTTAAGTTAGTGTAAAACAGAAGGATTGTCAGCAAGGATGGAGGCAGAGAGATTGCTTCTCTGAAGGCTTCCTACAAGACATTCTACCTGAAAAAAAATTAATAACATTGTTTGGCAAAGTTAAGTGACACTGTCTGTAGAAAGTTAAGAGCATGATGCTTTTTAAGAAGCAGTTTATAAATATGAAACAATAATCATATGTAGAACATATTTAATATTTATAGAATATAATTATACTTGAGATAATCTATATGATTACCTTAAGTGTATGATTAGTAAGTATGTGTTTTCTCTCCTTACCCCAAGTTCAACAATGATTTAATACAGAATACCTATAAGGACTCTCTCCCAAAAGGGAAATAAACAATGGTGTTATGCTAGGAGCTCATGAATCACACAAGTGTGGTTTTACTCCTTTACAAATATGCTTAATAGAATGAATCAAACACTATATTCTTGAAACATCAGTCTATTATTAGCTAATTAACTCTTGCTGAAAATTGTAGCATCTGTGGTTATATTTTAATTTATTGATTTATTTGCAATTTTACTTATTGGTATAGTTGTTTGAGAATGAAAACTTCACTTTGATCATATTTTGAAGTACCTAGAATACTACAGTCATATTATACTTTAGTTCAGCATGCCCAAAACCTTGGCAATTATACAGAGTACTCTCAGTACAACATGATAAATGTCCATGAGACAAATCAGTATTTTTATCCTTGTTACCCTTATCTAGAGACAAGACCCACCCATTTATATTTTAATCACATTATGTATGTGACTATATTAATGAAGTTCATTATTTCATTCCATCCACTTCATGCTTTAAACCCTTAAGCAGTAGAGAGTTTGGTAAAGGCATCTAAAATATTCTTTGTTGTTTGAGCAGAGCTAAACTATAAAAAATGTGACAGATAAAATACATTAGGTAGCAATATACTTCCTTAAGGAAGAAGCTAAACTGTAGCAAAGGAAGAGTTTTAAAAGTTACTCCTAACAGGAGGACTTCCAGGGAAGAGAGTGGAATAGAAGGATCCTAAGCTTCCCTTTTCCTATGGATTCAACTAGATAACTCCCACATCAGTGTAAGTAACCCAGAAAACAACCTGAAGACTGGCAGAACAAATTCTCCACAGCTAAATGAAAAGAAGAAGCAACATTGAAGCAGAGATGTGGTCAGGGTGGGACTGTCCACTGGAGGGAAGGATACTGCAGGCATGGAAACAAGAAAAGGACCAGACCCCTACCAGACACCCCAGGCTCAGGGGACCTACGGACCCACATGAGTAAGATAAATCCCCATAACATTTGGCTTTGAAAACCAGAGGGACCTAATATTCAGTGGGGTTTAATACCTGGAACTTTAAAAATCAGCGAGCTCAGCTCTTGAAAGCCAGGAGGGTGGAGTCCAGGCTGTTAGAGAGTCAGCAAAACAATCAGCTCTGATGAGATACAGCATTGAAGCAGAAGTTTGAAAAATGTCTGTGATATACAAGGAGGAGATTTATTTACCAGTCTTGGAGCATGTGCTAGAAGGGCAGGGATCTTTGAGGGATTTCTTCAAGAGCATAAGACATGGCAGGCACAATTTCCTACCCCCCCAGCCCCCAACATAGATATATAGACACCCGTGGGAACCAGTGTAACATGTACACTCCTCATCTAACTTAAACTGCACCCTTTCCCTGCACTTTCCTGCTGACCTGCTCCTTCTAATGTGTCCTTGCCTAGAGCTCATCTAAGGTGATACCACAAGCCTGTTGATGTGCAAACAAACTAAGCAGGAGTCAGCACTACTCTAATGTGATGACCCCTGCCCAGGAGAGAGGGGAAGATAGTCACACACACTAGTTCAGCTGCAGCCCCAGTAGTGGGCTGGGGGCAGACATTGGGTCTGATTGCAGGCCTTGCCCACCAACAAAAGCTTCTAAGGGGACAACACAGGGAAAGTGCCCTGTAGTTTGGTGCTACAGCATCTCTGCCAAACTCCTAGTTTGACTCAGTTCAACCAGGAGACTGACATGCTGACAACAAAGGAATCAAACTCTTCCCACAAACAGAGAACCATTGCAGACAAAGGGACTTAAGGCAAACACAGTTTATCCATAACAGTAGGGCACAGGCAACACATACAAGAGATACCTCTGAAGTGCCAGGTTCTGGTGAATCAGTGACACTGCATTATAGGCCCAGCAGGACCTCTTCTTCATAAATCCATTGCTTTCAAGGGCAGGAGACATAGCTGACTTTCATAACACATAAACAGACCCAGAGAAGTAGATAAAAATGGGGAAACAGAGGACTATTCCCAAATGAAAGAACAGGACAAAATCACATCAAGAAGTTAAACAAAATGAAGATAATTAATATGCCTGATAGAGAATTTAAATTAACAGTCATAAAGATACTCATAGGACTTAAGAGAGGAGGACCTCACTGAGACCCTCAACAAAGAGATAGAAAATATAATCTGAGATCAAGAATACAATTGATGAAATTAAAAATACTAGATGTAATACAGAGAGGAAGCAGAAGAATGGATCAGTGATGCAGATTACAAAGTAGTGGAAAGCAATCGAGCTAAACAGGAGAGAGAAACAACAATACTAATAAAAGAAAATAGATTAAGGGAAAACAGTGATACTATCAAACATAATAATATTCACATTACAAGGATCCCAAAGGAGAAGAGAAAGAAGAAGGACAGAAAACGTATTTGAAGAAATAATAACTGAAAACCTACCAAATCTGGAAAGGAAACAGAGACCAGGATACAAAGAAAGCTCCTAACAAAATCAACCCAAGGAGATCCACACCAAGACACAAGTAATTAAAATGGCAAAAAGTACTGATAGATATTAAAGACAACAAAAGAAAACAATGACATACAAGGGAAAATCCATAAGGCTATCAGCTAATTTTTCAGCAGAAAGTTTGCAGGCCAGAAGAGAGTAGCATAATATGTTCAAAATGCTAAAAGAAAACAACGTGTCACCAAGAGTACCCTATCCAGCAAGGGTATTATTCAGAATAAGAGGAGAGAGAAAGAATTTCCAGGACAAGCAAATGTTAAAGGAATTCACGATGACTAAGTCAGCCCTACAAGAAATGCTAAAGGTTACTCTTTGAGTTGAAAGACTATAAGCAAAAGTAAGAAAAGTAGGAAGCACCAAAACAGTAAAGAACATCTATAAAACTTAATCAAGGGATTCATAAAACAAAAGTATGTAACACATGATACATAAACCTAAAAAGTATTGGGGGGGGGAAGAATGGGTTTAAATTTAAGCAACTGTCAACTTAATATAGACTGCTATATGCAGAAGATGTTACATACAAACTAAATGGTAACCACAAATCAAAAACCAGTAATAGATGAAGAAGAAGAAGAAGAAGAAGAAGAAGAAGAAGAAGAAGAAGAAGAAGAAGAAGAAGAAGAAGAAGAAGAAGAAAAGAAAGAAAAAATAAGGAGGAGAAGGAGGAGGAGGAGGTGAATCCAAGCATATCACTAAAGAAAGCCGGTGAATTCAAGCATATCAAGCATATCACTAAAGAAAGACAGTGTAAAAGATATAAGGAACAGAGAAGAACAATAAAAGTAAATAAAATGAGTAAAAATGGCAATAAGTGCATACCTATCAATAATTACTTTGAATGTGAGTAGACTAAACACTCCAATCCAAAGACATAGGAAATGGGTTGGATAAAAAAGCAAGACCCAACTACATGCTGCCTACAGGAGGACTCATTTCAGACACTGTCACAGACATATGCGGACAGAAAGTGAAGGGATATAAGAGCATTTGTTATGCAAATAAATGTTATAAAAATCTGAATTAACAATATTTACAGCAGACAAAGTGGACTTTAAAATAAAGAGTGTAACAAGAGACAAAGAAAGACACTATATAATAATAAAGGGAACAATCTAATAAGATAGAACAATTGTAAATATTTATGCACCCAACAGAGGGACAACCAAACTCATAAAATAGTTAATAACAAACATAAAGGAATAAATTGATAGTAATACAATTATAGTAGGAAACTCTATCACCCCACTTATATCAATGGATAAATCATCCAGAAAGAAAATCAGAAGGAAGAATTGGCTTTGACTTGAATCACTGGACCATGACATGAATGTCACAGATATATTCAGAACATTCCATCTTAAAACAACAGAATATGCATTCTTTTCAAGTGCACATGGAACATTCTCCAGAATAGATCACATACTAGGTTACAAAGTCTCAACAAATTCAAAAAGGTCGAATTTATACCATGCATCATTTCAAACAACAACACTATAAAACTAAAAACCCACACACACACACACACTCACACACACACAATCTGGAGAGAACACAAATGCAAGGCAGTTAAATAACATGTTACTCAGTAATGAATATGTCCACCAAGAAATCAAATGAAAAACCAGAAAGTAAGTGATGATCAATGAAAATGAAAACACAGCAGTCCAAAATCTTTGGGAGGCAACAAAACCTGTCATTAGAGGGAACTTTATAGCTATAGAAGCCTACCTCAAGATATAAGAAAAATCTCAAATAAACCACCTAAATTTACCCCTAAGGGAGTTAGAAAAAGAAGAATAAACAAAACCCCAAACCAGTAGAAGAAGAAATAATCAAGATTAGTATAGAAATAAATGAAATAGAAACAAACAAAAAAAGAAAACAAAGAAAACAAAACAAAACAAAAAACAAAACACAAAACACAACAAAACAAAACAAAGCAATAAAACAGGGACACCTGGTTGGCTCAGTGGGTTAAGTCTCTGCCTTTGGCTCAGGTCATGATCTCAGGGTCCTGGGATCGAGCCCCACATCAGGCTCTCTGCTCAGCAGCGAGCCTGCTTCCCCTTCTCGCTACCTGCCTCTCTGCCCACTTGTGATCTCACTCTGTCAAATAAATAAATAAAATCTTAAAAAAAATTTAAAACATATTTTTGAAACTTTTTTTGAAAGGATCAACAAAATTGATAAAACTTTAGACAGACATTTAAAAAGAGAGAAAGAGAGAAGATTCAAATACAGAAATGAAAGAGGAGAAATACCAACAAATACCACCACAACACAAAGAATTGTAACAGAATTTTATTAAAAATTATATGCCAACAAAAGGGAAATCTCAGAAAAAAATCAACAAATTCCTAGAAACATAATCTCTCCAAACCGCCAAATTACTAGCAAGGAAATTGAATGAGTAATCAAAAAACTCCTAGTTTAAAAAAAAAAAAAAAAAAGAGTACAGGACCAAATGGCTTCACAGTGAATTCTACCAAATATTTATTTATTTATTAAGAAAGATTTTATTTATTTATTTGACAGACAGAGATCACAAGTAGGCAGAGAGGCAGGCAGAGAGAGAGGAAGGGAAATAGGCTCCCTGCTGAGCAGAGAGCCTGATGCAGGGCTCAATCCCAGGACCCTGGGATCATGACCTGAGCTGAAGGCAGAGGCTTTAACCCACTGAGCCACCCAGGCACCCCTCTACCAAATATTTAAAGAAGAGTTAATATCTGTCTTTCTCAAGCTATTTGAAAAAAAATAGAAGATGAAGGAAAGCTTCCACATTCATATTCATTTCATGAGGCCAGTATTACCCTGATACTAAAACCAGATAAAGACACTACAAAAGAGAGAGAGAGAGACACGGATAGAGAGACCAATATCTCTGATGAATATAGAAGCAAAAGTCCTTACCAAAATATTAACAGGCTGAATCCAATAATACATTAAAAATTCACTCACCACAATCAAATAGAATTCATTCCTAGGATGCAAGGGTGGCTCACTATTTACAAATCAGTCAACATGATATATTACATCAACAAAAGAAAGAATAAAAACCATATGATCATTTTTAAAAAATTTTTATTAACATATAATGTATTATTTGCCCGAGGGGGGACAGGTCTGTGAATCATTAGGCTTACACACTTCACAGCACTCACTATATCACATACCCTGCCCTGTGTCCATAACCCAACCACCCTCTCCATGCACCCACTCCCCCCCAGCAACCCTCAGTTTTTTGTTTTGTTTTGTTTTGTTTTTGTGAGATTAAGAGTCTCTTATGGGTTGTCTCCCTCCTGATCCCATCTTGTTTCATTTTATCCTTCCCTACTCCCCAAACCCTCCACTCTGTCTCTCTAATTCCTCATATCAGGAAGATAATATGATAATTGTCTTTATCCAATTAACTTATTTTGCTCAGCATAATACCCTCTAGTTCCATCCACATCATTGCAAATGGCAAGGTTTCATTTCTTTTGATGGCTGCATAGTATTCCATTATATATCTACATCACATCTTCTTTATTCATTCTTCTGTTGATGGACATCTAGATTCTTTCCATAGTTTGGTTATTGTGGGCATTGCTGCTATAAACATTCGGGTGCATGTGCCCTGTGCATCACTACATTTGTATCTTTAGGGTAAATACCCAGTAGTGTGATTGCTGGATCATAGGGTAGCTCTATTATCAACTTTTTGAGGAACCTCCATGCTGTTTTCCAGAGTGGCTTCACCAGCTTGCATTCCCACCAACAGTGTAGGAGGGCTCTCCTTTCTCCACATCCTCTCCAACATCTGACATATCCTGACTTGTTAATTTTAGCCATTCTGACTGGTGTGAAGTGGAATCTCATTGTGGTTTTGATTTGTATTTCCCTGATGGTGAGTGATGTTGTGCACTTTCTCATGTGTCTGTTTGCCATTTGGATGTCTTCTTTGCAGAAATGTCTGTGCATTTCCTCTGCCCATTTCTTGATTTGATCATTTGTTCTTTGGATGTTGAGTTTGATAAGTTCTTTATAGATTTTGGATACTAACCCTTTATCTGATATGTCATTTGCGAATATCTTCTCCCATTCTGTCAGTTGTCTTTTGGTTTTGTTGACTGTTTCCTTTGCTGTGCAAAAGCTTTTGGTCTTGATCAAGTACCAAAAGTTCATTTTTGCCCTTGCTTCCCTTGCCTTTGGTGATATTTCTAGGAAAAAGTTGTTGCAGCTGAGGTCGAAGAGGTTGCTTCCTGTGTTCTCCTCAAGGATTTTGATGGATTCCTGTCTCACATTGAGGTCTTTCATCCATTTTTAGTATATTTTTGTGTGTGGTGTAAGGAAGTAGTTCAGTTTCTTTCTTCTGCATGTGGCTGTCCAATTTTCCCAATACCATTTGTTGAAGAGACTGTCTTTTTTTTCCATTGGACATTCTTTCCTGCTTTGTCAAAGATTAGTTCACCATAGGGTTGAGGGTCTATTTCTGGACTCTTTACTCTGTTTCATTGATCTGTGTGTCTGTTTTTTGTGCCAGTACATAAAGTCTTGATGATTACAGCTTTGTAATAAAACTTGAAGCCTGGAAGCATTGTGATGCCACCAACTTTGGCTCTCTTTCTCAACATTCCTCTGGCTATTCAGGGTCTTTTCTGATTCCATATAAGTTTTAGGATTATTTGTTCTTTCTCTTTGAAAATAATTGATAGCATTTTGATAGGGATTGCATTAAATGTGTAGATTGCTTTAGGTAGTATAGACATTTTCACAATATTTTTCTTCCAATCCACAAGCAAGAAACGTTTTTCCATTTCTTTGTGTCTTCCTCAATTTTTCATGAGTACTTTATAGTTTTCTAAGTACAGATTCTTTGCCTCTTTGATTAGGTTTATTCCTAGGTATCCTATTGTTTTGGGTGCAATTGTAAATGGAATCAATTCCTTAATTTCTCTTTCTTCTGTCTTGTTTTTGGTGTTTAGAAATGCAACTGACTTCTGTGCTTTGATTTTATATCCTGACACTTTACTGAATTCCTGTATGAATTCTAATAGTTTTGGAGTGGATTATTTTGGGTTTTCCATATAATGTATCAAAACATCTGCAAAGAGTGGGAGTTTGACTTCTTCTTTGCCGATTTGAATGCCTTTAATTTCTTTTTGTTGTCTTATTGCTAAGGCTAGGACTTTTAGTACTACGTTGAATAGCAATGGTGATATTGGACATCCCTGCCATGTTCCCGACCTTAGAGGAAAAGCTCTCAGTTTTTCCTCATTGAGAATGATATTTGCAGTGGATTTTTCATAGATAGCTTTGATGATATTGAGGTATGTACCCTCTATCCCTATACTTTGAAGAGTTTTGATTGAGAAAGGATGTTGTATTTTGTCAAATGCTTTTTCAGCATTTATTGAGAGTATCATATGGTTATTGTTCTTTCTTTTATTAATGTATTGTATCACATCGATTGATTTGTGTATGTTGAACCAACCTTGAAGCCCAGGAATATATCCCACTTGGTCGTGGTGAATGATCCTTTTAATGTACTGTTGGATCCTATTGGCTAGTAATTTGCTGAGAATTTTCACATCTGTGTTCATCAAGGATATTGGTCTGTAATTCTCTTTTTTCATGGGGTCTTTGGTTTTGGGATCAAGGTAATGCTGGCCTCATATAATGAGTTTGGAAGTTTTCCCTCCATTTCTATTTTTTGGAACAGTTTCAGGAGAATAGGAATTAATTCTTCTTTAAATGTTTGGTAGAATTCTCCTGGAAAGCCATCTGGCCCTGGGCTCTTGTTTGTTGGGAGATTTGTGATGACTGCTTCAATCTCCTTACTGGTTATGTGTCTGTTCAGGTTTTCTATTTCTTCCTGGTTCAGTTGTGGTAGTTTATACTTCTCTAGGAATACATCCATTTCTTCCAGATTATCAAATTTGCTGGCATATATTTGCTCCTAATATGTTCTTATAATTGTTTTTATTTCTTTGGTGTTGGTTGTGATCTCTCCTCTATCATTCATGGTTTTATTTATTTAGGTCCTTTCTCTTTTCTTTTTGATAATTCTGGCCAGGGGTGTATCAATCCTATTAATTCTTTCAAAGAACCAGCTCCTAGTTTCATTGATTTATTCTACTGTTCTTTTTGTTTCTATTTTATCAATTTCTGCTCTAATCTTTATTATTTCTCTTCTCCTGCTGGGTTTAGGTTTTCTTTGTTGTTCTTTCTCCAGCTCCTTTAGGTGTAAAGTTAGGTTGTATATTTGAGACCTTTCTTATTTCTTGAGAAAGGCTTGTATCACTATATACTTTCCTCTCAGGACTGCCTTTTCTGTGTCCCACAGATTTTTGAATAGCTGCATTTTCATTATCATTTGTTTCCATATATTATTTTCAATTCTTGTTTAATTTCCTGGTTGACCCATTCATTCCTTAGTAGGATGTTCTTTAGCTTCCATGTATTTGAGTTATTTCCAACTTTCCTCTTGTGATTGAGTTCTAGCTTCAGAACATTGTGGTCTGAAAATATGCAGGGAATGATCCCAATCTTTTGGTACCAGTTGAGACTTGATTTGTGACCCAGGATGTGATCTGTTTTGGAGAAAGTTCCATGTGCACTAGAGAAGAATGTGCATTCTGTTGCTTTGGTATGGAATGTTCTGAATAGATCTGTGATATCCATCTGGTCCAGTGCATCATTTAAGACTTTTATTTCCTTGTTGATCTTTTGCTTGGATGACCTGTCCATTTCAGTGAGGGGTGTTTTGAAGTCCCCTACTATTATTGTATTATTGTCATTGTTTCTTTGATTTTGTTTTATTTAATTTATACAGTTGGCTGCTCCCATGTTAAGGGCATAGATATTTAAAATTGTTATAGCTTGTTGTTGGACAGACCCTTTGAGTATGATATAGTGCCCTTCCTCATCTCTTATAGTCTTTGGCTTAAAATCTAATTGATCTGATATAAGGATTGCCACCCCAGCTTTCTTTTGATGTCCATTAGCATGGTAAATTGTTTTCCACCCTCTCACTTTAAATCTGGTGGTGTCTTTGGTTCTAAAATTAGTTTCTTATAGACAGCATATTGATGTTTTTGTTTTGTTTGTTTGTTTGTTTTCCATTCTGATACCCTGTGTCTCTTGATTGTGGCATTTAGCCCATTTCATTCAGGGTAACTATTGAAAGGTATGAATTTCATGCCATTGTATTGCCTGTGAGGTGACTGTTACTGTATATTGTCTCTGTTCCTTTGTGGTATACTACTTTTGTGCTCTTTCTTTGCTTAGAGGACCCCTTTCTATATTTCCTACAGGACTTATCTAGTGTTTGCCAATTCTTTTAATTTTTGCTTGTCCTCGAAGGTTTTTCTCTCTCCTTCCATTTTCAATGATAGCCTAGTGGGATATAGTGTTTTTGGCTGCATATTTTTCTCATTTAGTGTTCTGAATATATCATGCCAGTTCTTTCTGGCCTGCCAGGTCTCTGTGGATAAGTCTGCTGCCAATTTAATATTTTTACCATTGTATGTTATAGACTTCTTGTCCTGAGCTGCTTTCAGGGTTTTTTTTTTGTCACTAAGACTTGTTTGTAAGTTTTACTATTAGGTGATGGGGTGTGGACATATTTTTATCAATTTTGAGGAAGCTTCTCTGTGCCTCCTTGATTTTGATGCTTGTTCCCTCTGTCATATTAGGGAAATTCTCTAATATAATTCACTCCAATATACCTTCTGACCCCCCCTTCTTCTTCTGGAATCCCAATTATTCTAATATTGTTTCATCATATGGTATCACTTATCTTTCAAATACTTCCCTTGTGGTCCAGTAGCTGTTTGTCTCTCTTTTGCTCAGTTTCTTTATTTGCCATCATTTGGTCTTCTATATCTCTCATTCACTCTTCTGCCTCATTTATCCTAGCAGTAAGAGCTTCCAATTTTTTATTGCACCTCATTAATAGCTTTTTTGATTTCAGCTTGGTTATATTTTAATTCTTTCATTTCTCCAGAAAGGGATTTATTTCTCCAGACAGGGTTTCTTTAGTATCTTCCATGCTTTTTTGAGCCCAGCTAGCACCTTGAGAATCGTTATTCTGAACTCTAGATCTGACATATTACCAATCTCCAATCTCCATACTGATTAGGTCCCTAGCCTTCAGTATTGCCTCTTGTTCTTGTGTGTGTGTGTGTGTGTGTGTGTGTGTGGTGAGCTTTTCCACCTTGTCATTTTATCCAGATAAGCATATATGAATGAGGGAATAAAAATACTAAAAGGGTAGCAAAGACCCCAGAAAAATGTTTGCTGACCAAGTCAGAAGAGACCCCAAATTGGGGGGAGAAGAAAGAAAGGGGGTAAAAAGAAACAAATATATATATATATATATGTATATATAATTAGACTGCTGAATGGAATAGAGCCACCCACTTCATTTTGGGTGTATCTTGGTCTGTTAGAAGAAACTACCTCCCAAAATTTTAAGGAAAGAAAAACATATGTGTGTGTGTGTATATATATATATATATATGCACACAGAAATAAGGGTAAACATGAAGAAGGGTTGGAATATGACTGTAAAGATGAAAAATTTTAAAAAAATCAAAAAAAGGAATTGATAAGATAAGTTGGTTGGAAAAAGAAAGAAAAAAATAAAGTGTAGAGAATATGCTCAGGCTAGGGACTAGAACAAAGTCCTGTGCTAGATTTAGGATATATTTTGATCTATTAGAAGAAATTGTATCCCAAATGTTTTTAGGGGAAAAAAAAACTATATGTATACAAAAAATAAGGTTAAATACAATAAAGATAAAATATGACTAAAATAATGAAGGTTTGAAAGGATTTTTTTTCCCAGAAAGGTATTGTTAAAATAAACTAGTTTTTAAAATGTTTAAAAAGGAAAGAGGAAGAGTTAAAAAATAGAATAAGAAAAAAATAAAATTAAAAAAATAATTTAATTTAACTTTGCAAGACTTAAGAATAATGGGGAGAAAACCATGAATTCTATGAATTGCTTTCCCCTATCTCTGAAGTTCCACTATTCTCTTTGATGTGTGAGCTTGGTCTTGGCTGGATGTTCTTGCTTATCTCCTGGGGAAGGGGTCTGTTACAGTGATTCTCAAATGTCTTTGCCTGTGGTGGAATTGCACTGCTCTTGCCAGGGGCCAGGCTAAGTAATCTGCTTGGGTTCACTCTCAGGAGCTTTTGTTCCCTGAGCACTTTCCATAGAGCTCTGGAGGATGGGAATGAAAATGGCGACCACCCAATCTTCAGTCCAGAGGAGCTGAGAGCTCAAGGGCCCACTCCTCAGTGCGCCCTCAGAGAAAAGCTGTCAATCACTCCTGTCTCCCAGTTCTCCTGCCATGCTCCAAGCTCACCTGACCTGTGGCTGAACGTTTCTGTCTTTGGCACACAGCCCTGTTTGGGGCCTTCAAACCTAGCAGAGTCCTGCTGCGCTGCTCAGAGAAAAAAGGTGAGTCTCCCCAGATCTGCCTACATGTGGGGTCCCTGCTCAAAGAGCAGTGTCCCGACTGAGTCATGGACCACAGTTTAAGGTAACCCTGAGTTGAGAGCTCACTCCTTGGCTCTGTCTCTGTAGTCGGCTTCCTTGCTCTGATACCTATGAGCTCTGCCACACTCAGACACCCCTTGTCTTTCTGTGACCCCACGGAACTTGAGACCACACTATCTCTGAGAGGACTCCACCCCCACTCAGCCTCTGGAGCAATGTACCTCAATGGAGCAGACTTCTGTGCTCTGCTTCTCCACCGCTAGCTGGAACCCAGCCCTTCTCCCCATAGTCTATCATCCTGTTGCTTCAGATTCACTTGTCTGCAAGTCCTACTTTTCAGAAAATGGTCAATTTTTTGTTCCTAGAATTGTTGTTCTTCTTCTCATTGATCTCCTATTGTGTTTGTAGATGATCAGAATTGTTTGATAACTATCTAGTCGAACTCCTACAAACTTATGTCATCTCAGTCTGCTGCTCCTCCACCATCATGCCTCCCCTCCCATATGATCATTTTAATACATGCAAAAAAAGGATCTGACAAAATACAGCATTCATTTATGATTTAAAAAAACAAAGCAAAACAAAACAAAACTTCTTCAAAGTAGGTATAGAGGGACACCTCAACATAATAAAAGCCTTATATGAAAAACCCACAGCAAATATCACACTCAATGGGACAAAACTGAGAGCTTTTCCTCTAAGATCAGAAACAAAAGAAGGACTTCTAATCTAACCAATTTTATTCAACATAGTATTTGAAGTCCTAGGTGTAGCAATTGAACAAGACATAAAATACATCCAAATTGGTAAACAAGAGGTGAAACTTCCAATTTTTACAGATGATATGATATTATATAGAGTAAATGCAAAACACTCCACCAAAAGTCTGCTAGATTTGATCAATAAAATCAGTAAAGTCCCAGAATAAAAAACTAATATAGAAAAAATCTGTTGTTTTTGTGTACACTAATAATGAGTAGTAGAAAATGAAATTAAGAAAACAATCCCACTGATGCCTGGGTGGCTCAGTCAATTAAGCATCTGCCTTTTGCTCAGGTTGTGATCCCAGCATCCTGGGATTGAGTCCCAGATCAGGCTACTTGCTCTGTGGGAAACTTGCTTCTCTCTCTGCCTGCTGCTCTGCCTGTTGGTGCTTTCTCTCCCTTTTTGACAATACATAGATACATACATACATACAATCTTTAAAAGAAAGACTAGAAAGAAGAAAAGAAGGAAGGAAGGAAGGAAGGAAGGAAGGAAGGAAGAAATCCCATTTACAGTTGTACCCATAAAAATAAAATACCTAAAAATAAACTTAATCAAGGAGGCAAAATATCTTTATTCTAAAAACTATAAAACACTGATGGAAGACATTGATGACAGAAACAAATGGAAAGTTATCCCATGATCATGAATTGGGAGAAGCAATATTGTTAAAATGCCACACCACCCAAAGTGATGTACATATTTAATGCAATTTCTATCAAAATACCAAGAGCATTTTTCACAGAACTAGAACAATCCTAAAATTTGTATGGAACCACAAAAGACCCCAAATAGCCAAAATGATCTTGAAAAAGAAGAACAGAGCTATAGGTATCACAACTCTGATTTCAAGATGTACTACAGAGCTGTAATAATCTAAACAGTTTGGTGCTGGCACAAACATAGACACATAGATCAATGGAACAGAATAGAAAGTCCAGAAATAAATCCATGTTTATATGCTTAATTAATTTTCAACAAAGAAGACAAGAAAGTGGAATGGGAAAAAGTCTCTTCAACAAATGATGTTGGGAAAACAGGGCAGCTACATGCAAAGGAATGAAACTGGAAAACTTTCTTATACCACACACAAAAGTAAACTCAAAACAGACTAAAGCCTTAAATGTGATACCTGAAACTATAAATGTCCTAGAAAAAAGCACAGGCAGTATTCTCTCTGACACTGATTGTAGCAACGTTTTTCAAGAGATGTCTTCTGAGGCAAAGGAAACAAAAGCAAAAATAATCTACTGGGACTACATCAAAATAAAAAGTTTTTATCCAGCAAAGGAATTAACCAAACAAAGAGACAACATATTCAATGGGAGAAGATATTTACAAATGACATATCTGATGAAGGGTTAGTATCCAAAATGTATAAAGAACTTACACAACTCAACACACACACAAAAAACAAGCAATCTAATTAAAAATGGCAGAAGACATGAACCAACATTTCTCTAAGGAAGACATACAATGGCCAACGGATGTGAAAATATGTGCAATATCACCAGTCATCACTGAAATGCAAATTAAAACTGCAATGTGATATCAGCTCATGCCTGTTAGAATGGCTGAAATCAACAACACAAGAAGCAACAAGTGTTAGTGTGGATGTCGAGAAAAAGAAACACTTGTGCATTGTGGGTGGGGATGCAAACTGGTGGAGCCACTATAAAAAACAATATGGAGATTCCTTTAAAAAAAAAAAAAACAGGAAAAATAGAACTACCATGTAATCCAGAAATTCTACTGCTGAGTATTTACTCAAAGAGTATGAAAATGCAAATATGAAAAAATATATATATATATCCCTGTGTTCATTGTAGCATTTTTTATAATAGCCAAATTATGGTGGCAACCCAAGTGTCCATTGATAAATAAATAGATAAAGAAGATGTGGTACATATATACAATGGAATATCACTCAGCTATTAAAAAAAAATGAGGGGCACCTGGATGGCTCAGTGGGTTAAAGCCTCTGCCTTTGGCTCAGGTCATGATCCTAGGGTCCTGGGATGGAGCCTTGCATCGGGCTCTCTGCTCAGCAGGGAGCCTCCTTCCCCTCCTCTCTCTCTCTGCCTGCCTCTCTGCCTACTTGTGATCTCTGTCTGTCAAAAAAATAAACAAAATCTTTAAAAAATATGAAATCTTGCCATGTGTAACGACATGGATGGATCTAGAGTACATAACACTAAGTGATATAAGTCAGTCAAAGAAAGACAAATATCATATGATTGCACTCATATGTGGAATTTAAGAAACAAACAAAAAAGGTGAACTAAGATAAAGAGTCAAAGTGATGAGATGCTTGGGTGGCTCAGTAGGTTGAGCCTCCACCTTTGGCTCAGGTCATGGTCTCAGGGTCCCTGAATCAAGTCCCACATTGGGCTCTCTGCTCAGTGGGGAGCCTGCTTCCCCTTCTCTCTCTGCCTGCCTCTCTGCCTACTTGTGATCTCTCCCTTTGTCATATAGAGTCAAAGTGAATAACTGACTCTTACCTATAGAGAAAAAAACTGATGGTTACCAGAGGGGATATGGTGGGGGATGGGTGAAATAGATAAAGAGGATTAATAGTACACTTATTATGATAAGTACTAAGTAATGTATAAGATTCTTGGATCATTATATTGTATACCTGAAATTAATATAACAGTGTATGTTACCTGTAGTGAAACTAAAATAAAAAAATATATGTATAAACAACAAAAACAAAAAGCTACCCTTAACAGGTCTGTAAAACTTTTTTAGTTATAAATACAAATACAAGTTGGCCAGCATATCTGATTCATGTTATTCTATGATCATTATCATTGTATTCTTCCTAAACATATCTATAAGCAGCTGGCAATATGTCTATCTTTTCAGTGTAATATAATGGTCATTTTTGTTTTGTTAGGTGTGACATAAAACCTTAGAAGACCTTTAAATTAAATGTTATAAAATTTTTAATTACTGTGATCACACTTCTACACAGAAAAACATAAGAAATTCAAAATCTTAATACCAAGATCCAAAGATGAAAAAAAAAATCAATGCAGGATGTTCTGATGTTTATAGTGAACAGTTACTGCATTATCATTTACAATTGGAAGACAGCCATCCAGAGAACAGTAGATGTACTAGGCAGTTCTGACTCTATTTCTGATCCATTTCATTAGAAATGTAACATAGTTTTCATTAAGTCAGGACTTGTTTCTCCAGTGATTCAGCACACACAGGCATATTAAGGTCTAACATTCTTTATATTATAACATCTGTAAAACATGGAACTGTGAAAGACAATTTTTCAAGAATCACAAATGGAAAAGAACATATAACTGTGACTATCTAAGCACATGTACATATTGATATTTTATAAGAAAACTTTCCACTTAAGAAATGTTTTATGAAACTATCAACTGCTGCATAATAGCATACTCTTCATTGTTCTTTGGGGAATACAGACAAAAAACCTGTTAATTATTACTTTTTTTAAATGTCTGCAAAGGAAAAAAAAAGTCTTAAACTATTGTTATAAATACACTATTGTCCCTATATTAATAGTAAGTTATACCTGAGGCTCTAAAAACAATCTATTTCTTTGAAATCTGCTTTATAATGGTTAGTAGGAAATATGTAATTTATTTTTCATGTTTAACAATGTTCAGCACTAAGTTTTTCAGTTGTTTAATAGTATTATACTTCATAGTAGGGACATTTTTTTTTCTGTTGTAAAGGTACTTTGGGAGATACATAAGCAAGAAAAATATATAAAAGCACAGTTTGTCTAAAAACAAGAGATGAAAGATAATACTTATTACCTGAATCAGTGATTTCTAGAATTAAATGTATTTGAAACATCACGTGTGTTTGCTAGTCAACAAAACTATTTCAGTTGTGTTTTACACAATTAGGTATCTGATTGTAGTTAGACTCAGTTGGTTTTCCATCCAGTCTCAGGAGCTGCAAGTATATATCTATCATGCCCTGTTTTTCAATAGTGTAAGTCCATGGTTGGAATGGAAATATAGAGTTATTGGATCTCAACATAGCAAGTTAGGAGCTAGATATCTGAAAAGGAAATATTCCATTGTCCCATCACACTTCATCTGCTGTATGAAGTGACTTTGGACAATGCTCCAGTGAATACTGTAATAACATGAGATTGCATTTGTAATGCTACAGCATATCAGACTGGGGAGTTAGTTCGAAAAACTTTCAGAGAACAACAAAGAGTATATTACAGACACTGGAGATAATTTTCGTATAGAACCCCATAACTCTTACCATTTGAACTTGTATTTATTTATGTACAAATCTTCCTTCCAAAATTGTAAGCATTTCAAATGTAATAGCCATGGTCTGTTTTATTATTTTACCCTTATAACTGCCTTACAGCACCTTGAAAAAAGTACAGGGAAGAAGGAAGGACATTTTCTTACAAATTTGTCAATACATGGAAATCTCTCCCCATTTAATTTCATTGTAGTGGAAACAAATATCTGACTTCAGAGGAGATGCACAATAGTATCACCATTATACACAGAGTAATTCTTTATCTGAGAGCTAGATACCTGGAAAGGAAATATTCCACAAAGAACAATCACTGTTTTCTGGTAAAGGTAGATTTTACTTTGCTTTTTTTATTTGGTCTACACAGCATGTTTCAGAGATACTGTTTGAAAAAAATAAAGTCATAGTCCATTTGAAAAGTTGTAGTAGCCATGGTCATTTAAATATAGAAAAACACCTGAAACTAAAATTACACTGTATGTTCACTAACTGGAATTTAAATAAAACTTAAAAGTGCCAGAAATAAGTATGCATTGGCTTTTTCATAAATAGTAATATTGCTAAGAAAAGATACTGGGATGCTGTTGTTTTATTCTTTTTTCATTTTCTTATATATTTAGATTGATTTATAATGGAGAATTCTGTACTCAAATGCTGAATTTCATTTTAGGGAAAAAGAAAATAATTATGCTTCTATATATCGTAACAGATGAAGCAGATTATTTTATCTCTGTCCCTTAAGCTAAAATGTTTGAACCACTATAATATAATGAATACTTTTTTTCCCAGGCTATTTAAAAAATCCTCTCAGTACACGTAAAAGGAATTATGAGTGCAGACAAATTTCTGGAAAATTTTATTGAGAGAGACAATAGCACCAGTTTCTTCCCCTTTCTCTGAAATCACAATAACAAAGGCATGGATAAAAGAGATGTAGATTTTATGTGAAATGTATCTAGTAAAATGAAAAAAAAATGGAAAAAAGTTGGTTTGTGCACGTGAGGTGAATGAGGTCTAGAAAAATAGATACCAACCAGTGTGTGCTTCATAAAAAAATAAATAAATGTTTCTTCAAAAAATGCAAAAGAAATCAGATTCTGAAGCCACAAATTTCTATTGCCAAGCAGGATTGCTTTTCAAAAGCCTGCATCTGTTATAAACGGACCAGACGGATACACACAGAAATAGAAAGCTTCAAAGAAAGGGTGCGATTCACATGCCTCACTTTAATAGCAGTATCAAGCTTTCTTTTGAAGTAGATGGGTCTTCGAAGCAGGTGTCCTAAAGGTGCCATCTTACTGCTGAAAGTCAGCCAGTGTTTGAAAGCTTGCCAGCTTGAAGGCCATTAATTGACAAGCTGTGAAAGTCCGGCATCACAGGAAAGGAAATTACACAAAGAGGTGAGCCTTGATTTCCTCGCACCTCACCCAGAGAAACAGCAGAGGGAGCCGCCAATCTTTTCAAGACGAAGTACACGCGGTGTACAACTTCAGTGATGGACCTGTAAATAAGAATTTCACTGGGCAGAAATCACTGTAGTCTCTAATTACCTTATGGAAGTTGATGTATGTAATTTTCCGGAATGCCACCCTAGAATTAGTTTGGAAAACAAAAACAAAAACAGAAACAAAAACAAAAACAAAAACAAAAAAACTAAAAATAGCTTCTTGCTGGTAGTTCCTAGTTGCTAAGATTTGTGTGGTGACCAAGATAATATGACACTGTAGTTCCAGGGTAAGGACAATAAGCAGAGATATACTCTTTCTAAATGTAGATATTTCCGGGCTATTTGAATTTCTTCTTGTCTATAAGGATTTTTTAAAAATAATTATAAATTTATTCTTATCTCTTTTTGATAATGTGCCTAAGGAGTGCAAGTAATATTTAAAGTGGGTGTGTCCACTAAACCATGATGAAGATTTTGTTGCAGATTTTTTCTAAAACCCAGCGAAATGATTATACAGCACCAGAAGTATTTATTCAGTGTCAACCATAACTTGAGAAGAGGAACACATCATCTCTTTCTCTCTCTTCACTTGACTGCTAATTGCCTTAGGCAATCCTTTTGAAAATACGGCAGAGTGGTAAACTACAAAACAGCAGAAAACCTGGCAATGCTAAATGGTGAGAGAACCTCATAAGAATTCCGAATTGGTTATTAGAAAATTCATTCTGTCCATAACAGAGGCAATTAAACATGGTGCCTTGACATTATGGAGTGTCTCATTGCATTTGCTGAGTAAGAAGCTATTCTGGTAGACAGAGGCTCCATTACTTTGATTTCTGTGCTATACTGCACAGCAGTTTCACTACAAATATGCTTATCTGAGAAAAAGCTTTAGAAAATGGTCATTCCTACTTCTATCAGCATCTTGGTTTTGCTCAAAAAATATGGTTTTGGTTTCTTTTCTCTGTTGCATTGAAATAGGACTAGGAAAAGTAAAGATATGAAATTATTCACATTTACATTTTAATTTGTATAGAAGAGAATATTGAATAACCCCTTTAAAAATCCAGAATCTAAACGACCCTCTACAGAATTGTCTAAGTAAGATGTGTGCCTGCCAGGCCTGCAGATGAGGTGGACATGCATATACACTTAGGATAATGGTGACATATTGTTTGAAGACACATGTTCCTTATTTGAAGATCTCAAGGTAACCTATTTTTTAACTGCTGTACTATTTCCAGTATAAGCGACTTCAAACTTAAATATTTTCCCAAATGATAATTTTTTTTCAAGAAAGACTTATCTGTGAATCTTACATGTTACAGGACATTCTAAAATTATAGTTAATCTAGTTTTAAATATATTTGAATGATTCTGTTGCGAATAGTATCTTTTTAACTTTGTATTTTGGAATGAATTTCGATTTAAAGAAAATTTGGAAAGGTTAAACAGAGATTATTCACCTCTTCTTCACCCAGCTTCTCCTGATGTTAATAGTTGCATAACCATAGTGCATTTATCAATAATGTTGGTGCAGTGCTATTAGCTAAGCTATAGATTTTAAATATATGAATTTAAAAATACATGCATATGTTTTTCTAGTTTTTCCTTTGTCTTTCCAGTGCACAGTTGAGGCTATAATCATGCTTCTACTTGTTATATCACCTCAGTCTCCTCTAATCTGGCAGTTTCTCAGTCTTTTTCTTTTATGATTCTGATATTTTGGAAGAGTACTGCTAAGTTATTCCATTGAATATAAGTATGTTTTACATAATTACATTGAAATTATGAATTTTAGGGAAGACTTACAAGGGATTATATTTCTTTCTCATATCAGGGAGTGCCTTTCAAAATGAATCCTTAATGCTGATGTTAAACTTACTCATTTGAGTGAGGTATTGTCTGCCACATATCTCTACTGTGAACTGCTATGTTTCCATTTTCATAATCTATTAGTGAGAAATGAGTCTAAATCCAGGTACACTCAAGAGGAGGGAAATAAATTCTCAGTTACTGGAGTATCAAAGAGTTTGTGAACATATGTTGAAATTACCACTATCATTAATACATACTTTGGCTGAGATAAATTAAGGCTCTGAAAATATTCTGTGTGTGATGTCTTTCTTAAATATGTTTCTTATAGTTGAGTCTTGAACATTTTATGCAATCTGATAATCTTTGCCTTTTAATTTAAGCATTTATTACCACCTTTTCCCTTAAGATGGTGTTATGTTTAAATTCAACCTCTATTTATTTTCCATTTGTCCTATTTTTGAATGTTTCTTTCTTCCTCCCTCCTTCCCTCCCTTTCTTTCTTTCTCCCTTTTCCTTCTTTCCTTCCCACCCTCCCTCTCTTTCTTTCTTTTTCTTTTTTTTTTTCTTTTCTTCTTCTTCTTTTTTTTTCTCTCTCTCTTTTGGATTATTTATTCTTATGATTCCATTTTTTTCTCTGCTGTTGATTTATTGACTATAACACTCTGTTTTGTTATTGTTAGTGGCTGCTTCATGGTTCACAGACATCTTTAAAATCATTATAGTCTAAATTTTAGTGATAATACAAAAACCTTAAAATAATATGCTTTGATTTATTCCTTCCTATTACTTGGGCTACTAAGGTCATGCATTTTACTTTTACATATCTGTTGAGCCCTACTCTATATTATTATTAATTTTGTGCAGTCATTTATTTTTTAAAAGTGATTTATATCACATTGTACACCTTAAACTTACAAAATGTTATAGGTCAATTTTACCTAAAAAAATTGGAAAAAAAAAATCAGTGGTTGCCAGAGGTGGAAGGGAAAAGGTGAAAAGGCAGAGCATAGAGGAATTTTAGAACAGTGAAAATACTCTGTATGATATTATAATGATGGATATACATCATTGTACATTTTCCCAGGCCCACAGAATGTACAATATAGAGTAAATACTAAGGTAAACTATGGACTTTGAGGAATGATAATGTCAGTGTAAGATCATCATAGGTAAAAAAATGTTCCATTCTGATGAATGATGTTGGTAATGGGAGATACTATGCACATGTAGAGGGAGGGTGTAAATGGAAAATCTCTGCATTCTCCTATCAATTTTGTTGTAAACTTAAAACTGATAGTAAACTAGCTTTTAAAAAGTGTATGTTTTAAAAGTGATTATATAGGTAAGGGGCAAGATGTCAGAGGAGTTGGAGACCCTGTTTCAACTGGTCCCCTGAATTGAGCTAGATATCTACCAGAGCACTCTGAACACCCATGAAATCAGCCTGAGATGTAAGATTATATACTTCTAGGGGCTCCTGGGTGGCTCAGTGGGTTAAGCCTCTACCTTCGGCTCAGGTCATGATCTCATGGTCCTGGAATCAAGTCCTGCATCAGGGTCTCTGCTCAGCAGGGAGCCTGCTTCCCCCTCTGTCTATACCTGTCTCTCCGCCTACTTGTGATCTCTCTCTGTGTGTCAAATAAATAAATAAAATCTTAGAAAAAAAGATTTTAAGGTTATATACTTCTAGATCTCTATGGGGTGGAGGACCATCAGTGGAGAGGTGTGAACAAGGGAGTTGGGAGTGCAGGGACAGATATCATAGGACAAGCAGAAGGTGGAGGGAGCCACCAGAAGCAAGCTGTTGGAAAGTAATACCCCAATGTCAAGGTGTCCTGCACTTGGTAACCAGCAGTAGCTTGGAGACTGGTGGCTGAGAAATGGGAAGGGACTGATAACAGGACTCAACCAGAACAAAGGAACTTAAGGGACAATTACTGGGACTGGGTGGCCACAGGCAGGGACCTAAGCCCATGTTCCCAGAACTGGCTGCAGCTGCCACCCACTAGCACCTAAGAGGACCTGTTGTGGACATGAATGTGTGGTTCCAGAATGCCAACCACTGGGACCAGTCCCTCCTGGACCAGTCTTGCCCCAGTTTGGAGGTACAGGGTTACAGAGATAAGCCAGGCCTCAGGCGACCACTGAGTCAGTGGTTGGGGGTGCACACAACTTGTGGAAGGCTGTGATATTCAATGGGGTTTGCAAAGGGGGAGTCTGTGTGTCCTGGACAGTTCAGAGAGGAGCACCAGACTTGTGGCTTCTCTCTGAGGTGAAGGTTTAGGTGCAGACAGTTTACTTTGCTCTGACCCTCCGAAAGGGCACAAAAGGCCACCACAGAACAAAAGCCTCCAGAGAATTAAAGCCCCCCCCCCCAAAAAAAACAGTTTCTAAGGATCCCAGCCCCTTAATAGGGGGCAGGGCAAATCTGCTTGAGCAGGATTGACTGGGAAACAAACAAACAAATAAACAAACAGTAGCAAGCCCCTCCCCCAGAAGACAAGTTGAAAGAACAAAAGGACAACAACAGGGGCGCCTGAGTGGCTCAGTGGGTTAAGCCTCTGCCTTCGGCTCGGGTCATGATCTCGGGGTCCTGGGATCGAGCCCCACATCAGGCTCTCTGCTCAGCTGGGAGCCTGCTTCCTCCTCTCTGTCTCTGCCTGCCTCTCTGCATACTTGTGATCTCTGTCTGTCAAATAAATAAATAAAATCTTAAAAAAAAAAAAAAAGGACAACAACTACAGGGTCTCCGTAAAACTGTAAAACCCCAATACCAGGGGAAAACAGTATATTAAGCTCCTGGTATTGCTTCCCAGCCTGTATATTTCTTTTCTTTTTTTTTTTTTATATATATATATATAAATAAATATACAGGCCCCCCCCCAGCCTGTATATTTTTTAGATACAACTTTTCTCTCTTCTCTTTTTTAATTCTTTCTCATGATTCTTGTTCTTTTTTTTTAACCTACTTAACATTTCAACTAGATGTTTAATAGAACATATTCCATAGTATCTTTTTAACTTGAACTTTTTCATACATATACTTTTTTTCTTTTTCATATATATAGAGTCCTTTTTTTTTCAATGTAGTTTTTTTTTCAATGTAGTCCTTTTTTCCCTATTTAATTCTACCTTTATATATATACCAGTTTTAATTTCCCTATATCTCTGGAAATTTGAGTCCTCTAACAAAGATAACAAGATACTTCCAGGAAGCCCTGAAATACCCTTCCTTACCCACATTGAGCTATCATAACCACCTTCCTATCACCCCCCCAATTTTTATTTTGTGTTTTTATTTATGTTTTCTTTTTATTTTTATTTTCTTTTTATTTTATTGGTCTTTTGTTTGTTTGTTTTGTTTTTGTACTTTATAAATATTACTCTTGGGGCTCATTTTGACTGTTTTGTTGTTGTTGTTGTTTGCTTGTTTGTTTCTTTTTAGTGGTCACTTCTGATTGCTCCAAAACTTCCTAGGATGCACATTGCTTGGATAGTAGTTGATATTTTCAGCTATACATCCCCTCAACCACAATTCAACAGAATGAGAAGAAGGATGAATTCCCAACAAAGAAAAGACCCAGAGACAATGGCTTCTCCCACAGATCTAATGGGAATGGATCTAAGTGAGATGTCAGAAATAGACTTCAAGGGTAGCAGTTATGAAGACAATAGTCAGTCTGGAGAAAACTATTAATGGCAACATAGATTTATTAAGGGCAGAAGTGAGAGTAGATGTGGCAGAACTTAAAAATGCTGTCAATGAGATCCAATTTAATCTAGATACTCTAAGAGGTAGGGTGAGGCAGAAGATCGAATTAGTGATCTAGAAGACAAACTGACAGAAAAGAAGGTACTAAATAAGAAGAACATGTAACCAAGAATTCTTTACCCAGTAAGGCTGTCATTCAGAATAGATGGAGAGATAAGAAGCTTCCAACACTGGCAGAAACTAAAAGAATATGTAACCAATAAGCTAGCCTTGCAAGAAATATTAAGGAAGGGTTCTATGAAAGGAGAAAGACCCCAAGAGTGATACAAAATAGAGATATATGGAGAAAATCCATAGAAACAAGTTCTTTACAGGCAAGATGATGATAATAAAATCTGATCTGTCAATAATCACTCTCAACATGAATGGCCTAAATGCTCCCATAAAATGGGACAGGGTTACAAATTGGATAAAAAGACAGAACCATTCATATGCTGTCTGCAAGAGACTCATTTTGAACCTAAAGATACATCTAGACTGAAAGTGAAGGGATGGAGAACCACCTTTCATGGAAACGGACCTCAAAAGAAAGTTGAGGTAGTGATGTTCATATCACAAAATTTTGATTTTAAGCTACAGACTGTAAAGATACAGAAGGATACTACATCATTCTTAAAGGGTGTATCCAAAAGAAGATCTATCAATTGTAAATATCTATACCCCCAACATGGGAGCAGACAACTACATAAACCAACTGTTAACCAAAACAAAGAGATACACTGGTAATGATATGTTAATTATAGGAGACCTGAACACTCCACTCTCAGCAATAGACAGATCAACTAAGCAGGAAATCAACAAAGAAACAAGATCTTTGAATGACACACTGGGCCAGATGGACCTCATAGACATCTACAGAACATTACACCCTAAAACAACAAATACTCATTCTTCCTGAGTGTACATACTAGGTCACAAATCCAGTCTCAGCCAATACCAAAAGACTGAGATTATTCCCTGCATATTCTCAGGCCACGGTGCTTTGAAATTGGAACTCAGTCACAAGAAAAAGTTTGGAAGAAACTCAAACACGTGGAAGCTAAAGACCATCCTGCTCAAGAATGCTTGGATCAACCAGGAAATCAAAGAACTGAAACATTCATGGAAACCAATGAGAATTAAGACACATTGGTCCAAAACCTATGGGAAATGCCAAAGGCAGTTCTAAGGGGGAAATACATAGCCATCCAAGCCACACTCAAGAAAAAAAAAAAAAAAAAACACCTAAATACACAAACTCTCTTTGCACCTTAAATAACTGAAAAATAAGCAACAAATTAAACCTACCCCATGAATGAGAATGGAAATAATTAAGATTAGAGCAGAGATCAATAAGTTAGCAAACAGAGATACAATAGAACACATCAACAAAACTAGAAATTGATTCTTTGAAAGAATTAATAAGATTGGTAAACCACTGGCCAGACTAATGTAAAAGAAAAGAAAAAGGACCCAAATTAACAAAATTATGAATGAAAGGGGAGAGATCACGACTAATACCAAGAATATAGAAACAGTCATCGCAATTATTATCAACAGCTATACACCAATAAATTAAGCAAACTAGAAGAAATCAATGCATTCCTAGAAACCTATAAACTGCCAAGACTGAAATAGAAAGAAATTAACAACCTGAGTAGACCAATAACTTGTAATGAGATTGAATCAGTGATCAAAAACCTCCCAAAATATAAGAATCCAGGACCTGATGGATTCCCTGGGGATTTCTACCAGATATTCAAAGAAGAAATAATATCTATTTTCCTGAAGTTGTTTCAAAAAATAGAAACAGAAGAAAAACTTCCAGACTCTGTGAGGCCAGTATTACCTTGATCCCCAAACCAGGCAAAAAAAAAAAAACACCAAAAAGGAGAATTTCAGATCAATATCCCTGGTGAATAAGGATGCAAATATTCTCAACAAAATCCTAGCTAATATGATCCAACAGTACATTAAAAAGATTATCTACCATAACCAGATGGGATTTATCCCTGGGATGCCAGGGTGGTTCAACATTCACAAATTGAACAGATAGAAGAACCACATGATCCTCTCAATTGATGCAGAAAAAGCATTTGACAAAATTTGTGAATTTGACAACATTCTTTCCTGATTAAAACTCTTCAGGGTATAGGGATAGAGGGAACATTCCTCAACTTCATAAAATCCATGTATGAAAAACCCACAGCAAATGTCATTCTCAATGGGGAAAACCTGAGAGCCTTCCCACAGAGATCAGGAACATGACAAGGATGCCCACTCTCACTACTATTGTTCAATGTAGTACTAGAAGTTCTAGCAACAGCAATCAGACAACAAAAAGAAATAAAAGGTATTCATATTGACAAAGAAGAAGTCAAACTTTCTTTGCAGATAACATGATACTTTATGTGGAAAAACCCAAAAGACTCCATCCCCAAATTACTAGAACTCATATAGCAATTCAGTAATGTGGCAGGATACAAAATCAATGCACAGAAATCAGTTCCTTTCTTATACACTAACAATGAAACTGTAGAAAGGGAAATTAGAGAATTGATTTCATTTACAATAGCACCAATTGCAAGATATCTTTGCAATAAACATATCCAAAGAGGTAAAAGATCTATACTCGAGGAACTACAGAATACTCATGAAAGAAATTGAAGAAGACATAAAAAGATGGAAAAACATTCCATGCTCATGGATTGGAAGAATGAATATTGTTAAAATATCTTTGCTGGCTAGAGCAATCTGTACTTTCAGTGCAATCCTGATGAAAATACCAGCAGCATTTTTCAAAGTGCTAGAACAAACAATCTTAAAATTTGTATGGCACCAAAAAAGATCCCAAATTGCTAAGGAAATATTGAAAAAGTAAAACAATGCTGGGGGTATCACATGGCCTAATTTCAATCTTTATTACAAAGCTGTGATTACCAAGACAGGATTCTACTGGCATGAAAACAGACACACAGACCAATGGAACAGAGTAGAGAACCCAGATATGGACCCTCAACTCTATGGTCAACTAATCTTCAACAAGCCAGGAAAAAATATCCAATGGAAAAAAGACAGTCTGTCCAATAAATGGTGCTGGGAAAATTGGACACCTATGTGTAGAAGAATGAAACTCGACCATTCTCTTACACCACACACAAAGATAAACTCAAAATGGATGAAAGACCTCAATGTGAGACAGGATTCCATCAATATCCTAGAGGAGCAAGTAAGTAGTAACCTCTTCAACATTGGCCACAGCAACTTCTTTCAGGACCCATCTCTAAAGACAAGGGAAACAAAAGTGAAAATGAACTTTAGGGACTTCACCAAGGTAAAAAGGTTTTGCATAGCAAAGGAAACCGTCAACAAAGTGGCAACCCACGGGATGGAAGAAGGTATTTGCAAGTGATACTACAGACAAATGGCTGATATCCAAGATCTATAATGAGCTTCTCAAATGCAACACCCAAAAAACAGATAATCAAGTCAAATAATAGGCAGAGGACATAAATAGACATTTCTCCAAAGAAGACATACAAATGGCTAACAGATGAAAAAATGTTCATCATCATTAGCCACCAGGGAAATTCAAATCAAAACCGCATTGAAATACCAGCTTACACAAGTTAGAATGGCAAAAATTAACAGGGCAAGAAACAACAAATGTTTAAGAGGATGTGGAGAAAGGGGAACCATCTTACATTGTTGGTGGGAAGGCAAGTTGGTGCAGTCACTTTGGAAAACAGTGTGGAGATTCCTTAAAAAATTAAAAATAGAGCTACCCTACGACCCTCCAATTGCACTGCTGGGTATTTACCCCAAAGATACTGATGTAGTGAAAGGAAGGGGCATCTGTACCCCGATGTTCAGAGCAGCAATGTCCACAATAGCCAAACTGTGGAAAGAGCCAAGATGCCCTTCAATAGAAATGAATGGATAAAGAAGTTGTGGTCCATATATACAATGGACTATTGCTCAACCATCAGAAAAGTTGAATACCCAACTTTTGCGTCAGCATGGATGGGGCTGGAGAAGATTATGCTGAGTGAAATAAGTCAAGCAGAGAAAGTTAATTATCATATGGTTTCACTTACTTATGGAACATAAGGAATAATATGGAGGACATTAGGAGAAGGAGGGGAAAAATGAAGGTGGAGGGGGGAAATTGGAGGAGAAGATGAGCCATGAGAGACTGTGGACTCCGAGAAACAGAGGGTTTTGGGAAGGGCGGTGATGGGTTGGCCCAGTGATGGGTATTAAGGAGGGCATGTATTACATGGCACACTGGGTATTATATGCAAACAATGAATCCTGGAACACTACATCAGAAACTAATGACATACTGTATGGTGACTAACATAATAAAAATAATAAAAAATTTAAAAAGTGATTATATAAAAGCAAAACATGTTTATTATTTATTCATGTTATTATCATTTTTGATGCTCTTCATTCCTTGTGTAGTTCCATATGTACATCTGGTATCATTTACCTTGTGTCTGAGGACAACTTTTGACATTTCTTTTAGTGTTCTCTTTCCCTAATCCATTCTTTCGGCTACTGTATCTAACAAAGACTTTACCCCACCTTTGTTTTTAATATATATATTTTTTTCCTGAGAATCAAATTCGTAGTTGACACCATATTTCATATATTAAAGATTTTGCTCTGCTGTCTTCTCTGAAGCACTGTTTCAGAAATGTGCTGTCAAATTTATCTTTGTTTCTCTTTACATAACATGTTTTTCTTCTTTGGCTGCTTTTAAGATTTTCTTTTAGTACTAGTTTAAAAAAATTGATGATATGTCTTGGTGTAATTCTTCATTATACTTATGCTTTAGGTTCTTGGAGTTTCTTAGATCTTGAAAATTTTTAATCATTATTTTTTCAAGAATTTTTTTTTCCTTCCTTCCCAATTTGAGGAGTCTGGTTACACTTACAATAGGTTACTAATGTTGTTTCATGATTCACTGATACTTTGTGTGTGTGTGTTTATATATTTTATATATGCTTTATTATATATAGTATCTTGTATTATACATCAAAATAATATATAAACAATATTTTCCTTTTGTTCTCTTTGTTTTGGATAACTTACATTTCTATCATTTCAAGTTTATTAATATTTTGTTTTGTAATATTTAACCTCCTATTAATCCCATCTCATGTGTTTTTCTTCTTATTATACTTTTCATCCCCAGGTGTGTGAATATTTATTTATAAGTTATAACTCTTTTAATATCTTTGTTGCTTAACTCTAAGGTCTGTGTCAGTAGTGGGAAGGCATCTATTAATTAATTTGTCTTTCAATAATAGATCATATAGTCATGCTTCTTTGCATACCTGGCACTCTTTGATTGGATGCCAAATTTACATTTTACCCTTTTGTATTCCTATATTTATTCTTGAACTTCATCCTAGACACACTTGTATTACTAGGAATCACTTTGGTCGTTTGGGAATATTGCTTTACGATTGTTCAAGCAGGACAAGAGATATGTTTATTCTAGTGTTAATTATTCCCATCTGAGTACTCTTCCCCATACTCTGAATTATTGGCTTTTCCAGCATAATTAGTAAAATAAACACATAGAAATAGAAATAAAACAAACATGGGATGATTTTTTTTTTTTTTTAGGTTCTTTGTGAATATCAGGTACTGTTTCCTTGTATCCTTTATCATTTTCTGCATGGTCTCAAGTAGCTGCCTCATGATTATGTGTTGATCAATCTTCTTATCATTACTCTAGGTAAATCTTTTGCATGTCTCCAGAATTCTTGCACTCTGTGTAGCTCTCCTTTCTAGTACTTTGTTCTATAAACTCTAGCTGCTCCTTCTTTCATAGCTTCTCAGATGCTCTTCCTAATTCAAGGTATCCGCTTGATCTGTCCATATTCCCTCATTGCATTGTGGCTTGAAAACTTTTAAGGCTGTAAACTGTGGTAGTCACGCAGTCCTTCTCATTTTTTATTTCTTCTCATTTGGTTCCCATCTCATAGATCACTATAATTTTATTTCATGATGTCCAGTGTCTTAAATTTTTTTTCAAGTACATAAATAAGTCCTATCTCTCTATTCCGACATGGTCAGAAGAAGGATTCTTTGAGCTCTACTTGATTCCATACTAGATTTATTACAACAGCTATGTTAACTCTCTCCCCTTCTCCAAAAGTTTAACATATCTCTGTTTCCTGCTTCCTGAGTTTCAAGCTCACTTTACCGGTTCCTAATCTATGCTGCCCATAGGTATTCAAAAACAGTTTAGTAGAAAATCCAATAACTTCTCATCACCATCTCTCACCTTTACATCTTAGGAATAGTGCTCTTGTCAAGAACATAGTTATAATAAATTGCTATGGGAACAGTGGGACTGACCTCTTCACACAGTTATTCCTGTGTGAATAAAGATTTCCCTGAGATAATCAGAAATTCCACATTGCAAGGTTCCTGGACGTTGTCATAGGATGTCTGCTTTTGGTCCTCTGATATGGGAAACAGTTTCACAATGCCTCTTTTGATCATTTTAAAGTGATGGCCTTTGCCATTTTACTTTGGGATGTTTTGCTATTTCAATTCTCTTCATATATATATATATATATATATATATATATATACACATATATATATAATTGCTGTCAAATCTCACGTCATTCATATATATATATATATACATATAATGAGATTACTTTGTTCTGATTACTAACTGGCAAAATAGATTAATATTTTTTTATAGGCATATTTCAATAATGGTCTATAAGAACCACTGAATTCAGAGAATATTGAACATTTAGTTTTATGAAATAATTAAAACATAAGTGATTTGAAATAACTACTCCTGGTTTCAAACGTAGATTTTTCACCAAGCTAGGTGAATTTGGAAGTGATTTAACCTTAGTAAGACTCAGTTTTTTCTTCCATTTAATGAGAACAATAATAATTGCTTCTTAATTTTACTTTAGTAATACAAGCAATAATGCAAACTCTTGCTAGGCATTAGTAGTAGGAATAATGACAATAATTGTATTAGTATAATATTCATCATTATCAAGTTATTTAATGATATTATTATAATTTAATACTAAACAGAATAAAATTTCATCTCATACTTATATCTCTTCCTCATAGTAAAAAAATATATGTAGGGTTTTGTAGTATAACAAGGATACTTAAAATTAGGCTCAGCAGTGACTGGTGATTGATTCTTTCCTTTCTTTTAAATAACTTATTCTTGATACCAGACAGATGTGACAGATTATATTGGAAAACATATGTCATTAACTGGATAGTGAAGTTTCTCAGAAAACTATTCAGGAAACCCCAGGTGAATTTCTCTTTTCCACCACTTCCTGAGCTCACCATATATCTGCTAAATTAACAGCACCCTCATAGAGTTTCTGACTTTCCCAAGGTGAATGGTGATAACTTACACTCCAATGTCTCAGATTTTATCCTGAGCTGAAGGCAACACAGATCTTATTAAGATCAGAACTCCAAACTGGGAAAAAATAATCAAGCTCTAGAACAAAAAATATATACATATCTGACTTTCTAATCTCTTCTGTTTTGTTTTGGCTTCATGCATTCAACCTTATTCTATCACTGGCACTGACTTGCATACTGAGTTCTGTCATAGTAGTGACCTCCAACTAAAATATGTTTGGTTAAGGTCATTGTGTGTGTGTGTGTGTGTGTGTGTGTGTGTGTGTGTATGTTTCTTTAATACATCTGTTTGCCTATAGAGAGTATTTTAAAGTTATCTTTGGAAAAATATTTATTCACATGGTGACCCTATTAAATACACTTCTCATGCTTATCTTTTGAATAATTTATTTACCTGTTCAATTGATAAATGTCTTAAGAAATAATGCATCACTTTGCTGAATGGTTTTGACTCTTATGTATTGAAACAAACAAAAAAAAAGGCAGGTCTTTGGCATTGTACTATGGGAACATTCAGTATATTCTCTATATATGAAGTTCAAAATAATTTATTTCAAATAGATCTTAACAGCGTGGGGTGTGTTAAGATGTACCCCATTATATTTGTTGTACATGCATGCAGTTATAAAAATAAATCTATTGCTAGGAACCCCACTATTGAAAAAAACATGTTGGAGTCAAATCATGATGATAAATATTTTACTCGAATTTGGTAAACTTATAATTTTCAACTTGGTTTTTCCAATGCATATGATTGATCTGCAGATCAGTAGGAAGAAACCACTTATGTGCATGCATTAAGGCATGCATACATATGCACTTTTGCACACACACCTCAACCTATTTCAACTCATTTCTTACTGCATAGCAAACCACCTGAAAGCACAGAGAATTTTATTTTAATGGTAATCATTTCTTTGATCGTGATTCCATTGGTTGATCTTTTGGATTGGGACCAGCTGAATCATTCTTCTGCTGATATCAACCATGGTCACTCAGAAGTTCATAGTCATCTGACTGATCCCAAGATTATCCACTTATATATATAGCATTTGTGTCACTTGTAGGCTGACACCATCTCTCTATAAATTTATCATCTTCATAGAAGTTAGCTTGAGTTTCTTACATTTCAATTTTAGAACATCAAAATGAGTAGAGCAGAATCTGCAATACCTCTTGGACATTGCACATTGTCATATCTGTAAATCTTTTTAATCAAAACAAAACAAGTACACAACCAATTCAGAATGGAGGGATGGAAAAATAAATTCTACCTCTTAATTGAAATAGCATAAGCACATTGCAACGATGCATCTGTACAAAGATAGAAAATATTATCACAGTGGCATTTGCAAACAGCCTACCATATCTACTATAATTCTGTATTTGTTTATGCTTTAGCCAATGACATGGGAGTTAATTAAACCAAAGTAGGCTCAAAGTAGGGTCATTACTATGCCCAGCTTTTCTTTTTAGATGACTGCTTAAGGACTATGATTGTGTATTGTCACAGTCAAATTAGGAAGATCATGCATTTATGCTGGGCCTCCACCTCCCCTGCCCCCAGGTTACATCAACATTCTGTTAGAACCTACATTAAAAAATTGCATTCTACTGTTTAAGAAAATATTTCCAGATGTCCATTTTCTTAACTTACTTACTGTTTGATTTTCCCAAAGTAAGAAACCACAGGAAGAAAGAATAGTCAGTACCCAGGTGTACCTAAATCATGTGACACCACCTTCCCCATGTCCAGAATTCCATAATCTTGCAGTCCGAAATTTTAACTTGGATTATGAGAAGCATTACTTTTTTGCTGTCCTGATTTTCGTAATTTTTTTTAGATATATACCAATTAAGTATGAATCATTTGTTTTCAGGATTATAATTATATAAAATACTTCAATGATTCTATTACAGATGTTTTTTCTGGACTTAATTTTTACTAGACTCAATTAAGTTTTACAAAGATATAGCATATTTAAAAAATATTGTTTGTCTTTTCCCAATGTTAATGTTAAGATCTGTACTTCAATCTGTGACTAGAATTCAACACAATTTTAACAAACTTTGTTCTTCAGTAAATAAATCATCATTAATAAATGAATTTTAACCCTGCTGGGTTATGGACATTGGGGAGGGTATGTGATATGGTGAGTGTTGTGAAACATGTAAGCCTGATGATTCATAAACCTGTACCCCTGGGGCAAATAATACATTAAATGTTAATAAAAATATAAAGAATAAACCATGAAACCTTCTATTAGGGAAAGAATATTGAGCCAAAGGATTCAACACAGAAGGGTAAATACTGGAAGATTCTACTTATTGCAAAATCAAATACAGGCAAAGGTAATCAATGATGATAGAAGGTCAGAATAGTGATTACCAGGGGGACAAGATGGCGGGGAAGTAGGAGGAGGCGCCATTTCAACCTGTACCCTAAAGTGAGCTGATTACCTACCAAAGAACTCCGATCATCCATGAAATCAGCCTGAGATCAGAATTATACACGTCTCAATCTCTACAGGGGCAGAAGACGCCAGTGGGCAGGTAAAGCAGAGTGGGAACTTCGGACTGATATCGGAAGAGAAACAAAAGGGGGAGGGAGCCACCAGAGGCGACCGATTGGAGAGTAATACCCCAGTACGAGAGTGCCCTGTGTCTGGGGACCAGAATTAACTTGGAGTCTGGTTGAAAGTACTCAAAAAGAGCAAAGGATCGTGGGGGCAAATTGCGGGAATCAGGGCGGTAGGGACAGGGGCTTAAGTCCACGGACCCAGGACAGCCTCCCCTGGCACTGAGCCAGAGAGAGTGCGTTGGAGAAACCAGGTCTTGGTCCCTGAGCCACCAGCGTGCCCGAGAGCGCGTGGAGTCCGGCTCCTGTGAGGGGCTGGGAGCCGAGCCAGATGCCAGACAGCAGAACGTGCACGAACTACCAGCCTCAGATGCGCGCGCCCCACACCCTTCCCTGAGAGAGATGCACGAAGGCCCAGCCTGGTGCTCCAGGACCTGCGTCGCGCTAGAGCCTGAGACACGCGCGAGCCTGAGACACACTAGCCCCACACACTCCCCCGGGAGAGGTCCGCGCAAGTCCGGTGCTCTTAGACCCGGAAAGACCAGGCACCCTCAGCACGGCCAGTGGGAAAAACTCAGTGTGCGATTGCTACTTGGAACCTCTCTGGCAGTCTGGAGCTGTCCAGGCAGCCTCCGCGGCCGTGGTTTTGCGTACAAGCAGGAGATCCTGCATCCCCAGAGACAGCAACTAGGAACCTGCTCTGCCAGCAGCCAAGGGGGAATTTATATGGGCTCTGCAGCACCCACAAGGGAGTAGACTGAGGCTTCTCTCTGAGAGGGAGGTCGGGTGCAGTTTGCTTTCCTCTAAACCTCCAAAAAGCATCAAAAGCTGTCAAGGCGAGAGAAAAGAAGTGAACAAACATAAAAACATGCAGAGAACAAAAGCCTGAAAAAACTGGTTTTCTCAGAGCCCACCCCCTGGAGGGGCGGGAGGACTTAACTCAGGGAACATCATTGACTGAAAACCCATGTGACACCCCTCTCCCCCAGAAAACAAACCAGGAGAGGGAAAAAAAAAAAAAAAACTACAAGAGAGCAACCACCACTACTTCATAGATACAACTTTTATTTTTAACTCATTCCCACTATTCTGGTTCATTTTTTTTCCTTTTTTTATATAGACAATTTTTTAACCTATTTACCATCACAGTGAGATGTCCAGTACATCAAATTCCATGATAAACTTCTAACCTGAACTTTTTGATACATACACCTATGTTTTTCTTTTGCTTTTCTATTTTTTAATTATTTTTTAATTTTAGTCTAGTTTACTCCAGTTTATTCCTTTTTTTCAATTTTTATTTTCTAATATTCATATAGAGTTAAACTTCAAGGTAACCCCCTTTCTCCAATCAATGCTACCCCTATAGGTAAACCAATTTTTAATCCCCCTTTATCTTAGGAAAGTTGAGTCCTTCAACAAAGATATCAAGATACATACAGGAAGAATCAAAATAACCTTCCTTGCCCACACTGAGAATCTATAACCATGCTCCGATCTTTTTCTTCTGCCAGTGTCTCTGTGTATTTATGTTTGTCCTGATAGTATATAAATCTTATACATGGGGTTCTTTTTGACGAGGTTCTTACTTTTTTTGCTTATATATATATATATATTTTTCTCTCATCATATACTTTTATCAGTCTTTTTGCTTGTCTGTTTTTGCTTGTATACGTCATAAATCTTACCCTGGGGCCCATTTGGGCTGAACCTTCTCTTTTATCTTCCCTTTTATCCTTGTTTCTCTCTCCCTCTCTTTTTTCTTTTTCTTTTCTTTTTTCTCTCATTTGGGTGGGAAATCCTGAGTGCTCAGCAGCGTTCCAGGGTGCACCTTGACTGCACCACGGTTGATACATCCAGCTACATCTGTCCAGTCATCTCTCACCAAAATGACTAGGAGGAGGAACCCCACAACAGAAGAAAAATACAGAAGATGGGCCTTCTGCAACAGAGCTAACAGCTATCAACATAGACAATATGTCAGGAAGAGAATTCAGGCTAACAATTATCCAGGCAATAGCTAGGTTGGAGAAAGCCATGGATGACCAAACGGAATTGATTAAGGCAGAATTGAAAGCAACCAGGGATGATGTTCACAATGTTAGGGCAGAACTGAAAGCAACTAGGGATGAGGTTCACAATGCTCTCACTGAGTTCCAATCTAATCTAAATTCTCTAAAAGCTAGGGTAACTGAGACAGAAGATAGAATTAGTGATCTGGAGGACAAACAGATAGAAAGGATCAGGAGGAAGCCTGGAACAAACAGCTTAGAAGCCACGAAAACAGAATCAGGGAAATAAATGATGCCATGAAACATTCCAATGTCAGAATTATTGGAATCCCTGAAGGGGAGGAGAAAGAAAGAAGTCTAGAAGATATAGTGGAACAAGTTCTTCATGAAAATTTTCCCAATCTCGCGAATGGGACAAGTGTTCATGTACTAGAGGCAGAACGGTCTCCCCTCAGATTATAAATTCCAAAAAAAAAAAATCCAGGCACCTGATAGTAAAATTGAGAAATCATAATTGTAGATACAATCTCTTGAAAGCTGCTAGGACAAAGAAGCTCCTTACGTACAGAGGAAAGCCCATCAGAATAACGTCAGACCTGTCCACAGAGATCTGGCAAGCCAGAAAGGGCTGGCAAGATATATTCAGGGCACTAAATGAGAAGAACATTCATCCAAGAATACTTTATCCAGCAAGACTGACATTCAAAATGAATGGAGAGATAAAAAGTTTCCAAGACCGGCAAGGCTTAAAAGACTATGCAACCACCAAGCCGACACTGCAGGAAATATTAAGGGGGGTTCTATAAAAGAGGAAAAATCCTAAGAATACCATTGAACAGAAATATAGAGACAATCGACAGAAAGAAAGACTTCAAAGATAACACAATGTCAATAAAAATGTATCTCTCAATAATCACTCTCAATGTGAATGGCCTAAATGCGCCTATAAAACGACACAGGGTTGCAGATTGGATAAAATGACAGGACCCATCCATATGTTGTCTACAAGAGACCCATTTTGAACCTAAAGATACACCCAGACTGAAAGTGAAGGGATGGAGAAGCATCTTTCATGCCAATGGGCCTCAAAAGAAGGCCGGGGTAGTGATTCTTATATCAGATAAATTAGATTTTAAACTAAAGATGGTAGGCAGAGATACAGAAGGACACTACATCATTCTTAAAGGGACTATCCACCAAGATGATCTAACAATTGTAAATATCTACGCCCCCAATATGGGAGCAGCCAATTACATAAGAAAACTAATAACCAAGATAAAGAGTCATATTGATATGAATACATTAATAGTAGGAGATCTTAACACGCCTCTCTCAGAAATAGACAGATCATCGAAGCAGAAAATCGATAAATAAACAAGAGCAGTGAATGACACATTGGACCAGATGGACCTCATAGATATATACAGAACATTCCACCCTAAAACAACAGAATACTCATTCTTCTCAAGTGCACATGGAACCTTCTCCAGAATAGACCACATACTGGGTCACAAATCAGGGCTCAACCAATACCAAAAGACTGAGATTATTCCCTGCATATTCTCAGATCACAATGCTTTGACACTGGAGCTCAATCACAAGGAAAACTTCAGAAGGAACTCAAACACCTGGAAGCTAAAGACCACCTTGCTTAAGAGTGCTTGGATCCACCAGGAGATCAAAGAAGAACTTAAACAATTCATGGAAACCAATGAGAAAGAAGACACTTCACTCCAAAACCTATGGGATACAGCAAAGGCAGTCCTAAGGGGGAAATACATAGCCATCCAAGCCTCCCTCAAAAAAATTGAAAAATCCAGAGTACACCAGCTGTCTCTACACTTTAAAGAACTGGAGAATCATCAACAAATCAAACCAACTCCACACGTAAGAAGGGAAATAATCAAGATTAGAGCAGAGATCAATGAGGTAGAAACCAAAGATACAGTAGAACGTATCAATGAATCTAGAAGCTGGCTTTTTGAAAGAATCAATAAGATTGATAAACCATTGGCCACACTAATCCAAAAGAAAAGAGAGAAAGCCCAAATTAATAAAATTATGAATGAAAAGGGAGAGATCACAACTAACACCAAGGAAGTAGAAACAATCATCGGAAGTTATTATCAACAGTTATATGCCAATAAGCTAAGCAACCTAGATGAAATGGATGCATTCCTGGAAAACTATAAACTCCCAAAATTGAACCAGGAAGATATTGACAACCTGAATAGACCAATATCTAGTAACGAGATTGAAGCAGTGATCAAAAACCTCCCAAAAAACAAGAGCCCAGGACCCGACGGATTCCCTGGGGAATTCTACCAAACTTTCAAAGAAGAAATAACACCTATTCTCCTGAAGCTGTTTCAAAAAATTGAAGCAGAAGGAAAACTTCCAGACTCTTTTTATGAAGCCAGCATTACCCTGATCCCCAAACCAGGCAAAGACCTACCAAAAAGGAGAATTTCAGACCAATATCACTGATGAATATGGATGCTAAGATTCTCAACAAGATCCTAGCAAACAGGATCCAACAGCACATTAAAAAGATTATCCACCATGATCAGGTGGGATTCATCCCTGGGTTACAAGGATGGTTCAACATTTGCAAATCAATCAATGTGATAGAACAAATCAATAAGAGAAGAGAGAAGAACCACATGATCCTCTCCATTGATGCAGAAAAAGCTTTTGACAAAATCCAGCATCCATTCCTGATTAAAACGCTTCAAAGTATAGGGATAGAGGGAACATTCCTGAACTTCATCAAATCTATCTATGAAAGACCCACAGCAAATATCATCCTCCATGGGAAAAAGCTTGCAGCCTTCCCGTTGAGATCAGGAACACGACCAGGATGCCCACTCTCACCACTCTTGTTCAACATAGTATTAGGAGTCCTAGCAACAGCAATCAGACAACAAAGAGAAATAAAACGTATCCAAATTGGCAAGAAGAAGTCAAACTCTCTCTCTTCACAGATGACATGATTCTTTATATGGAAAACCTGAAAGACTCCACCCCCAAACTACTAGAACTCATACAGCAATTCAGTAATGTAGCAGGATACAAAGTCAATGTCCAGAAATCAGTGTCTTTCTTATACACTAACAATGAAAATACAGAAAGGCAAATTAGAGAATTGATTCCATTTACTATAGCACCAAGAACCATAATATACCTCGGAATAAACCTAACCAAAGAGGTTAAGGATCTGTACTCGAGGAACTACAGAACACTCCTAAAAGAAATTGTAGAAGACACAAAAAAGATGGAAGACCATTCCACACTCTTGGATTGGAAGAATAAACATTGTTAAAATGTCTATACTGCCCAGAGCAATCTATACTTTTAATGCCATTCCGATCAAAATACCACCGGTATTTTTCAAAGAGCTGGAGCAAATAATCCTCAAATTTGTATGGAATCAGAAGAGACCCTGAATTGCTAAGGAAATGTTGAAAAACAAAAATAAAACTGGCGGCATCATTTTACCTGATTTCAAGCTTTGCTACAAAGCTGTGATCACCAAGACAGCATGGTACTCACATAAAAACAGACACATAGACCAGTGGAACAGAGTAGAGAGCCCAGATATGGACCCTCAACTCTATTGTCAAATAATCTTCGGCAAAACAGGAAAAAATATCCAGTGGAAAAAAGACAGTCTCTTCAATAAATGGTGCTGGGAAAACTGGACAGCTATATGTAGAAGAATGAAACTCGACCATTCTCTTACACCATACACAAAGATAAACTGAAATGGATAAAAGACCTCAGCGTGAGACAGGAATCCATCAGAATCCTTGAGGAGAACTTAGGCAGTGACCTCTTTGATATCAGCCACAGCAACTTCTTTCAAGAAATGTCTCCAAAGGCGAAGGAAACAAAATCGAAAATGAACTTTTGGGACTTCATCAAGATCAAAATCTTCTGCACAGCAAAAGAAACAGTCAACAAAACAAAGAGGCAACCCACGGAATGGGAGAAGATATTTGCAAATGACAGTACAGACAAAAGGTTGATATCCAGGATCTATAAAGAACTCCTCAAACTCAACACACACAAAACAGACAATCATATTAAAAAATGGGCAGAAGATATGAACAGACACTTCTCCAATGAAGACATATAAATGGCTATCAGACACATGAAAAAATGTTCATCATCACTAGCCATCAGGGAGATTCAAATCAAAACCACATTGAGATACCACCTTACACCAGTTAGAATGGCCAAAATTAGCAAGACAGGAAACAATGTGTGTTGGAGAGGATGTGGAGAAAGGGGAACCCTCTTATACTGTTGGTGGGAATGCAAACTGGTGTAGCCACTTTGGAGAACAGAGTGGAGATTCCTCAAGAAATTAAAAATCGAGCTTCCCTATGACCTTGCAATTGCACTGCTGGGTATTTACCCCAAAGATACAGATGTAGTGAAAAGAAGGGCCATCTGTACCCCAATGTTTATAGCAGCAATGGCCACGGTCGCCAAACTGTGGAAAGAACCAAGATGCCCTTCAACGGATGAATGGATAAGGAAGATGTGGTCCATTTACACTATGGAGTATTATGCCTCCATCAGAAAGGATGAATACCCAACTTTTGTAGCAACATGGACGGGACTGGATGCGATTATGCTGAGTGAAATAAGTCAAGCAGAGAGAGTCAAGTATCATATGGTTTCACTTATTTGTGGAGCATAACAAAAAATATAGAGGACAAGGGTAGATGGAGAGGAGAAGGGAGTTGAGGGAAATTGGAAGGGGAGGTGAACCATGAGAGACTATGGACTCTGAAAAACTACCTGAGGGTTTTGAAGGGGTGGGGGGTGGGAAGTTGGGGGAACCAGGTGGTGGGTATTAGGGAGGGCACAGATTGCATGGAGCACTGGGTGTGGTGAAAACACAATGAATACTGTTACACTGAAAATAAACAAAAAATTAAAGAAAAAAAAAGAATTGTGTTTACCTCTGACAAGAGGTATGGAGGGATACCTCCATGGTGGGTGGGGCATGAAGGATATTGACTGGGAAGGGATAAATTTGGGGGTTGTTGGCAGTGTTCTATATCTTGAGGTGGGTGATGGTTAAAAAGATATATACATACATAAAATGTGCATATACATTAGATAAATCCATATAGAAAAGATAATTGAGCTTTGCATTAACAATGAGTGTATTTTACTATATGTATGTTAATGGAATTTTTAAAGGTATTTAAAAACCATAAAAATGGATGTTACCAATTTGAAAAAAAAAGTAGACACATTTTAAAAATTTCAAAAAATGAATTTTAGTTTTTATTAAAATTGTACATACTGGTATATTCACTAGACTATATGATTAAATAACAATACATATGAAAAGGGACGATTTATTTTTTTATCACTTTTATTTGAATGCTAAAGTAAGAGTGAGCTTTATTGTTGAATGTTAAAATACCACTATTTACCAAAACATTGTGTTTGATTCCCTTATCTAGACATAGCCTTTGCTATATTTAGGAATAAGCCACATTTTCAACATAAGTGTTTGAAAATGGAATTACATTTCAATGAAGAAGCCATAATATAAAATGTTGTTTGGATTTCAGCAGGTCCACAAAAGGTCATGTTATCCACAATGTGGCTTAAATATAGCCTAGGAATTAACAAATTTTAACAATTTAATAGTAATATTAATTTAATAGTAAATTAACAAATTCACTATTTTATTCAGCAGATTCTAGCTAAAAAACTACAGTGTGCCAAAAACTCTTCTTGCTTTTGACCTAAAACTATGAAAGAGACAGGCAAGATGGTAGCAAGATATTCAGTAGTGGGTTAGAGTAATGTTCAAACTTTGTGATTCTGACCCTGAATATTTTGCCATTTCGTTTGTAGATACTGATACAGGGCCCAAGTCAAATGTTTTTCAGACTTGTTTGTGATAAAGAAATATCAAAATTTTCATCTGCTTATGTAAACTTAACTATTAGTATAATTTAGAGGCATCATACATTTTTTATAATTTTTTCCTAAAGACATATAAAACATTATATCCAAGAAGTTATTCAGAGATTCAGAGATTTCATCTAGCTTCCATTATTCTGATGAAGATAGTGATACACAAAGTAACTATTACAGAGTGGAAATTTTTGCAAAGTAGGTTCTGGAAGCCTGAATTCTTTTTTTTTTTAATTAAAAAAAAAAGATTTCATTTATTTATTTGACAGAGAGAGAGAGCACAAGTAGGAGGAACAGTGCCACAGGGAGAGGGAGAAGCAGACTTCTTGCTGAGCATAGAGCCCAATGTGGGGTTCCATCCCAGGACCCTGGGATCATGACAGAAGGCAGATGTTTAAACAACTGAGCCATCCAGGCATCCCTAGGACCCTAAATTCTAATTTCCAGTTTTGTTTTATTTTGAAGATAGTATAGGAATGGCTATCAGCTCATGAGTATATATTATGCACCATACCCTCTGCTTTATTTTTTACCTTTATTATTTTACTTATTATAGCAACCATATGTTTGAATAGCTTTATCCTGAATTTACAGATAAGAAAAATAGATTCAATGAAGTTATTTAATACTTATGAATCTTCAAAATGAAAATCTAAGTGTTTCAGACACCAAACTTCAGCCTTTAATCACTTTACTACACTGCCTGATAGGTTATTCTGCCTGATTTTCTGAGAGAAAAAGAGGAACAACAAGGTAGTTTAAGTTTCAGTCATCACCAAGTTGATATTTTCTTCTCCTCATATTGTACTCTAGATAGGACACTTCAAAATATCTGTTCTAGCATTTAAGACTGTACTATCACATTTTTACTTATTCTGCTTTGTTTTCAGAAATCCAAAATATGTATCTTTGCTCTAATAATGCTGGTCATTTTTCTTCCCTAAACAAAAATAAGTATCAGTCTATGTTGATGATTTAGATTGTGCCTAGAATTTGCTTCCTACATTTCCTTTGATAATGCAAGCCCACATTTCATTGAAAATATCAAATTTCCTTCTTATAAGCTTAGTATTTTTTTTTTACATTGAGGTATCTTTTAAAAGAAATATTACCCCCAAATTCTAATTCATTTCAAAGAATATAAATCTTATTGCCCTAGATGTTTTTATATAACAGAGGATTTAAATTTTAAATGAGTCTTTAATCTTATTTTTCAATTTCAATCCATTACCAGTTAAATATACTTTCTTATTTGAGATACAAATGCCTTTAACTGTGTGGGATGGTGAGAAATAGCTGTATTTCACTTCAAAGGCCAAGGCAGACAAGGCAGGGACTGCCCACAGGAGCAGCACACTGTAATGGTTGTTTTTGGTTTTGAAGCACTTTTGTCATGTTACTGGAAGTGTTCACCAAGAAATGTGTACTACCAAAGAGGTCGAGTGCACATACACTCATGTAGGAAGCCACTACCCTAAGTCCTTTCTGAAAAAATGAGAGCACTGGAATTCATTAGGCCATAGATGATTGGAACAGGATTGGGTTCTTTAGCCATCGACTGCTTGCTTTAGAGTGTCCAGGGAACTATGAAGTACCTGAAATGAGAGTACTACCTGTGAGTCTTTTGAAATGGATAATGAAAAACTAAATGAACGGGAAATGAGAATGAGTCAGTTATTGGTAGTGGGAGCAATGGATAAATGTCATACATAGAGGGGGCAGCATTTAGAACTCTAGTGTAAGCAGGAATCTGGAGTCCATGGCAGGTGTCATAGAAGATCTCAGAGGACCTGCATTACCAACTTGCACACTAGAACAGGGAAAAACATAGTATCTACTGCTGGACCAACCTAACAGACAAGGTGTATTGCCAAAACTGCTTTAGATTTTGTATTCCTCCTTTCTGACAAGCCTAACCCTGAGGTAATTGCAACTGTTTTCTTTCCTTTTTATATTTTTCAATTCACAAAACCCTACCATAAATCCAGGTAATTACCATCTGAGCAAACTAAAAGTGCTTGCTTAGCATCAGAGCCAATAAAGACTAGATTAGGAGTCAAGGGAAAGGGGTGAATATTAACACTGCAAGGTCTGCAGTTCAATGGAGTTTGAGAGAGGGCATTTGAGCATAAGTTTCAAAATAAATGTACAAATGATCAATCCAGCAGCGCCAAATACACAATATTAAGTTTATGCTGAATATCATAGCCTCTCAGGGAGTGTGGGTGGGAAGGATAGTTTTTAAAATCACGCAAAATTCTGGACAATTGTTAGCTTGATCATTGATCAATTATATTTAAATTATCCTTTAAACATTTTTATCAAATTTAATTCTAAAAAAGGGACCAATATTTATTTTAGAAATGGGAAATGTGATTTTCAAATAGTAATTATTATAATCTGTCAGATATTTGTTCATATTTATAATCAAAATAGTGTATTTAAATTCAGAAATATCACATAATGCATCTTAAACTTGATATGTAACATTTAATCCTATATTTACTCTAATAAATAGGAATCTTTCTGCATCATATTTAATTTTTAATATAATGCATAAAAATTGCTAAATGGCAAAACAAATGAATAAGGTGGTTTTAAATTACTTATTTGAGTTGTCATGTAAAGTTTGTTATCATGTGCCAGAAAAAGTAATTACATTTTTAAAAGGTCCTCAGTTCATATTCATAATGTGGATAACTATGGAAAAACTGATAGTTCAACATGTAAATTTCAATGTCATTCACATGTGAATTTCTGTAAAATGAAGAAAATGTCATTGAAGCACTAGAGTAATATTGCATAAATCAACTTCTTTATCTTAACTCTTGTTGCAATATAGACTTAACAGAGAAGCCAGTTTTCAAGGTAGTATAGAACTCTGCAAATACCAGCATGTTCTCTTTGATTTATATATTCCATGCTTTTACTAGTGATTCAGAAAAGTATGTTTGCATGGGTTATCAAATGAATATACGTACTTTAAATTGACTTTAATAGAGTAAGAATAAAGCAAAATGAAACCTAATTTTTTTTTTTTTCTGAAAGCCCACTGGCTTCAAATAACAATAACAGTAAGTCATACTAAATAATAAGAGAATCTCAAAATCAAGGTTTGGGCTAGAGGTTACTAATTTTTTTTTTTTTTTAAATTTTTTTTATTTTAATAAACATATAATGTATGAGGTTACTAATTTTTAAAATCATTAAGACAAAAGGGGTCCTTGATGCTGAAAAGGTACAGGTGAGATGACCCAAAATGTGCCTCTTTGGCATAAAGATTATTTCAAAGCTAAAAGTAATAATAATAAAAAACAAAACAAAAAGAAAAAAAAAAAACAACAACAGATGCAGGAAAATCTCTCTGCCTCCTCCTGTCTAAATTTACATTGGAAAGGAGAACCCGTACAAGGAAGAGAAATATTAACTATTAACAGACCATCTATACAAAATGAACTTACCTGTATGACAGAGAAATCTTGTCTTTCTCCAAAGACCGCTTTTCACCTTCTTGCTAATGAGTTTTCTCCCTTAATGTCCTCAGGTCTCTAGCCCTCAGCTCAGATAAGCTTCAAATTGCCTCACTGTCTTTGGAGTCTCATGCTTATATTGACTCACCGTATTTTCTCCTGTTAATCTGTCTCATGTCAATTTGATTCTAAGACCATCTAGAGGGACCATAGGGCAGAGGACAGTCTTCCTCCCCAACAAAGCCATACACATTGATGTCATTCCTTAAGAAGATTAAATGCACTGAAGAGAGCAAATATCCTGAGTTGGAGCCTGAGGGGCACTGATATGCAGGAAAATTAATCTATAAATACTGATCACCTCAAGTGAGTGGAAGAATTCCAAAATACAATACCCCTTACAAATGGCAAAGCAGAAGAGTCCTTCCAGAAGGGAACAGTCAACAGTGTCATTTCCTGGAGAAAGATTAAATAACATGATGATGAAGAATACTCAGAAATCTAATGTATAATACTCTATGTTAACTATACTTCCATTAGAAATAATTAAAAACTTTGGAAATCAGTTGTGATCTCAGTTACAAATTATTTTAGATTGACAGATAAGTGGAAATTCTGTGAGGGGCTGTGTGGAGAAGGCAGGTATTTGGCATTAAAACAAACAAATAAAATGAAAGAATGAAAAACAAACAAATACAAAGAAAAGGAAGCCCTGAGGAAAAAGAAGAAGCAAACTCAATGATACACAGACAGACATATGAGCTCTTCCTCTTCACTTATGAAATTATGCTGTTTTATAACTCTGAGCACTACCTTCTTAGGTGAACAGATATTGGCATATGGTTAGTGGCTAAGCAATAAACTCTAAAGTGACACATACTGATGTGGAAATGTTGGGGATCAGAGCTGACAGCCAGGAAAGAATTCTTGAAATGTCTTCAGTGCAAAAAGGTGGTTTTATGGGGCACCTGGGTGGCTCAGTGTGTTAAAGCCTCTGCCTTCAGCTCAGGTCATGGTCCCAGGGTCCTGGGATGGAGCCCCACATCGGGCTCTCTGCTCGGCGGGGAGCCTGCTCCCTCCTCTCTCTCTGCCACCTCTCTGCCTACTTGTGATCTCTGTCTGTCAAATAAATAAATAAAATCTTTTTAAAAAAAAGGTGGTTTTATTAAAACATGGGGACAGGTCCCATGAGCAGAAATAACTGTACTGGGGTTGTGACTATATACTTTCAACCTGGGAGGGGGTTAGGGACAGAACAAACCTCCAAGCCTTTTGGAAATAAGATTTTCAGGATCCTGAGGGGGCTAGCCATTGTTAGGAAAAAGGTCATTTATTATTGCTTAGTAAAATCTCAGTCAAGAGACTTCAGATGTATATCATTGGGCCATATGCTTAGAGGATGATTGCTAACATATAGGTTGGGGGATAGAGACAAAGGAAGTTTCCAGAGGAATTTTCATGTGTTAAAGTAGACTTAAAGGATCCTGGGGAGTGGGGCTAAGACTGCCTTTTGCCATTAGGAAAGTGGCAATATTGAGGCAGCTGAGTTCCTAGAGGAAGTTCACTCTACCAGTTTGTCAATAGGCTGTAGCCAGTGAGGACTTTTTATTGTTGTTGTTCTCTTGCCTTTGTTTTCCACATCACATGCCATATTTGTTTTTCCACTGCTGTATCACAAATAATTTACCTAATTTGAGGCCCATATTATATTTTTAGTATGGTTGAGTAAATTAATTTCCTTAACCTAGCTCATGGCTTCCCTATTAAGTATTATTTCACCTTAATAGAAACAACACTTAATTTACTGTACTAATAATTTTGTATCAGATGCAAATTTGCTCAAGTCCTGGTAACAGAGATCAAAACTTAATACTACCTACTATGGTAGGGGGTTATATTTTTCTCATATTACAAACAAAAAAGCACAAGAAATACAAACCAGGTTTGCCGCTCAGAGATAATATTATTCATGTTTCTGCTGAAAAATAGTATAGAATTGTTTTTCATAGAAGGTATGTCAGTAATCACAATCCTTCTTTAGTTAAGAAGACATTTCTGCCCATTTGCTCACCTTCTTTTACATTTTTGATATCACTGTTTACTGAGTTTTATATTGTATATTCATTAACAAATTATAACAGCTGTAGTTTTGTAGTACTTTCCCTTTTATATAAAGGGATATACGGTTGACACAATCATCAAATTACAAAATTGGACTTTTATAAATCTGAGTGTTTATTTACCTTTACTAGTGTCTTTGATTTTGACAGTGTTGCTATAATTTTATAAATGTTATAATGTTACATATCTATTCCAAATTTTCACAATGGTGCTAAGTCAGTTAATAAGAGTCTGTTGAAAACACAGTGCTGGGAAAACTGGATATACACTTGCAAAAGACTGAAGTGTAGACCTTTATCAAACATTATATGTAAAAAAAAAAAATTCAAAATGGAGCAAATAGCTAAATTCAAGAACTAAAGTAATAAAGGTCATCAAGGAAACATAGGGGTGAATATTCACAACCTTTTGAGAGTGGTATCTTAAATATGATCCCAATAACACAAAGTAATAAAATAACTGTTAAATTTGAGTCCACCAAAATTGAATGGTGAATAATGATATTTTAAAATTAGATTACATAATGTAAATTGGTATACATTTCAGATCTACAGAATCCCTACATATCGATATAGCACAGTAGACTTGCTGTCTCTTAACCTCGTGCAAAATACTGGATTTTATCTGTTTTTCGTGTTTAAGTTGTCGTTTGTTTTTTTAATTTGAAAAAATACGTACATGTCTTTAGGAACATTCTAGATTTAGAAAATCAATCCAATGATTCATGCCCCCAAATCACACACTAAGCTGACCAAGACTTTGTTCCATTCAATCTATCTTCTCAAGGGAATACAATGTGTATAGTTATTACTGCTGCCTTTCTATGCTTCTTATTGTTATTTATGTGATTCTTTGGAAAATGATGCCTATACATAATAACAAAAAACTTTAAACCCTGTTTTGTATGTAATACTTGAAAATAATTGTGTTTATTCCATGATTAACAAGCTGAGAAGAGACATACAATATTTTAAAAATGATCATTTTAATACATTTTGCCAGTGTTGACTGCTTCTTTATTTCAACATTACCCAATGACAGATTAACAGGGATTAGAAAATGAACACATTGGTTCTCAGGATACGGTGAATGAAAAGGGCATGCTCTCAGAACTACACAAAATAATCTCTACATACATTTCATGCTTGAAAAATGGAACGTTTGAGGGAGAGTCATAGCTTTTAAGCAAATTTTTAAAAATTAGAAGATAATCTTCAGAGGAATTAGAACAAGTCATTTAGAAAGGCTGCTGGGCAATTATGAATATATATGCAACTACAATGCTTTGGCATCTGTTTGGAAAACAGATTCCTTACTTGGCATCCAGGTCTTCTGTCGTCAAGCATGCCTAATATTATAAATCCTCATTTGTGAGTATGGCTATTTAAAGAGGTTAAAATATGGAAATGACTTGAAAATCACCATTTAGGTCCTACATTGCAGAAGAATTAAAATTATAAACATGGTCACATTAGTGTTTTCTGTTTCATTGTTTGGTTTTAAAACAAAATATGTTTTGTAGGGACATGTGGGCAATATGTAAAAGATTAAGCTATAAAAAGATCCTCATTAGAGATACTTTTTGGTAAAGATGATTTTAATATTACTAATGCTACTCTGAGAGCTGTTAAAAATTAACATAGGATATTTATTTGCCAATCAATGGGTCATATTAAAATTATATAGTGAGGTGATGATAGTCAAGATTGCTGCTATACTAATAGTGTAAGGGATGGCCAGTTAGGAAAATAGAGAGAGAAAGAGAGAGAGAGGGAGAGAAAGAGTCATTGAAAGAAATAAACCCAATGTAACTATTTCGCATCATTTTTGTAAATTAAATCTGTAACTTCTGATCATTTAGTCTCAGTGTTTCATAAATAGTCTTGTTTTAGCTCATTTTTATTAGCTGGTTCATCAATATCAGCTACTCTTGTTTTACACCATACTATTATGTAAAACAGTGCACATGGATAGACCTACTTTTATTATGTTTATTAAGATTGAATGCCACTAGACAGGTATGAGGCCTTCAGTTAATTTTTTTTTTAATTTTTGAATCAAGTAAGGTAACTTTGATTGTAAATAAGATATTGAAAATAAAACCAACTAACTACTGGTAACTAAATTACTAAACTAGCCATTTAAAAATGTTTAATTATTTTGAATAAAAATAGCTGCCACATTTTATGGGTGGTTTCTCCCACCTTGTTATTCTTGGGGTCTTCATTTTCATAGTAAGACTGGTGGTTCAAGGCATTTCATATACTAAGTACAGTTAGGCACATTGGTGCATTGCTTCAGATGTCATGTCTTCACATATGTGTGTTCTAAGTTGGAAGGAAGAGGGTAGAGCTAAAAGTTTTGTTTCATTTGTTTTTCCCCTCTCTTATATTGTCAAAAATTTTTACTGAAGGAAATGTTAATTGGAAAAATATATATAGACCTTTTCTTTTCACTCAATGGCCAAGCTTAATCCCATCACTGGCAAAATATATGTGTGTTGGGAAATGTGTAAATAACTCTAAGCTGTTCCTGAAGATCATCTAGCAGTTCCACCAAACCCAGAATTTCATTTATCTATCACCTCAGTATCCTGGTTATAGCATTCAATAGAGCAAACTTGAATTCTTCAAATTTAACTCAAGCACTTGGCATACTGCTGCCTTATAAACTATAAACATAAATATGTGTGTGCATGCATGTATACACACAATTATACAAAATAAACATAAATAGGTATATACACATGCATAGAGGAAATATATATATATATATTTATATTTATTTATATATATAAAATGTACAAACACTCCATCTTTGTTGTTGTGCTTCAGTATTATGTTGGCTAATTTAGGCCTTTTGCTTGTAAGCTTTACAATCGGTTTGTCAGTATCTCTAAAATAGCTTGATTGGACTTTCATTGTAAAGAGTAGGTTACTTTTAACTATTATGTGAAACTTATAAAATTGCTGAAATTTGGTTGACAAAAATGTAATGTTATATGTAGTTCAACCTAATGGAATTGAAAACTTCCTAAATCTTAAGATATAAATTGTGCAGTAAGTACATTTAAAATGGAAATTGAAGAAAAGCAAGTAGAGTTACCTATAGAAGACTTTGAAACAAATTGTTAGTATGCCCTAACTTGAACTTAATCTATTCACTGCTAACTCAGCACTTCCACAAAATTAATCTTCTCAACCACCAGTCTATCCAGTTTTTGAACAAAGAGGGTTAACTGTTTATCCTTTATTAAGTTTTGATACCTTAGAGTTGCAATGATAAATAATAAATGTCTTTATGAGTCTCACAATGTAATATTCTGCCATATGGTTAATACATTGTTCTTTGTAAAGAAGAGACTCAAAAAATCCTGCCTACTGAGAACTAATGTATTCTTTTTACCACTTTTGTACTCACTTCTTGTCTTTATTTTAAAAAAATGAATTTTTGAGAAAATGTATGTTGAAAACCTGAAGTCCATATTCATATCTTGAATAAGAGTATCCCTTTTATGAATATCAGTAATCTGATTTTTTTAGAAATAACATTACATTCTTTATCCAGTTTCATAAAAGCTACATTTTTAGTGGTGTTATGTTAGCTTTTGCTTGCTTTTCCTTTTTTTTTTTTTTTAAAGACTGAGATTCTCATTATCTGCTAGTTCATCTGACTCTATAGATTATTAAGGGATCTCCTAACATCCTTGAATTAAAATCCTAATTTGACATTGTATTAAAATCTCTCTAATACTAGAATTTCATGTAGACATGATTGGAGAATTTTCTAATTCTTAGAAAAATAAGCTACTTCTAATAATATCACATGTAACTATTTTTCCACTTGTTTCCTTTGTTCTTATAACTTTGTGGAGATCTTTTTGTTCTTAGAAAAGACAGTGTTTTTCAACATTTGCATGAAGTAACTTTATATAAATTTTTCATAACATAATAGGAAAAAAGGTATTTTCATTAAGTTTTATTTGTACCACAGGTTTATTTACATTTTGTCTTATAATTTATCTTGCTTGGGAACAGCAGAATTGTCTTATTACTGCTTAATTTGAGAATTAACAGGAATAATAATAAGGAATTAACTTTTATCTTATTTATATACATGCATAGCATATTACAGTAGGAATCACATAATATCTATAGTCACATTGGCCTGAAAATCCTCTTGTCCCAAATAACAGAACTTCTATTTGTTTAATAATGATTTATATGTATCATGTTTAAGTTCCTTAAGTTTAATGCATTAAAGAAGTGATGGAAATAATATGATTGTTGTGACATCTAACATGACAAAATATCAAATGATGTCCTGCCAAAACAGGTGCAATATAAGAAAGCTTAAAGTCCAAACCCAGGCAATTCAAGACATGGATGTTATTAAGAAAGAAAGAAAAAAAAAAAAAAGAAAGAGAGAAAGAAAAGAAAGAAAGGCAAAAAAAAAAAAGAAAAGAAAAGAAAAGGTGGGAGGGAAGGGAGGGGAAAAAAGGAGCATTATTTCACTTCCAAATAGTGATTTCTTGTCAATTTGGTTAAGGAATCAGGACATATAATTCCTATCAGTATTTAAGTACCTCTTTTGGATATCTCTGTAGTAAAATAAAGTAAAATAAAAAAAAAAAACAACTTCGGATTTAACACACATATGTACACAGAGACATGCACATACCACATATACACACATATCCTGACATTTAAAATAAGTTTAGTGAAATCTGTTACATCATCAATAAGTATATATACCACCAAAGGATATTTATAGAAGTCTTGAATATACTAAACAAATCTCCAGTTTAAGTTAGTTTATTCTGTGTTTAGAGTATTTCTCAGATTTTTTTTCTTTTGTTTTTCACCATTAAAAAAAAAATAGGTTTTCAAGATGGTGGCAGAAGTACCCAAGGCTCCTTTCGTCCAAAGAGCACAACTAAGTAACTATCAAATCATCCTAAGTACCTCAGAAATAGACCTGAAGACAGAACAAACTCTACAACTAAAGCAAAAGAAAAGGTCACATTGAAGATGGTAGGATGTACGGAGATGTAGTTAGGGGAGAAATGGATGTCAGGTGCTGCAGAGGGGAGGGGGCCATGGTCATAGAGAAAAGTGAGAAAAAGAAGATCACACAAGGGAACAAACAAGGAGATCATTCCCCAAAAACCATTGGCTTGGAAAATAAGAGGGATTGAATTTCATGAATTCTTACAACCAGTGGACTAGAAAGGCTGGAGTTTTAAAGGTCAGTAGACTTGGGCAAAATGGAGTCAGGAGGGCACTATGCAGCTCTTGGGGAGGTAAGGCAACCCAAAGGCAGACAACATGGAAACAGTGATCTGAAAAAACACCTGGGGCACATAGAAGAGAGATTATTCACTAACCCAGGCAGCATTCATGGAGATGCCTCCCTGGGAACCTAGGAGCAGGCTGGTCCCATTTCCCTTCCATGCCCCTTAGCATAACAAAGGGCCATCTGAGGGAAGCAGCTCAGCACAGACACTGGGTTGTTGACTTGGTTATACCAAGCCCCATTCCCCTGAGCTCCCAAGGAACTGAGATTCTCAGTCAAGCTTGCCTCAGTCCCAGTATGGCAGACACCTCCCTGAGAAGACCAGCACAGACTCTTATCCACACCATGTCTCCTGACCAGAGAGTTCTGTAGGGCCTTAGGTCTGGTAGAGTTGGTGTCAGGTCTCATATCATAAACAGACCAGAGCATACCTAGCTAAATTCACCGGATTCAGGCCAGGGACCCAACACTGCCCACAACTGACAAGAAGAGCCTTTACAGATAACTGATCTGAAGACTAGAGCAGCCAAAACATAGTAGCAGAGCACACACAGCATGCACCAGAGATGATTCCTGAAGTGCCAGGCCCTAGGCACTACAAGGTCTTTTCTTCATTAGACTATTAATTTCAGGAGCAGGAGATATAACTGGGTTTTCTAACACAAAGAAGAAGGCAGAGATTTAGACAAAAGGCCAAGATGGAAGAATTTATTACATATGAAAGAACAAGATAAGGCCACAACCAGATGGCTAAGCAAAGCATATATAAGTAACATTCCTGATGGAGAATTTAAAGCAACAATCATAAGTATACTCACTGGGCTTGAGAAAAGAATAGAAGACATCAATGAGATCATTACCACAGAGATAAAAAAAAAAAAAAGAATCAGAGACAAAGAAGGCAGTAAATGAGACTGGAAACAGGCTTGAGGCAATGAACAGTAGGCTGGAAGAAGCAGAGGAAAAAATTACTGCCATGGAACACAAAATAATGGGAAAAAATGAAGCTGAAAAAAGAAAGAAAAAATATGCAATATGAGAATATACTTAGGGAACTCAGTGAGTCCATCAAATGTAATAAAATTTATATTATAGGTGTCCCAGAAGAAGAGAGAGAAAGGGGGCAGAAATTTTATTTCAAAAAATAATAGCAGAAAACATCCTTAACCTGGGGAAGGAAAAGAAGGATTTTCCGATCCAGGAGACACAGAAAACCCCCATCAAAATCAGTGAAAGCAAGCCAACCTTAGGGCTCTTGGGTGGCTCATTCGGTTAAGCATCTGACTTTGGATCAGGTTATAACCTGAGGGTCCTGGGATTGAGCCCCACATTATACTTCACACTCAATGAGGAGTCTGCTTCTTCCTCTCCCTCTGCTTCTCCCTCCACTCATGCTTTCTCTTTCTCTCTCAGATAAATAAATAAAAAACCTTTTTTTTTAAAGACCAACCTCAATACATACTGTAATTACAATCACATAATATAATAATAAAAAATCTTGGGGGCACCTGGGTGGCTCAATGGGTTAAGCCTCTGCCTTCGGCTCAGGTCATGATCTAAGGTCCTGGGATTGAGCCCTGCATCGGGCTCTCTGATCAACAGGGAGCCTGCTTCTCCCTCTCTCTGCCTGCCTCTCTGCCTACTTGTGATCTCTCGCTCTCTGTTAAATAAATAAATAAATAAATTTTTAAAAATCTGGAAAACTGCAAGGCAAAAGACATTCTTATCTTACAAGGGAAAGCCCATAAAGCTAGTTGGAGATGTTTCAATGGAAAGTTGGCAAACTGGAAGAAATCGCATGATATATTCAAAGTACTGAATTGGAAAAATCTGCAACCAAGAATACTCTATCCAGCAAGGCTTTCATTCAGAATAGGAGAGATAAAGTATTTCCCAAACAAAAACTAAAGGAGTTGTAACCATTAAGCCAGCCCTGTAAGAAACACTCAAGGAGACTCTTTGAATGGAAAGGAAGGACCAATATTGACAAAGGGAAGAAGAGATCCGAAAAAAATCTCCAGAAATGATGACAGAACAATTAGTAAAATGGCAATAAATATGTGTCTATCAATAATTAGTTTGAATACAAATGGATTAAATATTCCAATCAAAAGACACAGGTTGTCAGAATGGATAAAAAACAGGACCCATCTATATTCTGCCTATGAAAAACTCATTTTAGACCCAAAGACCTAAAGATTAGAAAATGAGGTAGTGAAGAAACATTTTTCATACAAATGGATGTCAAAAAAAAGCTGGAATAGCAATACTTATAGCAGACAAGCTAGATTTCAAAACAAAAACTGTAACAAGAAGCAAAGAAAACCATTATATAATTATGCAGAGGACAATCCAAAAGGAATATATAGTAATTATAATTATTTATACACCAAACATGGGAGTAACCATATACATAAGAGAATTAATAACAAATATAAAGTACTAATTGTTAAAAACACAATAACAGTAGGGGACTTCACCACCTCATTTATATCAATGGCAAATCAGTCTAAACAGAAAATAAATTAGCAAACAATGGCTTTAAGAGATGCACTGGACCAGATGGACTTAACGATATATGCAAAACATTCCATCCTAAACACCAGAAGACACAGTTTTTTTCAAGTACACATGGAAAATTCTCCAGAACAGATTGCATAATGGGTCACAAATGATGCCTCAACAAATACAAAGAGATTGAGATCATACTCTGACTCATTTCAGGCCATAATACTATGAAACTTGAAATCAGCCACAAGAACAAATTTTGAAAGACCACAAATACATGAAAGTTAAAAAAACATGCTACTAAAGAATGAATGTGCCAACTAGGAAATCAAAGGAAAATTAAAAAAAAATAAAACAAACAAACAAACAAACATGGAAATAAATGAAAATGAAAACACAATGGTCTAAAACCTCAGGCATACAGCAAAAGTGGTCAAAAGAGGGAAATTTTTAGCAATGCAGACCTACTTTAAGAAGCAAGAAAATTTTTAAAATAAAAGGAAAGGACCCAAATTAAAAAATCACAAATGAAAGAATAAAAATAATAACCAACACCACAGAAATACAAACAATTACAATAGAATATTATGAAAAAACTATATATCAACAAATTGGACAACCTGGAAGAAATTAATAAATTCCTAGAAACATATAAACTACCAAAACTGAACCAAGAAGAAATAAAAAACTTGAACAGACCAAAAACCAGCAAAGAAATTGAATCAGTTATCAGAAAATTCACAAGAAACAAAAGTCTAGGGCAGATGGCTTCACAGGTGAATTCTACCACATATTTAAATAAATTGCCACCTTTTTTTTCTCAAACTATTCCAGAAAATACAAGAGGAAAGAAAACTTCCAAACTTATTTGATGAGGCCAGGATTTCCCCAATACCAAAACCTGACAAAGACTCCTCTAAAAAGGAATTCTATAGGCCAATGTCTTTGATGAACATGGATGCAAAAACTTTCAGTAAAATACTAGCAAACTGAATCCAATGATACATTAAAAAATAATTCACCATAAATAGGTGGGATTCATTCCTGGCTTGCCTGGGTAGTTCGATATCTGTACTTCAGTCAATGTGATACATCACATTTTAAAAGAAAGAATAAGAATCATATAATCATTTCAATAGATGTTAAAAAGCATTTGAAAAGGTACAATATCCATTCATGACTAAAACCCTCAACAAAATGTGGTTAGAGAGAAAATATCACAACATAATAAAGGCCATATATGAAGAACCCACAGCTAATATAATCCTCAAAGTGGGAAAACTGAGATATTTTTCTCTATGGTCAGGAACAAGACAGGGATATCCATTCTCACCACTTTTATTCAACATAGTATTGGAAGTCCTAGCCACAATAATGAGACAACAAAAATAAATAAAAGTCATCCAAATCAGTAAGGGAGAAGTAAACTTTCATTATTTTCAGATGGCATGATGTTCTGTATAGAAAACCTGAAAGCCTCCACCAAAAACCTGCCAGAACTGATAAATGAATTCAGTAAAGTTGCAAGATAAAAATCAATGTATAGAAATCTATTGCATTACTATATACCAATAATGAGACAGCAGAAAGAGAAATTAAGAAATCTATACCACTTGCAAATGTGCCAAAAACAATAAGATACTTAGGAATAAACCTAACCAAAGAGATAAATCTGTACTCTGAAAATTATAAAACACTGATAAAACAAATTGAAGATGACACAAAGAAATGAAAAGATACTCCATGCTCATGGATGGAAAAACAAATATTGTTAAAAATACCTAAACTACCAAAAGCACTCCACATATTTAATGCAGTACTTATCAAAATAACAACATTAGTTTTCACAGAGCTAGAATAATCAATCTTCAAATTTGTATGGAAACACAGAAGATTGTGAAGAGTCAAAATGATCTTGATAAAGAAAAGCAAAGCTGGAGGGATCACAATTTTTGACTTCAAGTTACATTACAAAGATGTAGTCAAGATCAAGATATTACATGGCTGGCACAAGAATAGACACATATATCAGTGGGACAGAATAGAAAACCCAGAAGTAAACCCACACCTATATGGTCAATTAATCTTTGGCAGAAAAGAAAAGAATGTCCAACGGAAAAAGAATGGTACTGGGAATGGTATTGGGAAAATGGTATTGGTATTGGGAAAACTGGACATCAATGGGTAAAAGAATAAAATGGGATCACTTTCTTATACCATGCACAAAAATAAATTCAAAATGGATGAAAGACCTAAATGTGAGCCAGGAAACCATTAAAGTCTTAGACAAGAACATATGTAGTGATATCTTTGACATTGGGAATAGCAACTTCCTTGTAGATATGCCTCCTGAGGCAAGGGAAATAAAACCAAAAATAAACTACTGGGGCTTCATCAAAATAAAAGTATTCTGCACAATGAAGGAAACAATCAACAAAATTAAAAGGCAACTGATGGAAGGGGAGAATATATTTGCAAATGATATATATAAAAAAAGGGTTAGTATCCAAAATACATAAAGAACTTATAAAACTCAACACCCAAAAAACAATCCAATTAAAAGATGGGCAGAAGACATGAATAGACATTTTTCCAAATAAAGCATACAGATGGCCAACACACATAAGAAGAGATGCTCAATGTCACTGACTATTAGAATAATGCAAACCAAAAGTACATTGAGATATCATCTTACACTTGTCAGAGTGGCTAAAATCAAAAACACAAGAAACAAAGGGTGTTGGTGAGGATGTGGAGAAAAAGGAACACTCTTGCACTGTTGGTGAGAATGCAAAATGTTTAAGCCACTCTGGAAAACAGTATGCAGGTTCCTCACAAAGTTAAAAATAGAACTACCCTAAGACTCAGCAATGGCATTACTACATATTTACCCTCAAAATACAAAAATGCTAATGCAAAGGGATATATGCACCCCTATGTTTATAGTAGCATTATCAACAATGGCCAAATTATGGAAAGAGTCCAAATGTCCATCAACTAATGAATGGATAAGAAGTGGTATTTACATGCAATTGAATAACACTTAACCATAAAAAAGGAATAAAATCTTGCCATTTGTGATAACATGGATAGTGCTAGAAAGGATTATGATAAGTTAGTCAGAGAAAGACAAATAAATCAGTCAGATAAAGACAAATACCATATGATTTCACTCATGTGGAATTTAAGGAACAAAACAAACTTGCAAAGAGGGAAAAAGATAAACCAAGAAATAGATTCTTAACTACAGAGAACAAACTGATGGCTATCAGAGGAGAGATGGGTAGATAATGGTTTAAATAGGTGATAGGGAGGGATACCTGAGTAGCTCAGTCAGTAAAGCGTTTGCCTTTGGCTCAGGTCACAATCCCAGAGTCCTGGGATCAAGTCCCTCATCCAGCTCCTTGCTCAGCAGGGGGACTGTTTCTCCCTTTGCCCACTGCTTCCCCTGCTTGTGTTCTCGCTCTCTGACAAATAAATAAATAAATAAATAAATAGTATTAAGGAGTGCCTTCATGAGGAGCATCACGTGATGTAGGGAATTGCTAAATTACTGTATTATACACCTGAAAATAATATTACACCGTATGCTAACTAACTGGGATTTAAACAAAAACTTTTAAAAAATACAAATAAAAAACAGGGGGTCCTGGGTAGACCCAGGTCAGATGTTTAACCTACTGAGCCACTGAGCTCAGTAGGTTAAACATCTGACTCTTCATTTCAATTCAGGTCAAGATCTCAAGGTCATGAAGTCAAGCCCCACTCTAGGTTCCACAAAGCCTGCGAAAGATTCTCTCTCTTCCTCTGCTCCCCACCCACCCCCCACTCACTTTCGCAGATAATAAATAAATCTTGAAAAAAAAAGAGATTAAAAAAACAGTTTTAGGTTCAAAGCAGAATTAAAATAAAATTGTAGAGATTTTCTGTATGCATTTGGTGCTGTCAGTGTTCTGGATTTCAGTCATTCTCAGGTATATATAGTGGTATCTCATTCTTTTAATTTGCATTTCTTTGAAGTGCAACACCTTTAATATTTTTATTTGCAATTCATATATCCTATTTAGTGAGGTCTCTGTTAATCTTTATGGCACAAAGAAATTTGTATAGATTCAGGCATAGAAAATCATAGAAAATTCAGGCATAGAAAATCTCTACAACTGTATGTATTCCCTCACATATGCATAGCCTCCCCTCATCCATCCAGGTACATTGTTACAATTGATATTGACACATTATAATTAGTCAAAGTCTGTAGCTTACATTACAGCTAATTCTTGGTATTGTACACTGTATGGGTTTGGAGAAATGTCTAAGAACATGTTCCCGTCACTATGGTATTATACCAAGTAGCTTCACTGCCCAAATAGGTGTCCCACCTATTCATCTATCACCATACTTACCCCTGGCAACCACTTACCTTTTTGTTATCTCCAGAGTTTTGCCTTTTTCAGAATTTCCTATAGTTGTAATGATAGCCCATGTAGCCTTTTCTGATTGGCTTCTTTTACTTAGTAATATGTATTTTTTAAAATCTCAACAATGCCAAATTTCTGCCAAAGGTCTTAAAGGCTTCCTCTCAATTCCATGCCTTTCTCAGTATGAGATAGTGACAAACATATCATGGGATGTCGTCAGCCCCCATATCACACTTTAACTAAAATTGTGTAGATTATTTAGTTGTTGAGATTTAAAAAAAAAAAAAACTTTATCTGTGGAGTCATTCCATTTAACAGTGTATATTTCAATTCAAATGATGTTGTTGAAGGGTTGCAGGGTTGTACCAATCTCTCCGTACCTACCTTACTCAATGTCAAAGTTGGGCGACTTGTCACATGTGGTATGATCTGTGGACAAATCACGTGCAGAAGTACCATGTATTAGTCTGGATGGATTAGAAATAAAATAAGAGAAAAAGAAAACTAGCCCTAAATATAAATAGTATGAGAAGCATTGACTTCCTAGATCAAATCAGGGAAGAGCTGCTTATTTATAAGCAAGGATAATTAAAATGGCTTTGTGTGTATGCAACTGTACTTTAGGAAATGTAGTATTATATTCAAAGAAGATATAAAGCACGAAGCATGAGGCAAGGCTTAGAGTGGGAGGAAATAACTAGTAGAAATAATGTTTAGTCTATATTAAAAATATATATATTCATTTGATAAAAAATAAATTAAAAACCATATAATAAAAAGAGCAAATTACATGAAAATATGTATTACAGAGCTAAGGAAATAAATTGAACATCAAAAAATCATTTTAAAAATAATTTTTAAATCAAAAGCAAAAAAATTGAAAAGATGGAAAATTAATAACTTAATAAAGATGAAAGATTAAGTATAATCATAATGAATACAGAGGAAAATTACTAAGAGCAATTGCTAAGTAATTACAAAGTATTTAAAGGTATGGATGATAGAGGTAAGATAATATTTTAGAATAAAAGTGATTGATCAATATCTTCCAATAAAATATACCTTAGATCCTCTTGGGGATTAGAAAACAAACAAATAATTTTGATTATAAGGTTCAGTCAAGATTTTAAAAAAATAAATAAATAAACATGCTCTTACTATATGAGACAGCAGTCACACTCATTAATGTTTGGCCAAAGGAATTGAAAACCTGTCTACATAAAAACCTGTACACCAGCATTTATAGCAGCTTTATTTATAATTACCAAAACTTTCCAGCAACCAAGATGTCCTTTGGTAGGTGAATGGATAAATACACGAGCACACCCAGACAACTGTGATTTATTGGTAAAAAGAAATAAGGTGCCCAGCCACAAAAGACATAGAGGAACCTCAACATATATTACTAAGTGAAGGAAACCAATCTGAAAGGATAAACAGGGTATGTTCTCAATTATATGACATTCTGGAAAAAGCAAACCTCCGGAGACTGTAAAAAGATAGGGGTGAAGAGAGATGAATAAGTGAAGTACAGAAGATATTTAGGGCAGTGAAACTACTCTGTATGACACCATAATGATAGATATATGTCCTTATACATTTCTCCAGACCCATAAAATGTACACTAGAGGTGAACAATAATGTAAACAAAGGACTTTAAGTGATAGTGATGTGTCAATGTAGGTTTATCACTTATAACAAATGTACCACTCTGGTGGGGATGTTGAGATTGTGTTTGTACGAGGAAAGGAAGCATATGCAAAATATGTTCTTTCTGCTTAATTTTGCTGTGAACTTAAATCTTTTCTAAAATGAAACTCTATTTTTAAAAATCCAGCTAATTAAAAGGATTCAAATTAAATAACTCAGTAATGAATATAAAATGTTATGAAGTTTGAGGGTGAATATTCAAGTCATTTAAATTTAGAACCAAGATTAAATAATTCTGGGAAAAATTTTATATATTATAATTTTAAATAAATTATATATTATAATTACAAGACATAAAAATAATGTAACTATATACTGAGTGTAAGAAAGTGAAATAATGCTAAACTTGTCATCCTCTGTATCAGTGAGTTGAAATACTATTTAAAATTTATATATGCAATTATAACTATTTGCCCATTGTAAACATTTTCATGACCTTAGTGCAAGTTTTCTCAATTTTGACATTATTGCATTTTAAGCCAGATAATTCTTTGTCCGGAAGACCACCCCTGTCCTCTGCCCACTAGAAACCAGTAGTATCTTCTCTTATACCCTTGTTTCAACAACCAAAAAGTCTCCAGATAATGCCAAATGTCACTAGAGAAACAACACCTCTAAAGAAATACTGCCTTACCTAGTATCAGAAATCTGTAAATAACTTATCAAACTCAAAACCCAAAGAACAAATATTCAATCAAGAAATGGCAAAACACATGAAACAGACATTTCTTCAAAGAAGACATGCAAATGGCCAACAGACATAAAGAAATGCTTAACATCACTCAGCATCAGGGAAATATAAATCAAAACCACAATGAGATATCATCTCACACCAGTCAGAATGGCTAAAATTAACAAGTCAGGAAACAACAGATGTTGGCGAGGATGCAGAGAAAGGAAAACCCTCTTACACTGTTGGTGAGAATGCAAGATAGCACAGTCACTCTGGAAAACAGTATGTAGGTTCCTCAAAAAGTTGAAAATAAAACTACCCCACAACCAGCAATTGCACTACTGTGTATTTATTCCAAAGATACAAATGTAATGACCTTGAAAAGGCACCTGCACCCCAATGTTTATAGCAGCAATGTCCACAATAGCTAAACTATGGAAAGAGACTAGATGTCCATCAACAGATGAAGGGATAAAGAAGATGTGGTATATATATACAATGGAATACTACTCAGCCATCAAAAGAAATGAAATCTTGCCATTTGCAATTATGCGGATGCAACTAGGGGGCATTATGCTAAACAAAATAAGTCAAACAGATTAAAAACAATTATCATATGATCTCACACATATGTGAAATTTAAGAAACAAAACAGGATCATAGGGGAAGAGAGGAAAAAATAAAACAAGACGAAATCAGAAAGGGAGAAAAACCATAAGAGACTCTTAATCTCAGGAAACAAACAGGGTTACTGGAGGGGAGAAAGTTGGGGGGATAGGGTAGTTGGATGATGGGTGTTAAGAAGGGCACATGATGTAATGAGAACTTGGTATTATTTAGGACTGAGGAATCACTAATTTCTACCTCTGAAACTAATAACATGTTATATGTTAATTAACTGAATTTAAATAAAAATAATTACAAAGAAAACAAAACAAAAAAGAACCACTGCCTTACAAGAATCATTTAAGAACTGTTTCTTTTAATTGGAAAAATAAATTATCTAAAATAAAGTATTTCTCTGATTCATTTTTTATTATCTCCTACATTTATATATAATTATATTCAGTAATTTTTATTATGAATTATGTTTTTCTTTTGTTCCCCTTTTCCAATTTGGTATCAATAGTTACCAAAATCGACAGTGGGAAGAGAATTGTACTCAGAATTTTTGACTATATGTGTTCTGCAAATGAATATATTTATTGCTGAGCATTTAGGATGACAATAAAAGCAGAAAATATGAATATAACTAGCTACATAAATCTCATCTTAATAAAGGAGCAAAGGGTATTTATAATTTTCTCAAGAGTCTTTAAGCATCAATTAGCTAAAATTAGAATTCATGTAAAACAAGCCATTAATATTTCATATTAACTTACCATTCAGTTTTAGGTAACTTTGGCAAATAGAGTTTTAAAAACTTTGCCTTAGAATGGGCAACCTGGGGGCACCTGGGTGGCTCAGTGGGTTAAGCCTCTGCCTTCGGCTCAGGTCGTGATCCCAGGGTCCTGGGATCGAGCCCCACATCGGGCTCTCTGCTCAGCGGGGAGCCTGCTTCTCCCTTCCTATCTGCCTGCCTCTCTGCCTACTTGTGATTTCTCTCTCTGTCAAATAAAAAATTAAATAATTAAAAAAAAAAAAAAAAAAGAATGGGCAACCTGTCTTGGTCCTAAGTTTTATTGATTCAGCCTCAAAATATTTATCACTGATTAGTGTTCTTATATATACCAGAAGCTGTTCTTTAAATACTATAGACTAGTTGCTTGATAAACTGAAGTTTTATTAGGTTAAAGATTGCTCTGAATTTGCTCACTGACCTAACTAACCATTATAGGCACAAAGTAAACGCTTAATAAATGTACATGTGGAAGTCAGCACCTACTTGAGCTGCAGTGTTTTATTTTTACCTCTAAATTACCCATTCAATTCTAAGCTTTCTATTATACAGCAATTCATTACTAATGACTTTCTAACAATTTTGAGAAATGTTAAGCACTGAGTCATTGAAAACAGTCTTGATTAGGTGATTTCCTTTATTTTTCTGTGCAAAGAAGCACATATGCTTAAACTTCACTACTTTATTCTCAAGTCCTGGGAATTCATCCAAATGTAAAATGGCATATTAAGTTGTACCTACAGAAGGATAAAGTGATCTTTTAAAATTTTATGAGAAATTTTTGAAACATTTTCTTTCTGCCTCATACCCTTTTTTTCTCCCTCATTGATGTAACACATGGAATTGCATCCAATGTGGGAAACCCCCATCTCTGCAAATTGAAATCCGTATTTAATTCAATACTTTCTCATTTGGAACTTGAGATTACAACCTTCTCAAAGAATGAAGCTGTGCCATAGTATGTGATAGAGCTCCTCTTCTGGGTTTTGGGCCAGGTTTATAATGTTTTCTTAATATGGTATTGCTTTTAGAATCATTTCAGGCGTTACAATCGATCATGTTTATGAGTACCCAGGGACTTTTAAGGATGCAAATTATGTAGCTGACACATATATAGACTAATGAAATTTTACTAAATATAGAGCTATCATTATGAGGAACTAGTTTTTAATATTTTACTATGCATATTTGAAACATATATTTTATGCATTTTATTAATTATATTTTATTAATTACAATAATATTAACTTGTTTTATAAGGTGACTTTTTAAAAACAAGACTTTCCCACTGTGTTTTATGTGATAAACAAAAACTGTTTCTTTTAGTCTTTATTATTTCTCCATTTGTAATTACAGTTTTCTCTGCATTTTATTAACATTTTTCTTGTAGTTACAAACTCTGAGGTAGTCTCTTGCTCTAAGAAGATCCATTTACATTTACAACATTTATATAAATTCATAGAAAATATCTGTTAGTTCATGAAAAAGAGTGTAAAATTCAATTTTAGTCTATTTTTGCATTAAAATAATGCTTCTCCACTGTGGGTGAAAATACAGATGCAATGATTGGTTGGGTGAGGAGAAAATGTTCACTCTCATTAGAAGAAGAGAGTCCAGTTTTGAATTCTGTATGTCACTCTGTATGTTCATCATTTTGCCTCAAGTTAGAATCCAAGTAATATACAGGATGGCGCTGGCAAGGTTTTTGTAATCTTGAGGTGACATACCAATTACATGTTATTATTAATTGTTTTGGGTGTTTTAAAACCTGCTATTTAAACCTAAGACTATTAATGCTTGAAAAAAAATCTGTGTGGCTCAATTCAGGTGTCACATTACTGTATCTTGTGATTTTCTTATCATAGATAAGGATATAACTTCTTTCTCATTTCTTACCTCAACTTCCTTTTGTTTTTAACTCTTAATGTTATTTACATTATAGTTTCAATTAACGTGAGAGCCAATATTCCTATTATGATTATGTAAAATAATGTTACTGTTGAGATCTGTAGTATAGTATGATTACATTTCTTTTCTCATATAAATATTTAATTTCCTACAGTTAAATATTATTTGACTGTGTTTTTGTTTAGTCTTTTTATGTACCTGTTTCTATATTGGTAAAAAGTGCAAACAGAATTGTTGCATACTTATAAATAATATTTCAAAATAGAAATCATTTTAAATTTGCTCTGTTATGTTTTTATTTTTTTCTTGGGGAAATATTATTTTCACATTTGTCCCATGACTTTAATCTATTTGTACTGCTCTGTCAGCAAACTGCACAATAGTAGCCAGGAATTTCTTGTCTTTGTTCTCCTAGATTGAATCACTTCCTTCCTAGATTTCATGTCCTCTTTTTTGCATGTTAATGCATATATTACATTAACTCTTCAAGTAAATTAGGAAGTAAATGTAACCTTACCTCTATTTGCCTAAAGTAAATGGAAGGTAAACTGGTCAAGATGCGAAAGCTCTGAAAATATCTTTACTCCCTCTTCACAACTGATGTGTTAGTTTAACTTTGTATATAATGCAAGGGAAATATAATTTTAAGAAAAATAATTTTCCTCTCTGTTTTGAGTTCTTTGTTCCAGTTTATTACTACTCTCAAGTGTTGTTGAGAAGTCTGATGATGTTCATATTTCAATGCACTTGTAAGTGATCACTAAATATCAGTATTTGGGCGATTGTACTGGACTTTATCTTTTTCTCCAAAGAATTATGTTAGATTTCCTATTTCTGTGTTATAACTGTGATTCAATGACTTTTGGAGAAGATAATGGAAGGGTCTTACGACTCAGTAGGAGACTTTGAGTTAGTCTTTCTTTTTATTTTTTTCCTACTCTCCTCTGCTTAGTAATCCCAGTTTTCTGCCTTTCACCTTCAATGAGGTGAGTATAAATATTATTTTGTTCTTCTAGGAGTGGATGAATGAAAGCAGCAGGTCTATCCAACTGGAGGATATAGGGTTTCCACCTCTTTTCAATTAGCTGACAAATTTAAGTTAATGCATGGCAATTTCCCAAATTGTAAGATTTTGACCTATATTTTTGCCTAAAAATGGAATTTAGTTTAATGATTTATTCAAATTTAGTAATTTATAACATTTAATTCATGGATTAATATTAAGATTTTTTTCTTCCTTTTAAGAAATTCTATTTGAATACATATAGACATCAATTTAATTTAAACACAAAGAATCATTTTTAAAATTGGAATACATCTGTATATCTCTAAAAATGGAAATGGATAATTATAATTTGGCGTCTTTACCAGATGGAAATAAATGTGTTTTTTTTAAAGATTTTATTTATTTGACAGAGACAGAGATCACAAGTAGGCAGAGAGGCAGACAGAGAGAGAGGAGGAAGCAGGCTCCCTGCTGAGCAGAGAGCCTGATGCGGGGCTCGATTCCAGGACCCTGGGATCATGACCTGAGCCGAAGGCAGAGGCTTTAACCCACTGAGCCACCCAGGTGCCCCAGATGAAAATAAATGTTAACAAGAAACCATATACTTCTTTCAGGTTGTACTTCTTTGGTTATATATGGGATGATTATGTAATGATTTATACAGAATAGTAATTGAAAGCAGTATGCCTGACTACTTTAATTATATTTGGATTATGGGTAACTTCTAATTGTTTCTATTTTTTTCTTCCCCCCCAATGACTATATATTAGTTTTATTTTTTTATGTATTAGTTTTATAACCAAGAAAATAAACTGATTTAAAAATATTTGTGTAGGCAATACAACTTTGTGTAATTCAAAATAACTATTAAACAAGTTATGACAAGTAATTCCATTTATTGGCCTATACAAGTATTTTAAATTTACTAATGTATTTTAAGCTAAAATATTAATCATGATCTAAAAGGCCCTTTTAAGGCTAGGCTACTTGCTGACAGAGACACTGAGCAGGAAAGACCAAAAAGAAAAGAAGAAAATGTGTTAATCTGTTGTATTTCTGAGACATATTTAAATGGCTTATCCCTTTCTGCATGTTTCCATCTTCTTTTAGTCCTCCTGATTAACAGTGAATTATATTTTTGATCCAAAATTTCTATTTACAAAGGGGGAAAAAAAAGCAGAAGAGCAGTAAACTCATAAATGAAGAAACGGTGGCTAACTAGGCACAAAAATTGAATTTTTGAGTATTTTCATTCTTATTCTTATAACCAATTTCCAATTTTTATGTAATACATAACATTACTAGCCTTAGAACACTTTGGGAAAGTCTTATCTCTGTCACTCTCTTTTTTTTTTTTTTTTAAGATTTTACTTATTGATTTGACAGAGAGAGATCATAAGTAGGCAGAGAGGCAGGCAGAGGGGGAAACAGGCTTCCTGCTGAGCAGAGAGCCCGATGCAGGACTCGATCCCAGGACCCTGAGATCATGACCTCCGCCGAAGGCAGCGGCTTAACCCACTGAGCCAACCAGGCACCCTCTCTGTCACTTTCTAACTCTGCAAATATGAATCTTAATTTCTTTATTTTTAAAATAAAAATATTAATACTAATCCTGCCAATCTTACAAAAGCTAGTAGGTTTTTTTTTTTTCTTAAATAAGTGAACTAGTAAATGTGAGAAATTGTATAAATTAAAGATATTAGAATAAGTGATATTCTTCCTTTTTGGATTTCATTCAAGAATAAAATGTCTAAAACTTTTCAAAGTTATCAACAAATGGGGCACCTGGCTGGTCAGTTGGTGGAGCATGTGACTTTTGGTCTTCTGGTTGTGGGTTTGAGCCCCATGCTGGATGTAGAGATAACTTCAAAAAAATAAAATCTTATAAAAATAAATTACCAACAAATAAATCAAAAGCCATGTACTGACTAAGAATTGAAATTTTAACTCTGAACAACTGTTTCTCTTTAACAATGTCATATTTATTGTGGTATAATTCTGTACTTTTCATAAACAATTCCTCAAAGCTTTCAAGGATTAGTTTTACTTCTTGTGACAGTTTGTATACAAAAGGAAGAATATGGGGGCGCCTCGGTGGCTCAGTGGGTTAAAGCCTCTGCTTTTGGCTCAGGTCATGATCTCAGGGTCCTGGGATCAAGCCCCGCATTGGACTATCTGCTCAGTGGGGAACCTGCTTCCCCCTCTCTCTCTGCCTGCCACTCTGCCTACTTATGATCTCTCTCTCTGTCAAATGAATAAATAAAATCTTAAAAAAAAAGAAAGAATATGGGAAGAAACATTGTAATGACATCTAGCTGTATAGTATATCAGAAATCCTGAAGAAACATTTTTATCTAAATATTCTAATATAGAAGGTATGATGAACACAGGCAGTATGATGAACACAGGCATTGTTTACAGAAGCAAATAATAACCAGGGACCTTTTCCTTTCTTTAGAGAGATAAAAAGTATCTCAGTAATCTCTGTTCATCCATAAGTGACAGGATTTACAGAGACCTTAAAGATCACATAATTCCGGGTGCCTGGGTGGCTCAGTGGTTTAAGCCTCTGTCTTCAGCTCAGGTCATGATCTCAGGGTCCTGGGATCAAGTCCCACATCGGGCTCTCTACTCTGCAGGGAGCCTGCTTCCTCCTCTCTCTCTCTCTGCCTGCCTCTCTGCCTACTTGTGATCTCTATCTGTCAAATAAATAAAATCTTAAAAAAAAAAATCACATAATTCAACTCTTTCATTTTAGGAATGAAGAAGCTAAAGAATAGAAAGAGATGAATGGTTTTTCCATCATGACCCCATGAGTTTCTGGAGTAATTTGAGTGGGAGAGCCAAGATGCCTGAAAGACTAAAATCTTCCACTGCACCCCAAACTAATAAGCCTTCTCTTAATGATTGTGGCATAAGAAATGTGTGTGTGGTCATTTAGGAGTGGGCTTTTGGCTCAAAATTATTATACACCATACAAATATATATAGGCTGAAGTATATTAAAATACATATTTTGAACTCAGAAAATTAGCTAACCACCTTAAATAAAATTTGCAAAAGTCTTACCTCATATTTAGGACTTCCTTTTGAATGTTTCTGACATTACCAATAAATAGTCACAAAATGTGCTATTCCAGAAGAAAATGATGGTGTTTTTAATACCAGTGTATATCATGCATAGGAAAACACAAATCCCAGGAGGCAGCACGAGTTAACCATTTTTACAAGGCTCATTCATCTCTGGACATATTGCTAACTATGTAGCATCTCTCTTACAAATCAAAATTATATCCATTAGTTCATGTTCCTCTATTAAGTGTCTTTCCATTTACCCTGGCTTTCAAAGAGTCAAGTGTACATCACACTATAGAAGGTATGGAAGAGCAAATGGACTTCACAGAGGATTGCCCAATTTTATGTGGCTTTATATCCTTTAAATTATCACTTTTGTTTTTATTGCACTTGGTGATACAGGAGAATGAAAAAAAAAATTAATCTTATGTTTCTTATGGTCCCCACTTCTCATTTAACCATATTACTATGCTCCTTATGGTAAAGTGTAGGAAATTCTGCTGTTATCTGACAGTAATTTGCATATCCAATCTATACTAATTATTAAGTCTTCATTTGGGAATAATGTCAAGAAAATCACTGCCAGGTCATTCTGGGTAGATTGATAAAATTGACATTGGATGTTACTCTGAGTTTGTTTCCCAAATATCCTTAGGGCTGAAAAATAACAATAATCACAAAGTCATCTATTGGATTTATTAAACTTCCCTATAACATAGTATATAATTAATTACGTATATGCTTATCTCTAATTCTTACAGAATTGTAAGGAATACAGTGTGTAAATTGGTATTATCATCAGCCTCTTTGTTTAGATCAGGAAGCTGAAACACAAGATCACACATGATATAAAGAGCAGAGCTAGGAGTCATTTCCATCTCTTCCAGACTCCAAAGCCTGCATTTTTCTACTGTAACCCTCATGGAAATAAAAGCTGTTGAGTCAGCCTTTATAAATCTCTGTTAAACATCTAAGTGTTTATTCTATTTTTAAATCTGTGGAGAAAATTTGATTTAGCAAGTATATATCTGGAATTTACAATGTCACCAGTCTTATACACATAAGGCAATAAAATTTACCAGTGAATATTTTCAGGAAGATTTTTATTTTTGGCTTTACTGTGAGACAAATCTTTTATAACCTAACCTAAATCCACAATTTTGTATGTGTGCAAACACACATACACACATACAAATTGTATTTGTATTTTTTTTAATTCTAAACAGAATATATGTTTGTGTAGCAGATATGCATTATAGCTTGGTGTGGCATATGTGGAGTGTATAGTATGACCTTTCATATATATTGACTTCCCAGATTTTTTATCTACCAAATAATCATTCAAATTAAGTTCTTCCTACAAAGATTTAACTTGTCACATCTTAGTTATGCCCTAATGAGAATTCTACTTTGGTTTCACATGTTCCAATTTGTTACAGAAATTAAATTAGTCAATCATAATTCGTTTTTCACAAATCAGTACTGATAACTATACTCAACTGACAATTATATTTATTCACAGTAGATTTATATTTTTTAAATCAATATATTGTCTAGATAAGTAAACGAGGTTGGCTGACAATGCTTATTTTCCTGTACTCCACATTCATGAAAATTAAGAGAAAATGAACAGTGTATCTTTTCTCCTATTCTATTCTTAGCCATTTCATTAATTTTTTATGAGGTTCTATAGAACTGGCTAGACAGTCCAGAGGGCAGTCAGACCCAGAGGCTTATGCAGTAATTAGTGGTTTAGAAATGTGAAAAGGGAAGATTTTGCTGGCAAATATTTATTGTCAGATGATAATTTGCAGACAATTTATGGGGATAATCCAGGATCAATACATTTGGGGAATGAGTGAATGAATAGAGGAGTAGTACTCTTGAGTGTTTATTGACCTGTCATCTTAGTTAAACTCTGTTATGGAAATCTGTGAAAAAGGAAACTGAAAATAAAATAAGTTCTATGAAAAATGAAGTAAAGTAATTCTTTTAAGTCATTATCTATTTAATAAAGCACTATATAATAACTTTTCTCAATAGTGTCATAAGTGCCCTGTTTTTTCCCACACCTACATTCAGAGCAAAGAGACGAGTACAAAGAGTAACAAGACAGATGTATATCAAAATGTTACTTTTGTAAGAGGTGTGGCTACATGCCCCCAAAGGACTTACTTATATGTCCCCCATGCCTGGAATTAGAATTATTTTCCAAGACAGGATGTTGAGCCCACAGAGGGCTCAACTAGGCTACTATTTACTAACCAAAAAGTACTATCCCAGAATTGGGAATAAAATATGAGGGATTGGGGCTGGGAGGGATGAGCTATGCATCCCACTCCCTACTACTAAATTCATCAGTAGAATAAGGCCCGGAGTAATGTTGGCTGGAGTATTACTCAAAAACTACTCCCTACACTCTACTATAAGACACCTGATGTCTATTTTGTTCATTGCTGCTTCTATGGACCTATGACAATCTGATACAGAAAAAATTAAGTATTTGTTGAATGTTAATTACAGTGAATGAATGAAAGTTTTCATAAGAAGGTTGGGGAACAACCACTTCTATCTTATGAAAACATTGCACATTAAATCAGAAATGATGTATAGCAGAATCTTCATTTCAAACCAAGATCTGATTTAGATAATTAAGTACTGCCTCCTTTTCAAAGTCCTGAAAGAATGCAACTTTTTACTTTATAAAATTTTAATAGTAATTCTATTACTATTAATGCATTCTTATAATCTGTGTAAGATACAGCAACATATGATTAACAAAAGTAAAACTCCTTAATAAATGGAATTCTAGGGTGCTTGGGTGATTCAGATTGTTGGGCATCTGCCTTTGGCTCAGGTCATGATCCAAGGGTCCTGGGATTCAGTCCTTGCATCAAGCTCCCTGCTCAGTGGAGAGTCTGCTTCTCCCTTTCTCCATGCCTCTTCCTGTACTTCTGCTCTCTCTGTCTCTCTCTCTCACATGAATAAATAAAATCTTTTAAAATATAAATAAATGGCATTCTATCATCCCACACATATTATTATGCTTTATTTTACTTAATGCCATTTGGAATGTTTTTTACGTATATACACATCTGCTTTGGTATTTTAAAAGGATTCATGTAAATGAAACACATTATTTTATTGATCTATTTTCAGTTTATTTTCTTTTTTTTTTTAAGATTTTATTTATTTATTTGACAGGTAGAGATCACAAGCCCAGAGAGGCAGCAGAGAGAGAGGAGGAAGCAGGCTCCCTGCTGAGCAGAGAGCTCGATGCGGGGCTCGATCCCAGGACCCTGGGATCATGACCTGAGCCGAAGGCAGAGGCTTTAACCCACTGAGCCACCCAGGCGCCCCATATTTTCAGTTTATTTTCTAATTATTTTGCAATAATTCAATCAATTATGTGCATGGCATTTAAGAAACATAGGAAACAATTTCTATAGAATAGATACCCAGAAGCTAAACTGCTATTTCAATTTTGGAAATTTTCCCTCAAAATAGTATGAAGCTGCTATGTTATCTTGCTGAATATCTTCACTACTTTGGCCAACATAATGGATGAAAAAATATTTATTGATGATTTATTTGACACAGTCTGAATTATCAGGGAATTTTTATCATGTATAAATGTGCTTATTGGTAACTTGTAGCTCTTAGTCTATAAATTGACTAAACAGTCTGGACTGTGCTGCAGAAAGGGTTCTTCAGCATGTTTCCTCCCTGCTAATAACATCTCCATCAGTAATCTTTCCTCTGATCATCCCCCTGAACTTTCTCAGTGAGTTTTATGAGTCCAATCTCAAGGCCTTATATCTACCATCCCTAAAAGCCTCCCCTCACCAGATTATTTTGATTATTGATATTCTTGGATCCATCAAAAACATTAGATGAAGGACAAAATGGCCAAGTTCCTAAAAATGTAGCTGTGTAATAAATTAATCTGTTAGTTTTTCCAACTCCTTCCCTTTATCTGTCACTTGTTTACACTGAACTGAGTTTCTCTAGACCACTTAGAGAAATTTTGTCTTATATATGTGTCCTTGGTTATGGTTTACTTTCATCCTGTTAGTGTACTTTGATCAAATTATACCTTCTAGAGATTTATCACACCTATTAGTTTGCCTATGGTACCTCATCTTGTTTTTCATACTAATAAGCTCATGTATATTTTGTATGATTTTTAAGAGATTTGGAGATAGAGGTAAAGATTTTACTTAACCTACCATCTCTACATAATTTCTAAAATAATATTTCTGAGAGAGAAGAGAGAGATAGAGAGATTATATAGAGATCATCAAGATTGATTCATTTTTTAACCCACTGGACCACGCAGGTGCCCCAAGATTGATTTGTTTTTAACTTGAGGTTATGGGAAAAGGGAATAACCAGTTGAGTACTCACAACTGTTATGGTGCAGACATATTAGAGTCATAGACAGCTTCTGGGAAAAAAAAATGAATATGACATGTTGTAGAAAGCTCTTTTGACCCAGATCAGGAGAAACAGGCAAAGATTACTCAGATGCTATGACCAGAATAAAACAATTGTGCTTGCAAACATGAATCATGTATCAGATGTCAAGAGTACAGATGTTTTGAATTATACATGTTAATTTTTCAACCCACCTGAATCTGAGTAAGCATTTATAGTGCACTTTGGGATGAGAAAGAATTAAGATTTATTTATTTAATGATGATTAATGATTTTATGAATAATTCTTTCTAACAAACTCTTGGGAAGACAATCAAATTCAAACTAATATTAAACAATAAGAATAATATTAGCAAAAACATTACTAATAATAGTATTCACGGGAGGAGTCAAGATGGCAGAGAAGTAGCAGGCTGAGACGACATCAGGTAGCAGGAGATCAGCTAAGATAGCTTATCTAACCATTGTGAACACCTACAAATCCAATGGGAAATCGAAGAGAAGAAGAGCAACAATTCTAGAAACAGAAAATCGATCACTTTCTGAAAGGTAGGACCTGCGGAGAAGTGAATCCAAAGCGATGGGAAGATAGACCCTGGGGGGAGGGGCTGGCTCCTGGCAAGCGGCGGAGCAACGGAGCACAAAATCGGGACTTTTAAAAGTCTGCTCCACTGGGAGACATCGCTCCAGGGGCTAACCCGTGGGGAAACCCAGGCGGGGTCAGCATAACCCCAGGTCCCGCGGGATCACGGAAGGACCGGGGGTGTCTGAGGGCCGCGGAGCTTGCAGGTATTGGAGTGGGGAAGCTGGCTACAGCAACAGAGCCCAGGACTGAGCTCTCAGCCCGGGGTTACCTTGTGCCGGTTGCAGGCTGGGTGGGCTCAGAGCACGGCCGGAGGCCACAGAGACGGAAGTGACCGGGCACTTTTCTCCAGGTTCCAGCAATTGACTGCTTTCCTCAAGGTGCGACCGCAGGCCAGGGAGGCAGGGCAGTTGGGCGCTTTTCTCTGAGGGCGCACTGAGGAGCGGAACCCCAAGCTCTCGGCTCCTCTGGGCCGAGAGATTGGGAGGCCGCCATCTTCATTCCCATCCTCCGGAACTCTACGGAAAGCGCTTAGGGAACAAAAGCTCCCGAAAGCAAACCCGAGCAGATTACTTAGCCCGGCCCCTGGCAAGGGCGGTGCAATTCCGCCTGTGGCAAAGACACTTGAGAATCACTACAACAGGCCCCTCCCCCAGAAGATCAACAAGAAACCCATCCAAAACCAACTTCGCTCACCAAGAACAGCGGAATTCCACAGCAGGAGAAAGCAAATCTTATCTGGACAAAATGACAAGGCAGAAAAACTCACCTCAAAAAAAAGAACAAGAGGCAATACTGAAGGCTGGAGACCTAATCAATACAGACATTGGTAAGATGACAGATCTAGAGTTCAGAATGACAATTCTCAAGGTTCTAGCCGGGCTTGAAAAAGGCATAGAAGATAGTAGAGAAACCCTCTCTGGAGAGATAAAAGCCCTTTCTGGAGAAATAAAAGAACTAAAATCTAACCAAGTTGAAATTTAAAAAAAGCTATTAATGAGGTGCAATAAAAAACGGAAACTCTCACTGCTAGGATAAATGAGGCAGAAGAAAGAATTAGTGACATAGAAGACCAAATGACAGCGAATAAAGAAGCTGAGCAAAAGAGAGACAAACAAATACTGGACAATGAGGAGAGAATTTGAGAGATAAGCGACACCATAAGATGGCACAACATTAGAATAATTGGGATTCCAGAAGAAGAAGAAAGAGAGAGGGGAGCAGAAGGTATTTTGGAGACAATTATTGGAGAGAATTTCCCTAATATGGTAAAGGGAACAAACATCAAAATCCAGGAGATGCTAAAAACGCCCCTCAAAATCAATAAAAATAGGTCCACACCTCGTCACCTGATAGTAAAATTTACAAGTCTTAGTGACAAAGAGAAAATCCTGAAAGCAGCCTGGGAAAAGAAGTCTGTAACATACAAAGGTAAAAACATTAGATTGGCAGCAGACCTATCCACAGAGACCTGGCAGGCCAGGAAGAACTGGCATGATATATTCAGAGCACTAAACAAGAAAAACATGCAGCCAAGAATACTATATCCAACTAGGCTATCATTGAAAACATGCAGCCAAGAATACTATATGCAACTAGGCTATCATTGAAAATGGAGGGATAAAGAGCTTCCAGGACAAACCAAAGCTGAAAGAATTTGCAGACACCAAACCAGCTCTACAGGAAATATTGAAAGGGGTCCTCTAAGCAAAGAGAGACCCTAAAAGTAGTAGATCAGAAAGAAACAGAGACAATATACAGTAACAGTCACCTTACAGGCAATACAATGGCACTAAATTCATATCTCTCAATAGTTACCCTGAATGTTAATGGGCTCAATGCCCCAATCAAAAGACACAGGGTATCAGAATGGATAAAAAAACAAAACCCATCAATATGCTGCCTACAAGAAACTCATTTTAGACCGGAAGACACCTCCAGATTTAAAGTGAGGGGGTGGAAAACAATGAACCATGCTAATGGACATCAGAAGAAAGCTGGGGTGGCAATCCTTATATCTGAACAATTAGATTTTAAGGCAAAGACTATAATAAGAGATGAGGAAGGACACTATATCATACTCAAAGGGTCTGTCCAACAAGAAGACATAACAATCGTAAATATCTATGCCCCTAACATGGGAGCAGCCAACTATATAAACCAATTAATAACAAAATCAAAGAAATACATCAACAGTAATAAATAATAACAGGGGACTTTAACACTCCCCTCACTGAAATGGACAGATCATCTAAGCAAAAGATCAACAAGGAAATAAAGGCCTTAAATGACACACTGGACCAGATGGACATCACAGATCTATTCAGAACATTCCATCCCAAAGCAACAGAATATACATTCTTCTCTAGTGCACATGGAACATTCTCCAGAATAGACCACATCCTGGGTCATAAATCAGGTCTCAATTGGTACCAAAAGACTGAGATCATTTCCTGCATATTTTCAGACCACAATGCTCTGAAGCTAGAACTCAATCACAAAAGGAAATTCGGAAAGAACGCAAATGCATGGAGACTAAACAGTATCCTTCTAAAAAATGAATGGGTCAACCAGGAAATTAAAGAAGAATTGAAAAAATTCATGGAAACAAATGATAACGAAAACACAATGGTTCAAAATCTGTGGGACACAACAAAGGCAGTCCTGAGAGGAAAATATATAGCGGTGCAAGCTTTTCTCAAGAAACAAGAAAGGTCTCAAATATACAACCTAACCCTACACCTCAAGGAGCTGGAGAGAGAACAACAAAGAAAGCCTAAACCCAGCAGGAGAAGAGAAATCATAAAGATCAGAGCGGAAATCAATGAAATAGAAACTAAAAAAACAATAGAACAAATCAACAAAACTAGGAGCTGGTTCTTTGAACGAATTAATAAGATTGACAAACCCCTGGCCAGATGTATCCAAAAGAAAAGAGAAAGGACGCAAATAAATAAAATCATGAATGAAAGAGGACAGATCACAATCAACACCAAAGAAATACAAACAATTATTAGACCATACTACGAGCAACTCTATGCCAACAAATTTGACAATCTGGAAGAAATGGATACATTTCTAGAGACATATAAACTACCACAACTGAACCAGGAAGAAATAGATAACCTGAACAGACCTATAACCAGTAAGGAGATTGAAACAGTCATCAAAAATCTCCAATCAAACAAAAGTCCAGGACCAGATGGCTTCCCAGGGGAATTCTACCAAAGATTTAAAGAAGAATTAATTCCTATTCTCCTGAAACTGTTCTAAAAAATAGAAATGGAAGGAAAACTTCCAAACTCATTCTATGAGGCCAGCATCACCTTGATCCCAAAACCAGACAAGGATCCCACCAAAAAAGAGAATTACAGACCAATATCTTTGATGAACACAGGTGCGAAAATTCTTACCAAAATACTGGCCAATAGGATCCAACAGTACATTAAAAGGATTATTTACCACGACCCAGTGGGATTTATTCCAGGGCTGCAAGGTTGGTTCAACATCCGCAAATCCATCAATGTGATACAATACATTAATAAAAGAAAGAGTAAGAACCATATGATACTCTCAATAGGTGCTGAAAAAGCATTTGACAAAGTGCAGCATCCCTTCCTGACTAAAACTCTTCAAAGTGTAGGGATAGAAGGCACATACCTCAATATTATCAAAGCCATCTATGAAAAACCCACCGCCAATATCATTCTCAATGGAGAAAAACTGAAAGCTTTTCCGCTAAGGTCAGGAACATGGCTGGGATGTCCGTTATCATCACTGCTGTTCAACATTGTACTAGAAGTCCTAGCCTCAGCAATCAGACAACAAAAAGAAATCAAAGGCATCCAAATTGGCAAAAAGAAGTCAAACTATCACTCTTTGCAGATGATATGATACTGTATGTGGAAAACCCAAAAGGCTCCACTCCAAAACTGCTAGAACTTATACAGGAATTCAGTAAAGTGTCAGGATATAAAGTCAATGCACAGAAATCAGTCGCATTTCTTTACACTAACAACAAGACAGAAGAAAGAGAAATTGAGGAGTCAGTCCCATTTACAATTGCACCCAAAACCATAAGATACCTAGGAATAAATCTAACCAAAGAGGCAAAGAATCTATACCCAGAAAACTATAAAGTACTCATGAAAGAAATTGAGGAAGACACAAAGAAATGGAAAAACGTTCCATGCTCATGGATTGGAAGAACAAATATTGTGAAGATGTCTATTCTACCTAAAGCAAACTACACATTTAATGCAATCCCTATCAAAATCCCATCCATTTTTTTAAAGAAATAGAACAAATAATCCTAAAATTTATATGGAACCAGAAAAGACCTCGAATAACCAAAGGAATATTGAAAAAGAAAGCCAAAGTCGGTGGCATCACAATTCCAGACTTCAAGCTCTATTACAAAGCTGTCATCATCAAGACAGTATGGTACTGGCACAAAAACAGACATATAGACCAATGGAACAGAATAGAGAGCCCAGAAATAGACCCTCAACTCTATGGTCAACTATCTTCGACAAAGCAGGAAAGAATATCCAATGGAAAAACGACAGCCTCTTCAACAAATGGTGCTGGTAAAATTGGACAGCCACATGCAGAAAAATGAAATTGGACTATTCCTTTACACCACACACGAAAATAGACTCAAAATGGATGAAGGACCTCAATGTGAGAAAGGAATCTATCAAAATCCTTGAGGAGAACGCAGGCAGCAACCTCTTTGACCTCAACCACAGCAACTTCTTCCTAGGAACATCGCCAAAGGCAACAGAAGCAAGGGCAAAAATGAACTATTGGGATTTCATCAAGATCAAAAGCTTTTGCACAGCAAAGGAAACAGTTAACAAAACCAAAAGACAACTGACAGAATGGGAGAAGATATTTGCAAGCGACATATCAGATAAAGGGCTAGTATCCAAAATCTATAAAGAGCTTAGCAAACTCAATATCCAAAGAATAAATAATCCAGTCAAGAAATGGGCAGAGGACATGAACAGACATTTCTGCAAAGAAGACATCCAGATGGCCAACAGACACATGAAAAAATGCTCCACATCACTCGGCATCAGGGAAATACAAATCAAAACCACAATGAGATACCACCTCACACCAGTCAGAATGGCTAAAATTAACAAGTCAAGAACTGACAGATGCTGGCGAAGATGCGGAGAGAGGGGAAGCCTCCTACACTGCTGGTGGGAATGCAAGCTGGTGCAACCACTCTGGAAAACAGTGTGGAGGTTCCTCAAAAAACTGAAAATAGAGCTACCCTACGACCCAGTAATTGCACTACTGGGTATATATCCTAAAGATACAAACGTGGTGCTCCGAAGGGGCACGTGCACCGGAATGTTTATAGCAGTAATGTCCACAATAGCCAAACTGTGGAAAGAGCCTAGATGTCCATCAACAGATGAATGGATAAAGAAGAAGTGGTATATATACACAATGGAATACTATGCAGTCATCAAAAGACATGAAATCTTGCCATTTGCGACGACGTGGATGGAACTAGAGGGTATCAAGCTTAGCGAAATAAGTCAATCGGAGAAAGACAACTATCATATGATCCCTTTGATATGAGGAAGTGGAGATGCAATGCGGGGGGTTGGGTGGAGGTAGGAAAAGAAAAAATGAAAAGATGGGATTGGGAGGGAGACAAACCCTAAAAGACTCAATCTCAAAAAACAGACTGAGGGTTGCTGGGGGGAGGGGGGATGGGAGAGGGTGGTGGGGAAATGGACATTGGGGAGGGCATGTGCTATGTATGGTGAGTGCTGTGAAATGTGTAAACCTGGCAATTCACAGACCTGTACCCCTGGGGATAAATATACGTTTTATGTTTATTAAAATAAAAAAAAAATTGGTGACATTAGACCATTTGGCAGGAAAAAAAAAAATAGTATTCACTAAGTGGTTGCTAACAGCCAGATGCCTTAGTCCATTAGTCCTGCTCTAAGAAAGTCTCAGACTTGGTGATCTATAAACAATAGAGATTTATTTCTTACAGTTATGGAGGCTTGGAAATCTGAGCTCAAAGTGCAAACAGATTTGGTATCTGATGATTGCCCACTTCCTGGTTCATAAATGTCTGTCTTTTTGCTGTGCCCTCACATAGCAGAGCGTTGAGTTTTCTAGAGTCTCTTTTATAAGGACACTAAACCCACTCAGGAGGGCTCCACCCTTATGACTAATCACTTCCCCAAAGCACACTTCCTATACCATCACAGTGGGCATTAAGTATCATCCTAAGAATTTTGCAGGGGACACAAATATTCAGATCATAGCATCAGAGATTTCAATCTTTACTATTTTTTAATATAATTCTTTATTTTTTAAGATTTTATTTTTAACTAATCTTTACACCCAATGTGGGACTTGAACTCATAACCCCAAAATCAAGTCACATACTCTCCCAACTGAGCCAGCCAGGTGCCCCCTGTTATCTCATATAATTCTATAAGAGACAAGTAATCCTATAGTTTGATCCCACAAAAGGAAAGAAAAAAAAATGAGGCTTAAAGAGACTATAAAGATCCATCACAAACAAAACAAGTTCTCAAGGTATTTAATGTGTCAACAGAAGGATAAGCCATGTCAGCAAAAACCACATAGTAGACTTTAAGTATGTATAGTAGCTTTCTGTGATAAAAGGTCAGCAGTATTGCTTTCAACTTTACTAAAACATACATTTAATACATATTCCCTGTGAAGTTGGTGTATTGGAGTAACCACTGATATAGCATTGACATATGTATATGATTTTATTACTTTTATTTGTTTATTGAGATTTTATTTATTGTTTTGAGAGAGACAACACGAGTCGGGTAAAGGACATAGTGAGAGGGAGAGAATCTCAGCAGCTCCATGCTGAGCATGAAGCATGATGTGGGGCTCAATCTCACAACCCTGAGATTATGACCTGAGGAGAAATCAGGAGTCAGATGTTTAACCATCTGAGTCACTCAGGTGCCCTTGATTTTACTACTTTCTAATAGATATGATATAATAGTAATTTTGGAGAAGTGATGAGAACAAAATTCATGAAAAATGGTCTCAATTAGAAATTTAACACTTTTATTTGGTGATATAGGAGATAAAGTAAGGATTTTTAAATTTTATAGTTTATCTAATAAAAAATATTTACTAAACAGAATAGGAGATATCAAGGTTGATAGATGTTTGGATCTCTTATAAGAACAGATCCTCTATTAACAATAAAAATGCACAGAAATGTATATAGTAAAATAAAATATTTGTACATATTTATAGGAATTGGAAATGCTGCTTTTGAGGTTTTTCAATTTTTATATTTATTTTGAAATTCGAATATTAAAACCTGTGGAATATTTCTAGCTCAAACTTTAATATTTTAAGTCTGTGAGCTTTAGAGTTCAAGTGTAATTGTATATTTTCAGCAAATTTAGCTGGCTAGCACTGAAATATATTAGTGAAAATTTTAGTTAGGATTCAATTTAGCTATATATATATTTTTTAAATTTTAATTATAATCAAGATTAGCAAAGTTTTCAGCCGTTTACAATACTGACCTTAAACTGTGTTACTCATGAAAACTGCCATGTATTTCTGTACTTGGTAATCTCTACACCCAATGGTTATTTAAGGTTATTTAGTACTTTCTGAAAATTTCCTAGAAATTAGTTAACAATTTGTTTTCAGTTAAATATTAATATTAGCAGTACCTCTATCTACTATGTTACCTAAGTAGATAATTAAAAATTTTGAAGTACAAATTTAAAAGCATTGTTTTGTGCATTTCTAACAAATACCAGTATAGGACTGATGTTATCTAAATAGTACCAAAGTAATCAATACAGCTGGAGAATAGCAGTTTAAATAGAATGGAATTTTTTTTCAGTAAGGATCAAAATACCTAAGTTCCTAATTCAACCCACCTATAAATTCTAAGGCCTTCTAGAATTGAACTTATTGTTCATGTGACAATTAATAAAATATCTTATTAAAACATTCAGAGCATATGAAGAAAATAATAATACTGTCTAACACAACAATTAAGGAGATATATATTTGGTGTTATGTATTACAGACTATTTGGGAAAAGTTATTTTACACAACACACAGAAACTCCAACTGAGGAGGGGCCTTATTAAATCCTGAAAATTTTATATTTGTAGACTGTATATCCAATGGTATTTTCACTCTGAAGCTCATTTTTAACTCATGTACTTTGGATAAAAATGACCAGGATTTCATTTATTTCCTGGCAAGCAAAAAATCTACAAAAGATTAAATAGAAAAAATAGACTTGGGGAACACCTAGGTGACTCAGTAGGTTGAGGGTCTGACTTTTGGTTTTGACTCAGGTCATGATCTTATGGGTCATGGGATAGACCTCCACAACCATCTGGTCCCACATTCAGCAAGGAGTCTGCTTGAGAGTCTTTCCCTCTGCTCCTCCTCTCACTCATGCTCTATCTTTCTCTCTCTGAAATAAATAAATAAATAAATAAAGCTGAAGAAGAAGAAGAAGAAGAAGAAGAAGAAGAAGAAGAAGAAGAAGAAGAAGAGGAGGAGGAGGAGGAGGAGGAGGAGGAGGAGGAGGAGGAGGAGGAGGGGGAGGAGGAAATAGACTTTGGAACAAAACAGAACTTTTTGGAACTGGTCCACATAACTTGACTCAAAATTACATAGAAATTTAATCTCTGAGTCTAATGGCTATGGTTTCACTTCAGATATGTGGCCTGTAATCTGAAAAGGTTTAAGTCCATAGAATTTTTTAAACATTCTTGTTATATAATTGTATTTCATTCATAGTTCACATCTTTTAAAATTGAGTTTTCTAAATCCCAGATTCTGGGAACCAATTTATGTTTTGCTTTGCCATATTCCCAGGAAAGTATTTTCTTACTTGTTGATTATTTATTTACTTACTTACTTGTAATTCCATTGATAGATGAATGGATGAAGATGTATAGATATAGATATATAGATATAAGTACACACACACACACAGTGAAACATAGCTCAGTTATAAAACAATGAAGTCTTCTCAGTTACAATGACTGGCAAGACTGGATGGAGCTAGAGAGTATAATGCTAACTAAAATAAGTCAATCAGAGAAATACAAATGCCAGGTGATTTCAGTTGTGGGTGGAATTTAAGTTTTAATATTTTTATAATTTTATAGCACATTTTTAAAATGTTGTAATACATTTTAATGAGTCATTTAATCTTTAATTTTTATCTTACTCTTCACTATAAAGTGGACATGCAATTAGAAGAAAGCATTTTGAAAATATATTGAGTTGATAAAACCAAGGAAAATAAGCATTAGGATAAGCCAGTCATTTCATATGCTTTCACAAGTCTTGGAGTTCCAATGCATTCTTTAAGAATTTCAGCACTTTCTAGTCACAGAGTTCTAGTTGAGGTGTTTTATAATGTATTATATTTATCTTAATGCAAGAGTCACTATTAACTTTAAATGTCATTAGTGAATCCCTCAACAACCATAGGCTTATTAAAATATATTTTTAATTATTTATTATGGAAGTTTTATTTTATACTTTATATTAATAATCTTAGAAGTTTAGGGCAGTTTCAAAACAGGTCTAAAGCATGGGGATAAACCTCAAGATACTAGAAGCTAAATGAGATATGTGGAAGAATTATTTATTTGGTGGACAAAACAAAATAATTTTATAATCATGTATATAGGTAATCTTGTTTGTACATGTGAAATCACATAAAACAAAATACTTATTAGAATTTTAAAAGCAGGGGGAGGAGTCAAGATGGCGAAGGAGTAGCAGGCTGATGATATCAGGTAGCAGGAGATGAGCTAGATAGTTTATCAAACCATTCCAAGCACCTACAAATCCAACAGGGGATTAAAGAGAAGAAGAGCAGCAATTCCAGAAACAGAAAATCAGCCACTTTCTGAAAGGTAGGATCTGTGGAGAAGGGAATCCAAAGCGACAGGAAGATAGACTGCAGGAGGAGGGGTCAGCTCCTGACAAGCGGTGGAGCAACAGAACACAAAATATGAACTTTTAAAAGTCTGCTTGACTGAGAGACATCACTCCAGAGGCTAAGCAGGGCTGGAGCCCTCTCAGGGACATCGTGATCTCAGGTCCTGCAGGGTCACCAAAGGATCGGGGGTGTCTGAGTATAGCAGAGCTCGCAGGTATTAGAGCAGGGAAGCTGGCTACAGAGATGGAGCCAAGGAATGAGTCTCAGCTCGGGGTTACCTTAAACTGTGATCCATGGCACAGTCAGGTCTCCACTCTTTGAGCGGGGACCCCACAAGAGTCAGATCCGGGGAGACCTCCCTGGAAGAGCAGGAGTGATCTGCTGGATTTGAAGACTCCAGGCGAGGCTGTGTGCCAGAGACAGTGATGCTCGGTCACAGGCTGGGTGAGCTTGGTGCACAACTGGAGGCCAGGGAGACAGGAGTGATTGAGTGTTTTTCTCTGAGGGTGTACTGAGGAGTGGGGCCCCTAGCTCTCTGCTCCTCTGGGCTGGAGATTGGGATTCTGCCATTTTCATTCCTGTCCTCCAGAATTCTACAGAAAGTGATCAGGGAACAAAAGCTCCTGAGAGCAAACCCAAGCAGATTACTTAGCCCAGCCCCTGGCAAAGGCAGTGCAATTCCGGCCTGGGCAAAGACACCTGAGAATCACTACAACAGGCTCTTCCCCCAGAAGATCAGCAAGAAATCCAAACAATACCAAGCTCGCTTATCAAGGACAACAGTGGAATTCTGAGGAGAAGAAAGAAAAGCATGGAATTGATGGCTTTCCCCCATGATTCTTTAGTCTTGCAAAGTTTTTTTATTTTTTTATATTTTTTTCCTTATTCTAATTTTTTAAAACTTTTACTCTATTCTAAGGTTTTTTAACCTTTATCTTAACAATACCTTTCATTAAAAAAAAAATCTTTTAGAACCTTCATTATTATAGTCATATTTTATCCTTCACTGTATCTAACTTTATTTTTTGTATACACATACGGTTTTTCTTCTAAAAATTTTGAGATACAACTTCATCTAATAGATCAAAATATACCCTAAATCTATCACAGGGCTTTGTTCTAGACTCCAGCCTGAGCAAATTCTCTCCACTTTCCTTTTCATTCTTTTCCCAACCAACTTATCAACTCATTATATATATATATATATATATATATATATATATATATTTTTTTTTTTTTTTTTTAATTTTCATCTTTACAGTCATATTTTATCCCTTCATCGTGTGTACCCTTATTATATATATATAACATACATTTATCTTTCTTTAAAATTTTTGGAGGTAGTTTCTCCTAAGAGACCAAAGTACTCCCAAAATTAAGTGAGTGGCTCTGTTCCATTCACCAGTCCAACATCTATGTTTTCTTTTATCTTTCTTTTTTTTTAATTTTTTTTTTTTTGGAACTCCTTTTTACCCCCTTTCTTCCCCCCACAATTTGGGGTCTCTTCTGATTTGGTTAACACACATTTTTCTGGGTTCTTTGCTGCCTTTTTAGTATTTTATTCTCTCCTTCATATATTCTTATTTGGATAACATGACAAGGAAGAAAAACTCACCATAAAAAAAAAAGAAGAAGAACAATAGGCAGTACTGAAGGCTAGGGACCTAATCAATATAGACATTGGTAATATGTCAGATCTAGAGTTCAGAGTGATGATTCTCAAGGTGCTAGATGGGCTCAAAGAAGGCATGGAAAATATTAGAGAAACCTTGTCTGGAGAAATAAAAGCCCTTTCTGGAGAAATAAAAGAACTAAAATCTAATCAAGCTGAAATCAAAAAAGCTATTAATGAGGTGCAATTAAAAAATGGAGGGTGTTACTGCTAGGATAAATGAGGCAGAAGAGAGAATTTGTGATATGGAAGACCAAATGACAGAGAATAAAGAAGCTGAGCAAGAGAGAGACAAACAACTACTGGACCACAAGGGGAGAATTCAAGAGATAAGTGATACAATATTGGAATAATTGGATCCCGAAGAAGAAAGAGAGAGGGGAGTAGAAGGTATACTGGAGCAAATTATTGTAGAGAATTTCCCTATTATGGCAAATGGAATAAGCATCAAAATTCAGGAGGCACAGAGAACCCCCTCAAAATCAATAAAAATAGGTCTACAACCCATCATTTAATAGTAAATCTTACAAGTCTAAGTGACAAAGAGAAAATCCTGAAAGCATCCCGGGACAAGAAGTCTGTAACATACAATGGTAAAAATATTAGATTGACAGCAGACTTATCTACAGAGACCTGGCAGGCCAGAAAGAACTGGCATGATATATTCAGAGCACGAAATGAGAAACATATGCAGCCAAAATTACTATATCCAGCTAGGCTATCATTGAAAATAGAAAGAGAGATAAAAAGCTTCCAGGACAAACAAAAACTAAAAGAATTTGTAAACACCAAACCAGCTCTACAGGAAATATTGAAAGGGGTCCTCTAAGCAAAGAGAGAGCCTAAAAGTAGTAGACCAGAAAGGAACAGAGACAATATACAGTAACAGTCACCTTACAGGCAATACACCGGTACTAAATTCATATCTCTCAATAGTTACCCTAAAAGTAAATGGGCTAAATGCTGCCAATCAAAAGACACAGGGTATCAGAATGGATAAAAAAAAAAAAAAAAAAGAAACCCCATCAATATGCTGTCTACCAGAAACTCATTTTAGACCCAAAGACAACTCCAGATTTAAAGTGAGGGGGTGGAAAACAATTTGCCATGGTAATGGACATCAAAAGAAAGCTGGAGTGGCAATCCTTATATCAGATCAATTAAATTTTAAGCCAAAAACTATAATAAGAGATGAGGAAGTGCACTATATCATACTCAAAGGGTCCGTCCAACAAGAAGACCTAACAATTTTAAATATCTGTGTCCCTAACATGGGAGCAGCCAACTATATAAGCCAATTAATAACAAAATCAAAGAAACACATCAACAATAATACAATAATAGTAGGGAACTTTAACACTTCCCTCACTGAAATGGACAGGTCATCCAAGCAAAAGATCAACAAAAAATAAAGGCCTTAAATGACACACTGGACCAGATGGACATCACAGATCTATTCAGAACATTCCATACCAAAGCAACAGAATACACATTCATCTCTAGTGCACATAGAACATTCTCCAGAATAAATCACATCCTGGGTCACAAATCAGGTCTCAACCAGTACCAAAAGATCGGGATCATTCCCTGCATATTTTCAGACAAAAATGCTCTGAAGCTAGAACTCAATCACAAGAGAAAAGTTGGAAATAATTCAAATACATGGAAACTAAAGAGCATCCTACTAAAGAATAAATGGGCAAACCAGGAAACTAAGAAGAATTAAAAAAAAATCATGTAAATAAATGATAATGAAAACACAACTGCTCAAAAATCTGTGGGACTCAGCAAAGGCAGTCCTGAGAGGAAAGTATATAATGATACAAGCCTTACTCAAGAAACAAGAAAGGTCTCAAATACACAACTTAACCCTACACCTAAAGGATCTGGAGAAAGAACAAAGAAACAGCAAAGAAAACCTAAACCCAGCAGGAGAAGAGAAATAACAAAGATCAGAGCAGAAATCAATAAAATAGAAACCAAAAAAAACCAGTAGAATAAATCAACAAAACTAGGAGCTGGTTCTTTGAAAGAATTAATAAGATTGATAAACCCCTGGCCAGACTTATCAAAAAGAAAAGAGAAAGGACCCAAATAAATAAATCATGACTGAGAGATGGAAGATCACAAACAATGCCAAATAAATACAAACAATTATAAGAACATATTATGAGCAAATATATGCCAGCAAATTTGACAATCTGGTAGAAAAGGATGCATTTCTAGAGGCATATAAACTACCACAACTGAACCAGGAAGAAATAGATAACCTGAACAGACCCATAACCAGTAAGGAGATTGAAGCAGTCATCACAAATCTCCCAACAAACAAGAGCCCAGGGCCAGATGGCTTCCCAGGAGAATTCTACCAAAGATTTAAAGAAGAATTAATTCCTATTCTCCTGAAACTGTTCCATTAAAATAAATAAATAAATAAATAAATAAATAAATAAATAAAAGTGGAAGGATAACTTCCAAACTCATTTTATGAGGCCAACATTGCCTTGAACCCCAAACCATGAAAAAAGAATAACAGACCAATATCCTTGATGAACACAGATGCGAAAATTCTCAGCAAATTACTAGCCAATAGGATCCAACAGCACATTAAAAGGATCATTCACCACGACCAAGTGGGATATATTCCTGAGCTTCAAGTTTGGTTCAACATACACAAATCAATCGATGTGATACAATACATTAATAAAAGAAAGAACAAGAACCATTTGATACTCTCAATAAATGCTGAAAAAGCATTTGACAAAATACAGCATCCTTTCTCAATCAAAACTCTTCGAAGTGAAGGGATAGAGGGTTCATACCTCAACTTCATCAAAGCCATCTATGAAAAACCCACAGTGAATATCATTCTCAATGGGGAAAAACTTAGAACTTTTCCCCCAAGGTCAGGAACATGGCAAGGATGTCCAATATCACCACTGCTATTCAACATAGTACCAGCAGTCCTAGCCTTAGCAATGAGATGACAAAAAGAAATTGAAGACATTAAAATCAGCAAAGAAGTCAAACTATCACTTTTTGCAGGTGATATGATACTTTGTGTGGAAAACCCAAAAGACTCCACTTCAAATCTGCTAGAATTTGTACAGGAATTCAGTAAAGTGTCAGGATATAAAATCAATGCACAGAAGTCAGTTGCATTTCTATACACCAACAAGACAGAAGAAAGAGAAATTAAGGAGTCAATTCCATTTACAGTTGCACCCAAAACCATAAGATACCTAGGAATAAACCTAACCAAAGAGGCAAAAAATCTGTACTCAGAAATCTATAAAGTACTCATGAAAGAAATTGAGGAAGACACAAAGAAATGGAAAAACGTTCCATGCTCATGGACTGGAAGAACAAAGATTGTGAAAATGTCTATGCTACCTAAAGTAATATACACCTTTAATGCAATCCCTATCAAAATACCATCATTTTTTTCCCAAAGAAATAGAACAAATAATCCTTAAATTTTTATGGAACCAGAAAAGATCTCAAATAGCCAGAGGAATGTTGAAAAAGAAAGCCAAAGTCGTGGCATCACAGTTCCAGACTTCAAGATCTATTACAAAGCTGTCCTCATCAAGATAGTATGGTACTGGCACAAAAACAGGCACTTAGATCAATGGAACAGAATAGAAAGCCCATAAATAGACCCTCAACTCTATGGTCAACTAATCTTCAACAAAGCAGGAAAGAATGTCCAATGGAATAAAGACAGTCTCTTCAACAAATGGTGTTTGGAAAATTGGGCAGCCACATGCAGAAAAATGAAACTGGACCATTTCCTTACACCACACATGAAAATAGACTCAAAAGAGATGAAGACCTCAATGTGAGAAAGTAATCCACCAAAATACTTGAGGAGAACACAGGCAGCAACCTCTTCGACCTCATCTGCTGTAAGTTCTTCTTAGGAACACCGCCAAAGGCAAGGGAAGCAAGGGCAAAAATGAACTATTGGGATCAAAAGCTTTTGCACAGCAAAAGGAAACAGTTAACAAAACAAAAGATAACTGACAGGATGGGAGAAGGTATTTGCAAATGACATATCAGATAAAGGGCTAGTATCCAAAATCTATAAAGAACTTATCAAGCTCAACACCCAAAGAACAAATAATCCAATCAAGAAATAGGCAGAAGACATGAACAGACATTTCTGCAAGGAAGACATCCAGATGGCCAACAGACTCATGAAAGAGTGCTCCACATCACTCAGCATCAGGAAAATACAAATCAAAACCACAATGAGATACCACCTCACACCAGTCAGAATGACTAAAATTAACAAGTCAGGGAATGATAGATGCTGGCAAGGATGCAGAGAAAGGGGGACCCTCCTACACTGTTGGTGGGAATGCAAGCTGGTGAAGCTACTCTGGAAAACAGCATGGAGGTTCCTTAAAAAGATGAAAATAGAGCTACCCTATGACCCAGAAATGGCAATACTGGGTATTTACCCCAAAGATACAAACATATCCAAAGGGGCATGTGTACCCAAATGTTTATAGCAACAATATCTACAATAGCCAAACTATCTAAAGAACTTAGATGTCCATCAACAGATGAATGGATAAAGAAGATGTAATACACACACAATGGAATACTATGCAGCCATCAAAAGAAATGAAATCTTACCATTTGCGATGACATGGATGAAACTAGAGGGTATTATCCTTATATTTTCCTTATAATATCCAAATAAGTCAATCAGAGAAAGACAATTATCCTATTATCTCCCTGATATGAGGAAGTTGAGAGGCAACCTGGGGAGCCTGGGGGGTAAGAAAGGAATAAATGAAACAAGACGGGTTTGGGAGGAAGACAAACCATAAGAGACTCTTAATCTCACAAAACAAACTGAGGGTTGCTGGGGGTAGGGAGGTAGGGAGAGGGTGGTTGGGTTATGGACATTGGGGAGGGTATATGCTATGGTGAGTGTAGTGAAATGTGTAAACCTGGAGCTTCACAGAACTGTACCGTTGGGGCTAATAATATATTGTATGTTAATAAAAAATTAAAATAATTTTAAAAAAGGAATTTAAATGCAGAAATTTTTATGAGTTTTGTTAATGAGTTTTGTTCCTAATGACGATACAGTGTCAGGTACCTGACAAGTGCTCTATAAATAATGGTTAATTTCAATAATTAAAATTATTTTTTCCATTGAATGATTGATGAATTTAAGATGTATCACTTTTGGGAAGAATAATATTAGCATATCAATGTACTGTTTAGCATTATGCCATAGGCAATAATATCATTTTAGGTTAGTTGTACATGAAAGGATATCCTATTGGGTACCAAATAGCTTATGAAGTTATTGGAAATACCAAGAAAATTGGCTTTAGGTTAATTTTTCAGGGAAAGACTCTGAAATTTGTGTTTCAGAACCAGGTCACCAAGAAATCTGCTTCTTCAATGAAAACCATCATGCTTGGGGTGCCTGGGTTGCTCAGTCAGAAGCCTCCAACTTGATCTCAGCTCAGGTCAAGATCTCAGAGTCCTGAGATTGAACCTCATATGCAGCTCTGCTCTGAGCATGGAGCCTGCTTGAGATTCTCTCTCCCTCTCCCTCTGCCACCACCCGCCAACCAACCCAGTCACATGAACTCTTTCTCTCTCTAAAAGAAAGAAGGAAAGAAAGAATGAAAGGAAGGAAGGAAGGAAGGAATGGAGGAAGGAAGGAAGGAAGGAAGGAAGGAAGGAAGGAAGGAAGAGAGGAAGGAAGAAAGAAAGAAGTAAGAGAGAAAGAAGAAAGAAAAAAGGAAGAAAGAAAGTCAATATTCCCACAAAATCACAATCAGTTAATGATTATAAGGATGCCACCACAAAAACCATACACACAACGACATTTGCCATCAGAAATGGGCAGAAGTGTGCCCTCTTTCTCACTTCTGCCAAGCAAATCTGTTAAAAGGAAAGCAAAAATAACTCATTTGAAAAGTTCAATATCTTGAAGTTTAAGAAATGTCATTTTCTACATCTGAAAGTTGATCACTTGGGTTTGGGAATAAAATATCAAAATTTCCATATGTTTATTTTTTATTATTTTGTGATATCTCTGCATAATTTATACATTTCAATATTAAAAAAATTCTTATTCATTTTAGAGAAAGAGAAAGACAGAGAGAGAGAGAGCAAGATAAAGGGGCAGAGGGAGAGAGAGTGTTAGGCAGACTCTGTGCTGACCATGGAGCCTACTGTGGAGCTCAATCTCACAAACCTGAAGTCACCACCTGAGCTGAAACCAAAAGTCAGATACTCATTAGACTGTGCCACCCAGATGCCTCTGAATTTCACCTTATCGTAGCAAGTTACTTTGCTTACATATAATAGATCAAAAATAAATAACATTATCAGGGGTGCATACTAAAAATGTTTTAGCACTAGACATGTAAGATCAAGAGCTTATACACAATCTGCCTAGAGAAGAGAGAAAAATACCAAAATCATGAGAAATAACTGTGTTCTTATAGAGCAATTTAGATAAACACTTAAAATACCATACATATTTATTTCTTGTAGAATATAGTTCATGAATGTAGAGTACTCATCTAATTCTGACTAGGGGATGTAATATGTACCCATTTTATGTTATTAATGAATGCTTGAATTTGAAGATCTGTCATGCAGGAGGAGGAGTAGAATTTTGCTTTGCTCCAATGTATAGTACAAGGAAGAGTACTTGGTGATTAGAGGATGAACATACAAAGTGGAATTTTCTAACTTTAGTGCTGTTCACAAAAGTGAAATAGATTACCAGCCACAATAAGCAGCAGTTCAGTGGAAAATAGGTGACCATCTGTTTATCAGAGATATTGCAAAAAAGATTCTGTTTAGGTGAGTAAACTAGATGAACAACTTTAAATTCTACAGACTCCATAATTTTTCTGATCCTTTGATTATAAAATTATTTTTGGAAAAAGCCCAAGCGTGGGAGGGACAGTTTTTATTTTTTTTTAAATCTGAATGTCAATCCAGCAACTTTAGATAAAATTAGTTTAGATTCAAGTCTAGGATACAATGGATGTGAAGAATAAAATGAAATAAAGCTGAAAATACATGCTGGCTCTAGATGTTAAGATGTTCATAGGAGGGTACCTGGGTGGCTCAGTCATTAAGAGCCTGCCTTCACTCAGGTCATGATCCCAGCCTCCTGGGATCAGAGCTCCACATTGGGCTCCCTTCTCAGCAGGAAGCCAGCTTCTCCCTCTCCCACTCCCCGCTTTGTATTCCCTCTCTCACCGTGTCTTTCTCTGTCAGACTAATAAATAAAATCTTAAAAAAAGATGTTCATAGGAATATATGGCTACATTCTATTCTGGGGACTTCCACATTGCAGTCTTTAAAAATTCAAGAATGTATCACTATTCTACTTAAACCTCAAAATATCCCATTCAAGATATGTCTCTTCACAACAAATAAACTGTGGAGTTCATTTCACTTAAGAAAATATCAGACACATGAAGGATATGACTCATGTCTCCCTTCAAAATTACATGTGGAAAGTTTGTAGAAAGAAAGATTATATCTGTCTCAAGCTCTGAGACATTTTAAATTAGTAATTGCCATACTTTATACCTATGCAAATGACAAGACCTTGACATGGTGCATAATCCATTTGTCTTTTCTCAAAGAGACAGATAATAACTCAAAGTAACTTATCAAACATCCTGCCATGACAGTCATAGACAGAGCAAATACACCTGTCTTCCTTATCTGTCATTAGGTGAGTTTGAGTTCATAGTACACCTATCAACCCTTGACAGATCTTGCTTTATTTCTAATAGGCACATAAGAGAGCTTTTTACCTTTCATATGATGCACACTTTAATTGAGGAAATACAATTATTGTTTTTAGAGAATATTGAAACAATTACACAATCTGAAGAAATTTTTAACCTTATTATGGATGAAATAATGAAACTCAGTTATATGTTAATACTAATGTTCACAAGTAGGGTAAAAATAACAGAAATTGTGAGTTCTGTTACTTGTTCCATGGTGGTCCCATAATAAGATTGATGATTTGATAGATTGCTTCCATGTCTACCTCTGTCATATTAGGGCTGGAGGCAGAGATAGTGTGCTCTCTCATTCTCTTGCTTTCACTCTAATTGTATATATTTTCTTGCTACAAAATCTAACAAGCTTATTTTTTTGAGGAATCCTTTAACTCTTGGAAGTGTCCCTTTAATTAATGTTTGAAAATCTCTCCCTTTTAATAAATACCTATTGTAACAGAAATTGGTAATTTTGCCAAAACCATGTGGGAAATAAAACATGAGAATGTATTTCCTACTTCTCTTTGCAGGATTGGCATAAAGGGTTAGCAGAGTGTGGCCTAGAAAGGGATTGCTCCTTATGGTACCAGAGTGCCACAAGAAGAAAGTTTGCTGGAGGTTGTGAAGGTAAACATATTAGGATATATAATCAGAATTATAATAAAGTGGAACTGAAAACCTATCCAGTTATAAATAAATGGAGTGATAGCACTGGCCCAAAATCAAGTGTGAGAATATGTTAAAGAAGCAATTCAGAACTAAGGTTGTGAGAAAAATATGTGTTAAATCTCTCTAACATTGCTCTGTGCTTAGTAATCATTGGAGTGAGTGGCTATGAGAAAGGGATGGACATATACAATGTTTAATTTTGAACAATTCAAAGTACAGTATTGGGGATCCTAACTTCACATATATAAAATCTACTGACCAACTTGGACATTAAGAAAGAATACTCTTGGGGTGCCTGGGTGTCTCAGTGGGTTAAAGCCTCTGCCTTCCACTCAGTCCTGATCCCAGGGTCCTAGGATTGAGCCCCACCTCAGGCTCTCTGCTCAGCAGGGAGCCTGCTTCCCCCCCACAACCACCACACCTCTCTCTCTGCCTGCCTCTCTGCCTACTTGTGATCTCTGTCAAATAAATAAATAAAGTCTTAAAAAAAATAGAAGAAAGAATACTCTTATTTTAACCAGATATTTTATATTTAGTGACTTGAGATGTCTACATCACCTTTCCTTTGCTGAGGTTCTGTACTGTTCAACACACTAGTTTTTATCACTTACTGTATTCCTGTACTTTAAATTAGTTATTTATTATTATTAATTTCTAATTAACTTAAAGATCTTAATACTGTTGGTTAGTAGTTGTTATAGTCATTCATCTAATCTAATTTCCTGTTGTACTGACCTCTAGTAGGGCCCCCAGTAAAATAATACTATATATATACTTATATCATATAATATATATTTATATATATATAATATAAATATATTTATAAAATACTATTCTTCCTCTGATTTAACAGGATACAGGAAGGTAAAATACATTGAGTCCCTGCCATGTACCAAAATTACCTTATGTATAGGTACTATCATTATATGTAATTAGTATATGCATCTCATTTAATTCTAAGTATAATTCTCTAAGTCTGACATCATTTTCCTTTATTTTGTTTTATTCAGGTATAGTTAACATACAGCATTATATTAGTATCAGGTGTACACTGTAATGACTCAACATTTTAATGATTATACATTACTCAGTGCTAATCAAAATGAGTGTATGCTTTTTATTTTAAGTTTTCATTTTAATTCCAGTTAACATAACATGTTATATTAGTTTGGGGTGCACAATATAGTCATTCAACAATTCCATACATCACACACACACATAACACAACCCATCCCTGAACCCACCTCCCCTCTGATAACCATCAGTTTGTTCTCAACAGTTAAGAGTCTGTTTCTCTCTCTCTCTTTTTTCCCTTTGCTTGTGTTTTGTTTCTTAAATCCCACATATGAGTGAAATCATATGGTATTTATCTTTCTGTGACAATGCTCTTAATCCTCTTCACCTAATTCCCCTATCAACACACCCATCTCTCTTCTGGCAAGTACCAGTTTATTCTCTGGATTTAAGAATCTGTTTTTGTTTTGTTTTGTTTTGTTTGTTTTTGTTGTTGTTGTTTTCTGTTTTGTTTTGTTTGTGTGTGTGTTTCTTTGTTTTGTTTCTTAAATTCTACCTGTGAGTGAAATTTTATGACATTTGTCTTTCTCAGTCTGACTTACATCACTTAGCAATATATCCTTCAGATCCATTCATGCTGTTACAAATGGCAAGATGCCATTTTATTTTATGGCTGAATATTATTCCATTGTGTGTGTGTATGTGTATACATGTGCATATGCAGATGTGAAAAAAAATATATTCACATCACATCTTCTTTATCCATTCGTGTTGATGGATACTTGCTCTGTTTCTATAGTTTGGCTATTGTAAATAATGCTGCAATAAACATAGGGGTACATAATTTTTTTGGATTAATGTTTTCATATTCCTTAGGTGAATACCAATTAGTGGAACTTCTAGATCATATGGCAATTCTATTTTAATATTTTGAGAAACCTCCATACGTGGTTACACCAGTTTGCATTCCCATCAATAGTGCTGACAAGTGTTTCTTTTCCTATACATCCTTTCCAAAACTTGTAGGTTTTATTATTATTATTATTATTATTATTATTATTTTAGCCATTCTAGTAGGTGTGAGGTGATATCTCATTGTGGTTTTGATTTGCATTTTGCTGATGATGAATGATGTTGAGCGTCTTTTCATGTGTCTGTTGGCCATCTGTACGCCCTCTCTGGAGAAAGTTCTAGTCATGACTTCTGGCTAGTTTTAATTAGATTATTTGATTTTATTGTATTGAATTGTATTAATTATTTGGATATTAACCCCTTATGGGATATATCATATGCAAACATCTGCTCCCATTCTGTGGGTTGTCTTTTAGTTTTGTTGATGGTTTCCTTTGCTGTCCAGGAGGTCTTTACATTGGAGTAGTCCCAATAGTTTAACGTTGTTTTTGGTTCTCTTGCCAAAGGACACCTATCTAGAAAACTGTTTATATGGCCAGTGTCAAAGAGATTACTGTCTTTGTTTTCTTCTAGGAATTTTATTGTTTCAGGTCTCACACTGAGGTCTTTAATCCATTTTTAGTTTATTTTTGGGTATGGTATAAGGAAGTGGTCCAGTTTCATTCTTCCCCCAAAAGTATGGCTTGAAGACAAGGCCTTTTTTCCCCATTGCATATCCTTACCTACTTTGTTGTAGATCAATTAACCATACAAGTATGGGTTTATTTCTGGACTCTCTAAACTTTTCTATTGATCTATGTATCTATTATGCTAGCACCATACTGTGTTTTGATTACCACAATTTTGAGTATATCTTGAAATTTAGGATTGTGATACCTCCAATTTTGTTCTTCTTTTTCAAGATTGTTATGGCTATTCAGGTTCCTTAATGGTTCCATACAAAGTTTGGGATTATTTGTTCATTTTTGTGAAAAATGCTTTTGGTATTTTGGCAGAGTTGCAATGAATCTATGGATTGCTTTGTTTAGTATGGAATTTTAACAATCATGAGTCTCTCAACCCATGAGCATGGGATATCTTTCCATTTGTGTCATCTTCAATTTCTTTCATCAATGTTTTATGGTTTTTGGTGTACATGTTTTTCATCTCCTTATGTTTATTCTTGGGTATATTATTATTTTGGGTGTTTTGTAAGTGGGATTTTCTTTTTCTCAATTTCCCTTTTTGCTACTTTATTATTTGTGTATAGAAATGCAGCAGATTCTGTATATTAATATTGCACCCACCAACTTTACCAAATTCATTTACTATTTCTAGCAATTTTTGGGTGGAGTCCTTAGGATTTTCTGTATATAGGATCATGTCATCTGTAAATAGTGAAAGTTTTACTTCTTTCTTACTAGTTTGTGCCTTTTTGTGTGTGTGTGTAGTTTCTTTGGCTAGGAATTGCAGTACTTTGTTTAATAAAAGTGGTGAGAGTGGACCTTCCTGTCTTGTTCCTGATCTTAGAAGAAAAGCTCTGTTTTTTCCCCACGGGGTATGTTAGCTGTGTAGTTTTTATTATATTGAGGTGTGTTCCCTCTAAATCTATTTTGTTGAGAGTTTTTACCATGAAAAGATGTACTTTGTCAAGTTCTTTTTCTGCATCTATTGAAATGACCATATGGTTTTTATCATTTCTCGTTAATGTGATGTGTCACATTGATTGATTTGCAAATATTGAGCAATCCTTGTATACCTAGAATAAATCTTATTTGATCATGGTGAAAAAAATTTTAATTAAGTTTTTTAATTTAAGTTTAAATTAAGTTTAAACTTAATTGCATTAAGTTAAATTAGTTTAATTTAAGTTTTTTTTAAATTTCCATATAGTTAATATACAGTGTTGCTTTAGTTTCAGATGTACAATATGGTGATTCAACAATTGTATACATTACTCAGTGCTTATCATAAGTGTATTCTTTAATCCTCATTGCCTCTTTCACAGATCCCACCACCTACCTCCTCTTCATTAACCACCAGTTTATTCTCTAGAGTTAAGAGTCTATTTCTTGGTTTGTCTCTCTCTCTCTCTTTATTTTTTTTCCCTTGATTCATCTTTTCTTTGTTGTTTCTTAAATTCCACATATAAGTGGAATCATATGGTATTTTTCTTTCTCTGACTCACTTATCTCAATTAGCATTATACTTTTTAGCTCCACTGATATTTTTGCAAATGGCAAGATTTTTTTTATGGTTGAATTATATTCCATTGTATATATATACACACAATCTTCCTTATCCATATCCAATCTAAAAATTCAAGATTTTTTTATGGTTGAATTATATTCCATTGTATATATATACACACAATCTTCCTTATCCATATCCAATCTAAAAATTCAAGATTTTTTTATGGTTGAATTATATTCCATTGTATATATATACACACAATCTTCCTTATCCATTCACTTGTGCTGCTTCCATAATTGGCTATTGTAAATAATACGTCAATAAACATAGGGGTGCATGTATTCCCTTGAATTAGTGTTTTTTATATATTTGGGATAAATACCTGAAGGTGCAATTACTGGATTTTAAGAAACATTTTTAACTTTTTGAGGCATCTCCATACTATTTTCCACAATACACCCATTTGTACTACTACCAAGAAGCAGTGCAAGAGAGCTCCCCTTACTCCACATCCTCCCCAACTCTTGTTTCTCATGTTTCTGACTTAAGTCATTCTGACAGGTGTGAGGTGACATCTCATTATGATTTTGATTTGCATTTTGCTGATGATGAGTGATGTTGAGCATCTTTTCATGTGTCTGCTCACCATCTGAATGTCTTTTTTGGAGCAATGTCTGCTCATGATTACTGCCCATTTTTAATTGGATTATTTGTTTTTTTCTTAAATGCTGAGTTGTATAATTTTAATATATTTTAGATACTAATATTTTATCATAGATGTCATTTGAAAGTATCTTCTGTGATTCAGTAGGTAGTCCTTTATTTTTGTTGAAAATTTCCTTTATTGTACTGTAGATTTTCATTTTGATGTAGTCCCAATAGTTTATTTTTGCTTTTGTTTCACTTGCTACATTTGGTTCAGAGAACTTACTGCTTGTGCTCTCTTACAGGATTTTTTTTTTTTTTCATTTCAGGTCTCACATTTAGGTCTTTAATCCATTTTTAATTTATCTTTATTTACGGTGTAACCCAGTGGTCCACTTTCATTCTTTTGCATAAAGCCGTCCAGATGAAGAGGCTGTCTTTTCCCCACCATATTCTTTACTCATTTATCAAAGATTAATTGACTATAAACATGGGTTCATTTCTCAGCTATCTATTCTATTCCATTGATGTATATGTCTATTTTTGTGCAGTACTATATTGGTTTGACTACTACAGCTCTGTAGCATAACTTGAAATCTGGAATTTTTGATAGCTCCAGATTTCTTTTCCTTTTTCAAGATTGTTTTGGCTGTTTGAGATATTCTGTTGTTCAACATAAATTTAAGAGTTGTTCGTACTGCTTCTTTGAAAAACGTTATTGAAAATCCTTTTGCTAGGGATTACATTAACTCAGTAGATTACATAGATAATATTGGCATTTTAACAGTATTTTTCTTCCAGTCCATGAGGTTGGAATATTTTTCTACTTGTTTGTGCCATTTTCAATATCTGTCATTAATGTTTTATATTTTTCAGAATACAGATCTTTCACCTCCTTGGTTAAGTTTATGCCTAGGTATTTCATTATCTCTGTTGCAGTTGTAAATGTGATTACTTAATTTCTCATGTTGCTTCATTATTAGTGTATAAAGTGCCACATATTTCTGTATGTTGATTTTGTATCCTGCAATTTTACTGAATTCATTTAACAGTTCTAATAGTTTTCTGGTGAGAATTTATTTTGGTGAGACTTGTTTTTTCTGTATATAGTTACCATGTCATCTGTAAAGAGTGAAAGTTTTACTTCTCCCTTACCAGTTTGGAGGTCTTTTATTTCTTCTTCATATCTAATTACTCTGGCTAGAACTTCCAATACTAAGTTAAATAATAGTGGTGAGAATGGACATCCCTGTTCCTTACCTTAGGGGAATCAGTCTGCTTTTCACCATTGAGGATGATGTTAGCTGTTTGTTTTTCATATATGTCCTTTATTATGTTAATGTATGTTCCATCTAACTCTATTTTGTTGAGAGTTTTTATTATGAGTGGATGTTGTACTTTGTCGAGTGTTTTTTTTTTTTTCTCCTTGAATCAATTGATCTATTGAAATGATTATTTGGCTTTTATTCCTTCTTTTATTGATGTATCACATTGATTGATTTGTGAATCTTGAACTACTTTGCATCCCAAGAATAAATCCTACTTTCTTGTGGTGAAAAATTTTTTAATATATCATTGGATTCAGTTTGTTAATATTCTGTTGAGGATTTTGCACCTATGTTAAACATAGATATTGACCTGTAATTCTCTCTCACCTTTTTCTTTTTTGGGGGGTAGTATCTTTATTTGGTTTTGGTATCAGTGTTATGTTACCTTTATAGAATGGTTTTGGAAGATTTATTTCCCCTACTTTCTTTTTTAATAGCTTAAGAAGAAAAAAATATTAACTTTTCTTTAAATGTTTGATAAAACTTGCCTGTAAAACCATCCAGTCCTAGACTTTTGTTTGTTGGGAGTTTTTACTGATTCAATTTTCTTTTCTTTTTTTTTTAAAGATTTTATTTATTTATTCGAGAGAGAGAGAATGAGAGAGAGAGAGCATGAGAAGGGGGAAGGGTCAGAGGGAGAAGCAGACTCCCTGCCGAGCAGGCAGCCCGATGCGGGACTCGATCCCAGGCTTCCAGGATCATGACCTGAGCCGAAGGCAGTCGCCCAACCAACTGAGTCACCCAGGTGTCCCCTGATTCAATTTTCTTGCTGGTAATGTCTATTCAAATTTTCTATTTATTCCTGATTCATTTTTGAAGGTTATGTTTCTAGGAACTTACCCATTTCTTCTACATTATCTAATTTGTTGCCATATAATTTTTCATAATATTCTCTTATAATCCTTTATATTTCTGTGGTGTCAGTTGTTAGCTCTCCTCTTTCATTTCTTTCTCTCTTTTTTTAAGATTTTATTAATTTATTTGACAGAGATCACAAGTAGGCAGAGGGGCAGGCAGAGAGAGAGGGGGAAGCAGGCTCCCTGCTGAGTAGAGATCCCGATGTGGGGCTAGATTCCAAGACCCTGAGATCATGACCTGAGCCGAAGACAGAGGGTTAACCCACTGAGCCACCCAGGCACCCCTCCTCTTTCATTTCTGATTTAATTATTTGAGTCCTGTCTCTGTTTTGCTTTATTTTGTTTTGTTTTTGATGAGTGTATATATAGTTTATCAATTTTGTTGATCTTTCCTGAGAACTAGATCCAGGTTTTATTGTGTTTTGTTGTTGCTGTTGTTTTATTTTGTTGTGTTTTTTAGTCTCTATGCCTTTTATTTCTACTCTAATGTTTATTGTTTCCTTTTCTCTCCTGACTTTGGGTTTTGTTTGTTCTTCTTTTTCTAGCTCCCTTTATTTGAGACTTTTCTTGCTCCTTGAAGCAGGTCTATATTACCATAACCTTCCATCTTAGAAGAGATTTCGCTGCATTCTGAAGGTTTTGGAACATCCTGTTTTCATTTTTATTTTTCTCTATTTTTTGTTTGTTTGTTTGTCTTAGTATTTTCTCTTTGATTTCTTGGCTGTGCCATTTATTGTTAGGTAACTTGCTATTTAACCTCCATGTATTTGTGGTTTTGGAATTTCTTTTGTGTGTGTGGTTGATTTCTCTTTCATAGTGTTGTGATCAGAAACGATGCATGGTATGATTTCAATCTTTTTAAATTTCTTGAGTTTTTTGTTTGTTTGTTTGTTTTTGTTTTTGTTTTTGATGGCCTAATATATGATCTATTTTGGAGAATGTTCAATGTACACTTGAAAAGAATGTGTATTCTACTGGTTTGGGATGGAATATTCTGAACTGAATATATTTGTTAAATCCATCTGGTCCAACGTGCCATTCAAAACCACTGTTTTTTTTTTTTTTTTTTTTTTCTTTTTTCCTGAATAACCTATCATCCATTGATGTAAGTAGAGTAGAGTACTATTATTGTATTACTATCAATTTCTTCCTTTATGTCTGTCAGTAGTTTATGTTTTTGGGTGTTCCCATTTAGGTTCATAAATATGTACAATTATTATATCTTGTTGAACTCTTCTGTTTATGATTATGTATTGTTCTTTTTTGTTGTTACTGTATTTGTTTAAAGTCTATTTTGTCTAAGATTTGCTGCCCCAGCTTTCTTTAGACTTCCATTCATATGACAAATTTTCCCATCACTTCATTTTCAATCTGCATGTATTTTTAGATCTGAAATGAATGTCTTGTAAGCAGCATATGCATAGATATTGTTTTTTATCCATTCAGTCACCCTATATCTTTTGATTGGAGAATTAGTTCATTTATATTCAAAGTAATTATTGATAGGTATGTAGTTATGGTCATTTTGTTGTTTGTTTAAAGGCTGTGTTTGTAGTTTTTCTCTGTTTCTTCTCTTCTCTCTTCTTGTGGTTTCATAACTTTCTTTGGTGATATGCTTTGGATTCCTTTTTCTTTATTTTTGCCCATTATAGGGTTTTTGATTTGTGGCTACCGTTAGGTTTATATATAACATCCTGTGCATATAACAGTCTATGTTAGGTTGATGGTCACTTACGTCTGAACCTATTCAAAAGGCACTAAATTTTTACACCCTCCTCATATTTTATTTATATGATGTTATATTTATATCCTTTTATTTTGTGAAATCCATGACTGATTTTTATAGATAAAATTGATTTTACTGCCTTTGTGCTTCAACCTCTGTACTGGTTTTATAAGTTATTAATCTGGTAGTTTTAATATGCTTATATATACCTGTGAAATTTTATCCTTTCTTCATTTTCTTAGTCCTGATTGTGGATTTTCCTTTCCACTTAAAGAATTATCTTTAACATTTATCATAATTCTGATTTAGTGGCAGTGAACTCCTTTAATATTTGTCTGTCTGGGAAACTCTATATTTCTTTATCTTCTGAATGATAGCCTTGATGGATAGACTATTCTTGGTTGTAATTTTTTTTTTTCCTATTAGTACTTTGAATATATGACACCACTCCCTTCTAGCCTGAAAAGTTTCTGCTGAAAAATCAGGTAATAGCATAACAGGGTTTCCCTTGTATATAAATATTTTATTTTGCTTCTTTTAATATTCTCTCATTTTTCCTACTTTTTGCTATTTAATCTTATATTTATCTTTAATTTCTGTATTCTTATTTATTTATTTATTTAACTTTTTATCATTTAAATTATTATGTGTCTTGTGGACTTTTTTAGTTCAATTTTGTTGGGTACACTCTGTGCCTCCTGGAATGGAAATCTGTTTCCTTTTTAGACTAAGGAAATTTTCAACTATTATTCCTTAAAAAAATAAAAATTAAAAAAAAAATCTGCCTCCTTTTATTTCTCTTTTCCTTCTGAGATCCCTTTAATGCAGATGTTATTAACCTTGATGATGTCTCTGAGTTCCCTTAACCTATTCTCAGGGTTTTTGTTTGTTTTGTTTAATTTATTTTTTTCTATTCTTGTTTTTTTTTTATTCTTCTTTCATTTTTTTTTCCTTGCTCAGCTTGGTTATTCTCCATTACTCTGTCTTTCACCTTATTCTGCTTTCTTTTAGCATTTTTATAGATTTCAGTTCCTTTAGTAAAAGTCAGATCTATTGGAGTAACTTTTACAGTACAGATCATCTTTTTTCTTAAATCCAGGAAAAAATCTTAATGATAAATGGCTCATAAAATTTAGTCATGTAGTACTATCTTATTCAAAGAAGGATAGTATAAACAGGAACTTGAGTATTAACAATCATCTCTCGAAAATTCTTAAATAATTTGTGTAAAACTATAATTCATTCTTTAAAATGCTCCATATTTCTATTCTCTACTACCTCAAATGTTCTCTACTACCTCAAATGACTCCTATTCCTCAAAATGAACCTGTTTTACACCATTAGCCTTTTGACAACACCAGCTGTCTCTCAATCTCTAGTCCCTTTCTGGTCCCCATGTTCATGCCCTTTATGATCTTAGTTAAAAAACAAAACAAAAAAACAGTGAGCACCTGGAATTTGTGAAGAGTAATATCATTTCCAAGGAAACTTGACCCCTTATGAGGTGCTTTTTTGTTTCTTTTTTTTCTAATAAGGTTTTGAGAATAATTCTTGACTTTCTTTTAAGCAGAAAAGGTGTCTCTGAGCAACTGAGAATATCTGTGCTAGAAATTTTTAGTTTTTAAATTTAGATACATACTCATGAATCATTTGCATATTATTCAAGAAGTAGGTCTATGGGTATATAAGATATTACTTTATTTTTTACTAAAGTCCATATTACAAAAATGTTGGTCCTAATTAGTGGTCAAATGAAGTTTTCTAGTACATATAAATATATTTCTGTATCTTCTAGATGTGATTTTCTGAATATTATTGAAATTATTTCTTAAATTGTTTTAATATATTTTTAGTAGTGTGTGTAGGTACCTTTAGACAAGTGATTATGATTTATGAAAGAACCATCTATCAGCAGATTTGAACTAGAAAACATACTACTACCTACTTTGATCTTTGGTTTATCTGTTTCTATGAACTATACTTTGGCTGCTTTCTGAAAATATTAATTATAGCACTTTACCATTATGCTAAGTATATTGCTGTGAGTTTTATAAAATTATTAACTAAAATCTTTGTGTGAAAGATTTGCTTTTGTTCCTCTATGTGCTATTGTTTAACTTGCTAAAAACACCTTTTTCAAATTCTTCTCATTGAGTCCTTTGTTCTCTTGGTTGCATTTTATGTGAAAATATAATTAAATTTGTAAAAAAAAATGAATTCAGGGGCACCTAGGTGGCTCAGTTGGTTAAACATCTGACTTCAGCTTAGGTTCTGAGATCCTGCCCTGCATCAGGCTCCCTGCTCTGCAGGGAGTCTACTTCTACCACTCCCTCTGCTCCTCTCCAGCCCTGCTCATATTCTCTGTCTCTCTCTCTTTCTCAGTCTCTCTCTCAAATAAATAAATAAAATCTTTTTAAAAAATGAGTTCATGGTACATTTTCTATTCTAGGGGACAGGGAAATATAACAGTAGGAAGGGATAGTGAAGGAGAGAGTAGTAAGAAAATGAAAAATGTATCTAGCAATATATTCAAGTCACATTACCTTTTTTTCTGTATATTTTGTCTTTCATCATCAAAATATCTTCCCAATTTAAAATTCAGGTAACATTAAATTTTTAGTTTTTGTTGTTGTAAGATCTACACATTTAATCAATACTGGTTAACTATTTTACATACTATAACATTGCTTTATATGATTATTTTTTATTTATCTTATACATCAACACTGAAAGTCAAAGTATATTGTCTTTATATTAGTCACTTACGGTTGCTATAACAAAACACTATACTGTGTGGCTTAAACAACAAATTTATTCTCTTACAGTTCTGGAGGCTATAAATCTAAGATCATTGTGTTGGCAGAGTTGGTTTCTGGTGAGATCTCTCTGGCTTGCAGAGAGCTACCTTCTCACTATACCCTCTCATGGCCTTTGCTCTGTACAGGAGCACTCCTGGTGTCTCTTCTTATAAGAACTGAAGTCCTATTGGATTAGGGGCTGCAATAGACAGAATGCTCTACATGGTTTTTTGACTGTGTGGTGTGTCAGTGCTTCTAACTCTTTGTTGTTCAAGGGTCAATGATATAAAGAAATAACACTTTTTTTAATCATTGTCACTGAATTACAGAGTGGGTAGTGTCCTTAGCAATAGCCTGATGATTAAGTGATGTCCCTCAGTGCAATCTTGTGATATAGATGAAAGCACAATTTAGTGAAAGCTATTAATTGGTATTTCATATGAAAATGTCCTTGGATTAAGTCATTCAGAGCCAAGACAATAAATTCAAGTACCAAGAACACTATATAAATTTGTAAAATTTCAGAGTATAAGGCTGTAGAATGAGGTGGTATTTGTATACCATGGGGGTATATATTTCCCACCTAAAGGCACTCAGATATGTTAAATGTCTGAACACACTGTGTCAGGGATAACATTTAGGCTGCAGACCCCCTACTTTCCATTCTCTCCTGTAGTCTATAAAGAATGGGGAAGTGGTTTTTCCAGACATCCTTCTAAAATCTTCTATGATTTGGGGATTTTGTTAAAATGCAAACCATTTGCAGTCTATAATACAGGCTAATTTTCCTTTCTAGTACATGACATAAAGTGTTTTTTCATTATTTCAAATTCCTGTGTCTTGATAACCAAGGCATATTAGTTTCTTATGCTCTCATAATAAAGCAGCACTAACTAGAAGTATTGAACATCATAAACATTAGTCTCACAGTTTTGGAGGTTAGTAGTCCAAGATCAAAGTGTTGGCAGGATTGGTTCCTTCTGAGGGAGAATCTGTTAAACCTCCCTCCTGGCTCTGTGGTTTATTGGAACCTTTAGTGTTCTTTGGCTTCTGTTGCACCACCCTGATCTCTGCCTTTATCTTCACATGGCAGTCTTTCTGTGTGTATCTGTGTCCAAATTTCCTCTTAATAAGGACACCAGTCATATTGAATTAGGGGCTCATTCTATTCCAGTATGACCTTATCTTAACCAATTACATGTGCAATGACTCTTTTTCCAAATAAAGTCACATTTATTATGTACAAGGGGTTATATACTTCAAAATATGAAATTTAAGGAAACACAGTAAAACTCATAATACAATGACTGTATCAACTAAAATTCTTTTTTTTTTTCCTTTTAAGATTCCATTTATTTATTTGACAGAGATATACACACCAAAAGTAGGAACACCAGCAGAGGAAGTGGGAGAGGGAGAAGCAGGCTTCCTGCTGAGTAGGGAGGCTGACGCGGGGCTCTACCCCAGGACTTTGGGATCGTGACCCAACCCAAAGGCGGACACCTAATGACTGAGCTACCCAGGTGCCCCATCAACTAAAATTCTTGACTAAAAGAATGACACTCTCAATTGCCACAGTGAGCTCTGCCCTTCACACATTCTCCTGCATTTTCCTTCACTCGTTATATAAATTAATGAATAACTAAAAGAAAATAAATTTAAAGTCCCTTCCTCATATAATTAAGAGTTTCTGAATTTCTGTAACACAAATCATTCAGAAGCTGATTAAAATGATATTGAAAATCCCTCCATAGCCATCGCAATTGTGGATGAGTGTCAAGGAATAGATGTTTGTATTGGGCAGGGGTATGTCAGGGGCAAGTGTGGACATTCCTGCTGGGTATGGGGAAATGATCCCTGAAATGGAAGTAAAGTAGAAAAGATATTTCACTCCAGAGAGAATTGGGAGTGAGCTGGAAACAGAAATGCTTCACCTATATCAACACAGGTCGTGGGAGATGGATTTGTGTCTCAGGAACTTGCAGAGTTTTGCAGCAAGTTTCCTCAAATTTGCAGGAGAACTGAAGATAGCACTGGTCAGCAAAAGGGATGATTGACCCCAGAGTGCATCAAGTGACTTGGTGAAACCAAGAGTATTTCAGAGGTTTGTAACTCACTGATTATAGAAGGACTGGTTTACAGGGATACATTTTGCTGGTCAATCCTCATGTAGACAACTCCTCACTCAGTACACTTCTGACTAAAACAAACACACAAAAATAGACTTCCATAACCTTTACCTTCATGGGAAAGTCTGAGGGCTCTTAGTTCCAGGCAACTGTGCTCCAAATCCAAACTCCTGTATTTAGCTCTCAAATCTAGCCTAAACAGAACCTCACTTATTTCCCCCCAAATTTGGCCTGTTATAAGGAGTAGATAAAAACTTTTCACCCTGGCTAGCTACCAATGTAAGGATCAGGTAAAGATTTACTTACAGAATCATATAACTCAGGAAGAGCTGATTCTGTGACCTGGGCTGCAAGGGGGAAGGAGCCACTTGTGTTCATGAGGGAATTCATGGGACAAGTAGTGGCTCACATGTGCCTGATTTAATAATGGTTTTCAGCTTCTCAGACCCAACTGCTCTACTCCTGGCTTGAATAGATCTTAGATTCTCAATGTTAGGATGTCTCAAAATCACATGGTGAGGTAGTTAAAGTACCAGTTCATAGATTTCAGCTTAGAATGTCCAGTTTCAGGCCAGGTATAGAACATTTGTTTTGATCTTGGTACACATAACAGATTTAGTTTGTGATTTAGTTATTAGACAGTTTGATTAGATTAATATTATTTTTCAGTATTCCATACCTTAATTATGGTTATCAGTTCATAAGGAATACATGGAGAAAATATTTTTTAAGTTAATAGAAGGTAAAAATTCTCACTTGAGCTTGCTTAAACTTAGACCCTTCCCCTGAATTAGTTTTTGGTATGTTATGTGGCTTTTTAAGACCCTTTTAAATGTATTCACATATACATGAATGTTTAAAACATCATTTTGCTGTATTGAGGTGGATCTTCTCATATGTATGGATACCATATTAATTTTTGGAAATTATTGAACACATTTTTATTCTCAGATTGATTCTTTTTCAATCAATGCAAAAATTGCAATATTCTAAAGAACAATGCTTAAAGTAAATTACGTATTTTGTTTTTAATTGAATTTTTTATATGAGAGTGATTCCCAAAGTCACTTAAAAATATTAATGACAATTTGTATTAATTTTCTTGCCAACAGTTGGATAAATACAAGCATTGATGTCCAGATGCTATAATTCTCAAAGTCCTGGTTGCTTTGGGAATGTTTGCACTTTATTAAGTGGATGACAAGATAAATTGTATCCATGGTATATTATTATACAGGCATTTTATTGGTTTTATAGTAGAACTGGTATTTTTATATTAAATATGATAGAGATTTATTTTCAATTATAGGATTTTTTTCTGGAAGCAATACTTTTGAAGCAAATTATAAAGTTAAAGAGAGAATTTATTTAAATCATACATCATCTTAGAGAACATTGAGGGTTTGGAAGGTAATTTTATTTATAGTAGTGTTCTCTGTTGTTTCTTTAATTTTGGCACTTTTTTTCTATATTATTATGTAGTTATTTCATATTTCTTGTATGGATGTCATCTTCCTAATATCCTATAAACTTCTTGAGAGAGGAATCTTGTTTATTATTTTTCTAATATACCCAAGAGTGAATTCCAAGCACTGCATTTGGTCTACAATGGATGCAGAAAATGTAGAGGGATTTTTCTATGGAGTGCTTTTTAGCTCTGTTCTCAGTGAGTCTTTGAATGCTTCTTCTTGTGCCATTTAGGAATCTCTCACAGTAGATAGTATTAACATCTCATTCACCATCCTGCTTTTTTGTACTTAACACTTTCAAATGTTCAAAAGACCTTCAAACACTGGATCATTGTTTAGTATTCCTTATTTTCTGTGTAATTTATACTCTGCTTATTTTTATTGGCAGTAGTCTACCATAACATTACTCTAATTAATGCCAGCCCTCCTTTTCACACTACACTGTTACATATAATCCTCTCTCGGATGGGGATTCTATCTCTGTTTGGAGTATTTAAAGTGGATCACCGTGTGTGAATGAAGGTAAAGCTAAAGACTGTCCTCAGAGTGGAGTATATTTTTACTTTTCAGTTGCCAGTCAACTTCTCTTATCATGAATGTTTAACCTCAGTTACCCAATTTCTAAGTTGGAGGTTATGATAATAACAAATGGCCAGTTGAAAAGTGGAAGTAGTCGAGATAGTTACATAGTGGAATGAGTTTTTCCCTGATCAGTTGGGTAATAAAGTCATTTTGTGCTTTATGTAAAAACAATAAGATAACTCCAGAAAAGTCTTAAAGAGTGCTTTTCTCTGTGTGTGTTTTTGTATGTCTGTGCATATATCTAGCATCAGATAATGTTTGAACAAGAACCTTACCATAAATCACTTTTTAGGTAAGGAAACTGAGAGTTACTGGTGTTCAAAAGATTTGTTAAAGTTAGCATACAAATAATATTTTAGCTTTATCCTGTTTCTCATAAATGTCAAGGATAGCTTTTCTCCATCCCTACACTGTGATATATAAGTCATCCTTTCTAAGATTAATAACCTTTGCCAAGATTGGAGTTGATTTATGCTCTGGCTCTGTTGGCAACAGAGGCCTCCCTACCCCAGCCCTCATCAGCTACATTGATTGGGCACCAGAGCTTCCCCCAGCCTGCTGCTTAAGCAGATGCTAATGGGCAAATGAGCCACAGCAGGGGGGCAGGCTGGGGTGATCTTCATTCATTAGCAACTGTTCAAGCAGCAGGCTGAGGGAATCTGCAGATGCTGAGAAAGACTCTAGGATGAACATTGACCTCAAAGGTACTTGTGAACAAAACTTCAATTTTCGGGTTACCAGAATGTCAGGTTGCTATGTTTACCAAAACTTATATCCTGTGATATATGGTATTTAATGGGGTATATTCTTTTTAACTCTTTTTACATTGATGTCAATGCATGAATTAAAGTCAGTCAAGGTCAGATTTTTGGTTCAAAGCCAGTGTCTTGTGAAATTGCCTAGTCATAATAATCACATCAGGTATTGCAAGTAGCAGATTCTAAATCAGTGGGACTTGGAGAATTTGTATTTTAAAAAAGATTTGTTGTGGAATATTTTATAATTGAGTGAGGACGGAACACATTTTCTTTTTCCTTTCACAAGTTTGATCAAAAGTTTTATTTTGAGGGAATATATTTTTCTAAGCAGATACCTCAAAATGTTGTCCAGTATCTCCTTTGCTAGAATTACCCAAAGGATCACTAAGAATGCAGCAAACACATATCTCCATGGCTCTACTGAATGAGAATCTCTGGGGAAGAACCTGGGAATTTATGTTTTAAGCAAGGGTTTTTAGGCTCAAGTTTGAGAAATATGAGTGAATAGCAAGTACAAATCTGGCAGAAAGGGCAGATTCCAACCTGTTTGAAAACACTAAGAATTTCTTCTTTGAAATGAGCTCTTTCTTCCTAAAGGATCAAAGGTAGATTTACAACACCACCTATTAAATTATCAGCTAACTTTCTGAACATTGAATGCCTATAGAATTGTTTTATCCTTCCCTGCTTACCTGATGTGTGTGCTTTTTCTTAAATGTAATGCTATCTGAATTTCCTTAGGAAACATTATCTGTTTTCACCTCTGCAGTCAAAGTATGCACACTTTAGGAGATGGTTCTTGTTGGATTATTTGGATTGCTGCACATAAGTATACTTGATGTTTGACTTTATAAATAGCTAATTAAAATCATTATCAGATGTCTTTAATTTTTTTAAAGATTTTTGTTTATTTATTTGACAGATAGAGATCACAAGTAAGCAGAAGCAGGCAGAGAGAGAGGAAGGGAAGCAGGCTCCCTGCTGAGCAGAGAGCCCTATGCAGGGCTCGATTCCAGGACCCTGAGATCATGACCTGAGCCGAAGGCAGAAGCTTTAATCCACTGAGCCACCCAGGCGCCCTAGATGTTTTTAAGTTAATACTAGATCACTGTACTAGTTTCTTAAAGCTATGGTATTAAGTTACCACCAGCTTGGTGGTATAAACAACAGAAATTTTTTCTCTCATAGTCTGGAGGCCAGAAATCTGAAATTAAGTTGTCACAGGTTTGCTTCCTTCTGGAGGATTGGAGAAAGAATCTGTTCAATGCCTCACTCCTAGCTTCTTAGGGTGCTGGCAGTTTTTGATATTCCCTGGCTTTAAGATGTATAACTTCAATATCAATCTGAGTCTTCACATGTTTGTTCTCATATGTCCATGTCACCAGTCTCTATCTCCTTTCTCTGATAAGAACATTCATCATGTCTTTAAGGGTGGGTCCTAAATCCAAGATGACCTTATCCCAGTATCCAAATAAGTTCACATTCATAGATATCTGGATTTAGGACATGGACATACTTTTTCAAGGGACATTGTTCAATCCACTGAATCACCGAATGCTAAAGATAATTGCCTAAGGAAAGATTTGTAGCCATTATTAAACATATACATACAACTATGTTAATTATAAGTTTTATGCATATTTTTTCAAGACTTTCTTTTAGGCAAAACTAAAACAAAATAGTATGTTCAGGCTTTTTTGAAAGAGTTTAAATGTTCCCCTAACTTGAAAGATATTAACTACCTTCACACTTATATGATATAAGCATGAATTATAAATTAGAATGGAACTTTGGAATTGAAATAAATTTAGCATGTTCATTTTTTGTTAGATATAACTAATTGTCAAACCCAGTCACCAACTATACTGAATTTGGTGCGCTCTCTCTCTCTCTATATATATATAGTCACATCTAGTCAGGTTTTTAGAAGTGAGCGTTATTCAAATTTATTTTTATGTGAACTTAGAAATGTTTTGTGCATTTTATCTAATATTTGTTCAAATCCATGTCAATTTTTGCTATTCAAAATAATCTTAACACCAAAAAAAATCCTGATTTTTATTTTAAGAATGACAACGACTGTAAGCTGAGATGTATATTCAACTAATGATTTTTTTTGTTTTACATTTTTTAGCTAACATAATTCCACAGTGAGCAAAAAATTTCAAGAAAACCATTAATATGTTCTTGTATTCTCATTCTTCCCTCTCCCCTCAGTATTAGAACACATGTATGGCAACTTTTAAAAAATTCTCAGTTGGTTCAATTGCTGAAGGGAGAAAATAGGTCTGCCAGCACTCTTTGCCAAGCACTGGGAGTATAACTTTCCCATTAAATTCACAAAGTGTAGTCCTTTTGGCCCCATGAGACTTAGGCTGCTTTACCTTACTGCTGTAATGAGAATATACTGACACGTTTTCATTATTAGATCAAAGGAAAAAGACGTTACATGAAGTCACTTGCAAATGAAATATCAAAAGTGGCCAGAGTATACACTTTCATTTTAATCAAATACAATTCTCTTTTTCCAGAATCAATAGAGGAAACCAAAGAAAGGAGACACGTGGTCTGAAATTAATACAGCTGGTGAAATCAGACTTAAAGCGGGTCCATTTATTCACAGTTGACTTGAATAACTGAAACTTGGATTTTATAATTAGAATATCTTAGAACAAGCAACTTACTTTATAGAGGGACACAAAAAAGTAACAGGTGGGCTTTATTAGTCTTAGTGAGTTGTACTATATTCTTGGTAATTCAACGTGAAATGGGTGAAACAGATTATTTCAAATGATCGTTTTCTTCTAAAATATAACAGCAGCATCTTCCTCAATTACATATGCATTTACTCTAAGTAATTGCCTTTATAATATTTTTTATCTTTAGTAAGCCTAATTCAGTCAGCCACATTTGTGTTCATTACTACTGTTGTTTGTTCATGATTAGTGTCACCAACTACAGCAAATCAATAAAAGTTTATTAGAGAAAGATGAAAATGTTTTTGTCATACTCTCCAGGGCTGAAAAGAACATATCAGTTCTCTCAAATTTACACGTGAAATTCTTAAAAACTTTAGGATATATTCTTTGAAAAACTGCTTATGTTTTAGAAAATTAAGAAGTCTATAATTTGCTCAAGGTATTTTTTCTTTCTCCTCCAGACTGCAAAATCTGAATGATCTTAGGTCTGACTGCTTGGATTTATATAAAAATGTGTGGCATTTTTGTGGGAATATACTTACCCATTTTCTTTCCTGGCAGTACATTGAAAGAACACATATGCCTAAATATGTACCATAGGCAACACTTGATATTTCACCATTAACTATTATGCATTTATATTTGGGAATAATCAAGTTGGTGATAATAGATATATGCTTATGGTTTGTGATTGCCCTGTTGCTTAGTCAAAATGGGTATTATATATTTCCATCTAGGTAGGATCTTTTTTCTCTTAAAGCTGACCTAAAGTCACCAGATTTCTAATTGAAAGTCAATGGCCAGATAATTACATTTGGTAGTTACAGGTACTTTGCATTATCTGTGGTCTTGTCAAATATTGCTATAGTCACCAGATTTGTACAAACCTGTGAAGAGTATCAAAGGCTGGCAGTCACATCTTTTTTCTATTGACAGATTTTATTTCAGAGTTATAAGTGTCCTCATGTAAAGCTCAGAATTTACTATAATTTCGAAGAAGAATATTAAGATAAGTACGAGTGTCATAGCGTCTTTTTTTCTAACTGATAAATTCTTTTTGTCCATGGGAAGAGGAGAAGGGGTCAGAAATAATTCCCACTACTTGGCCTGTATTTTTTTCAGGCATTTTAGCAAATTTGATTTACCTCCAAAGCAGCTAATCTGAACATTTGAGATGAATCAAGACCCTAAGTTTTTCATGGTCCTTGTTCACCATATAAATGATAACAGTGTAACTGATATATGAATTATATGTAATAAATGGAAAATAAACATACAGGCTTCCTAAATCTATATTTTTTAAAGAAAATATTGAGCAGATATATTTAAAAAGAAAACAGGTGTGCCTGTGTGGCTCAGTCAGCTAAGCCTCTGCCTTTGGCTCAGGTCATGATCCTCGTGTCCTGAGACTGAGCCCCACGTCGGGCTCTCTGCCCAGCACAGAGTCTGTGTCTTCCTCTGCCACTTTCCCCACTCATACTCTCTCAAATAAATAAAATATCAAACAAATAAAATCTAAAAAAAGAAAAAAAAACAATAGTTCATAGTCTTTGAATATATTGTTGGGGGTTAAAATAAATTAAAATTAATGAACAAAATGATGATACTGGAAGAGTAAATGCAATTTTACTTCAGTTATCTTCTCTGAAATCCTGCTTCTGATCAAAAATTACTTTGGATTATTATGGCTCCAAAATAAAATCGCAAAAACTTTTGTATGTAGAATATTCTATTAGAGAACATTTACCCTATGGTTAATAACTAGAAGAGATAAAAATAATTGCTACTCAGGTATAGTAGAGTAACTTAATATAATATAATCATTATTAAGGTAATATTAAGGGGGTTATTTTTTATGTGAAATGAAGTTTTCACCATATGATTCATCTTATTCTTAAGTGTAATCACATGGCTGTAATCATAGACAACATAAAGAAAATGGGCACCCAACAGTTTGACTATATTCTTAAAACTAAAGTATTGAACTGGGTCATTACTCTGTTGTTTTTAATCATTTGGAGTAGACATTATGACAATGTAATAATTATGCATCTGATACTTCTCCATAATACCTAATAATTAAATTCTCCTGTACTTCATTCTGGGCCCCCTTGAAATTCGTATTACTTCTTTAAAGACATCACCAAAATGCACTTAATTTTATGTGGCAGATCACTGAACCAACTGTTTCAGGAGACTAGAAACCAGAGTCAGTGTAAACTGCATAAATATCTCTTGACTCAAAGGTAATCTGTCTGCCACTGAATGTTTTAGATTCTGACATTTTTGTTTATTTGTTTAAAACGTTAACATTGCATGGGTGGCTGGTCTGGTGTAGCTGTGAGATTTGTTAACCTGAATACAAACCTGAGTCATTTGGTTTTCTTGATCTGACTAAGAATTTAAATGAGATCTAGCCACTATTGGAGAAGTCAAGGGAATTTTTAGATCTGGGTGCTTTCCTCTGAGTGAATGAATTTTATGGAATTTTACCTCTCCAAGCCTTGAAATTATAGGATAATTCAGTTGGATTTGAACTTTTAAACAATTTCCATGAATGGATCAAAAAAATCTAATTTCCACAGAGTTCCTCAAAGTGATTCCCTATGCTAGATCTTCATGTACATCCTGATTGTTACTTCATATTTCAAAACAAATCTGGAAAAGAAAAACAAAAGTGAAAAACTATCACTACGTACTTCCATTCCTAGATTTATTTTAAACCTGTAATAATCTAGACAATTTAATATTGGTATAAAGATAGACTAATAGATTAAACAATAAACTGAACTTTATCCAAATTAAAAACTGCTTTTCAAAAGACACTAATAATAAAGTGATAAATGAAGGCACCTATTATGAGTAAATATACATAAATCAAATACTTTATAAAAGACTTATATGTGAAACTTATAGACAATCCTTAAACTCAATAATAAGAAAGCAAAAAGCTCAGTAAATAAATAAGCAAAAGATTTGAACAGAAAATTTACCAAAGAAGATAAAGGGATTGAAATAAACACATGAAAAGATTTTCAACATCATTAGTAATTAGGGAATTGCAAACTAACAATATGTTACTGATAGACATATATCGAACCAGCTAAATTAAAAAGACTAACCATACTGAGTGTTGGCAAAGATTTGAAATGACTGGAATTTCATATACTTTTACTAGAAATGTCAAATGTATAACAACTTTGAAAAAAATAGTTTTGCACTTTCTTAAGATGGTTAACAATCATCTGTCATATAATTTAGTAATTTTATTTCTAGATATAACTACCCATCAATGAAAACATACTTATATAGACTTGTACATGTATGTTCATAGCAGTGCCATAAGCAACTCACAGTCACAGTAATAGAAACAACCCACATGTCCAAAAAAAGTGTGAACTAAGAAACATCTGTGAATCAGTAGGCAGGTGAATCAATAAACATTTGTGGTGTATCCTTTTAATAGATGATTACTCTGAAATAAAAAAAAAAATAACTTGTTGGTACCTACATCAATATGGATGAATCTTAAATAATGCTGTGTAAATAAAGTCAGATTTAAAAAAAAAAAAGTGTATACATCTTCTGATTTCATTTAAATGAAATTGTTGGAAATGCAATGTGATATATAGTGATAGAAAACAGGTTATCTGGAGTTTGAGCGGTTGGAAGGACTACAAAGGGGTATGGAAGAAACTTTGGGAGCAGGATAGATATCTTCATTTTCTTGACTTATTGCTGGTTCCAAAAGTTTCTTCATATTACAGATCTTATCAGGTTGTACACTTTAAATATATGCAATTTATTGTATGTCAATTATAATTAAAAGTATTAGATAATCATAAGATTTTCTGTGGGTGAAAATAAGCAGCAGAGCTTCTAAGGGAGTCAGATAAATCTGGGATTAATACAAGCTCTAACATTTATTAGCCATATTGCCATGAGAAAGTTTAAAAGCCTTTGTTTCCTCACTTATAAAATGGGAAAATAATATTTACCTAAGAGTCTCAGCTTAGGATTTAAATGTGATATTGTATACAAATACTTTATGTAACACCTAATATATTAGATTCACAATAAATATCAATTCCCCTCCCCATGGTATTTCCATCTCTAACAGACATAGTGTGCCACAAGGAAAAAAAACATTGGGAGAAATGCTGTTAAGAATTGTACAAATCATAATTTTTATTTTCCCCAGAAATGTCATGAACAACAAAGTCATGGCCCTAAGCATGTACATGACAGGCACCACTTACAGGAAAGTTTGAAAAATCATCACTGTCATTTAAAATCATACCCTGAAGGAAAAAGAAGTGTCAGAAATAGTACCCAAATAAGAAACACTACATGCCCAGATGAAAAGACAAGGTCTAAAACAGGTAACAGACCCTGTCATGAACAGGAGGAATTAGGTTATGACTAGAGACAGTAATAGTCCTTCTCTACAACTTAAGAGTTGGAAAAGTTTAAGCACTTTAAAATGAGAATGTGACCAAAAGTAGTGGAATGAAGAATGGCTGAGTCAGTGATTTTGGCAGAGTTAATGACAGAACTAGATCACCTGAAAATTCAGTCTGGCCCATTATGTAAGGGTGTTAGATCATTAAAATACCAGGAAGAAAACTGACCAAACTTCTTGACCTTAGAAGTGTGACCTAATTAAATAGATGGCAAAGACACAAAGCCATCATTTATAATATGTACACTAACATCTTTAGAATGAAAAAATTCAAGTTCATTGATTATAAAAGTGCTTTCATATGCAAAACTTTAAATATATAGGAAAACCCTCTAGGTATCTGTTCAGATAGTATGAGGGAAATCATCATGTGAGAATAAAGATAATTTCCTGCATCACTTCATGTAAAACTGCATCAGTTTATATAATGGGAATTCTCTTTAAAATAGCAAATTAGATTCTAGAAATAAAGTCGTTCTCCCAAAACGATCTAGGTGATCATCTTTTGAGGGAGTCTTTTGCTGGATCATCTCTTGCTGGAATCATACTTTACAATACTCAATAACCTTTTGTGAAAAAAAAAATCACCTCTGAATTGTATTTTGTGGTAATTTAGAACTGTACATTTTCTTAAATTCATACATTTTGTAAATTATCAACTCATTTCATCTACATTGTCTCATTTAATTGATTTTGCTTTGGAGAAGTTAAAATGTCTAAATTACACAAAGAACTTTTTAAAAATTCATCAATAAGAAAACAAACAACCAGGTTAAAAAATGGACCAAAAATCTTATCACACTTCTCACCAAAGGAGATATACAGATGGGAAATAAGCATGAAAAAAGATGTTCCACATCATATGTCATCAGGGAAATGAGAATTAAAACAAGAATGACATATCATTCTGTACCTATCATCATGGTCAAAATCCTAAACAAGGACAACACCAAATACCAACAAAGATGTAGAGTAACAGGAAATCTTATTTATTACTGGTGGGAATACAAAATAGTACACCCAATTTGGAGGATAATTTAGTGATTCTTTACAAAACTAAACATATTCTTACTATATGTACTGGCCATTGTGCTCCTTAGTATTTATACAAATGAACTGAAGACTTTTGTTTGCAAAAATATTGGACACATATGTCTATAGCAGCTTTATTCACAATTACCAAAATTTGGAAGCAAGCAGAATGTCCGTCCGTAGGTAAGTGAATAAGTAAACTGTGGTATTGCAATGATGGAATACATTCAGCTGAAACAAACAAACAACCAAACAAACAAAAAACTATCAAGCCATGAAAAGACATGGAGAAAAATTTAATGCATAATACTAAGTGAAAAAAAGCTAATCTAAAAAGGTTACCTTCTGTATAGTTTCAACTATATGACATTCTAGGTGAAGCAAAACTTTGAAGATAATAAAAAGATAAATGGTGGTCAGGGGTTAGTGATAAGGGAGGAATGAATAGGCAGAACACAGGGTTTTTTTTAGGGTAGTGACATTATTCCATATGATACTATCATGATGGGCACATGTAATTATACATTAGTGTAATCCCCTAGAATGTACAACACCAAGAGTAAACTCTAATGTAAATCATGGACTCTGATGATAATGATGTGTCATTGCAGATTCATTAATTGTAACAAATTTTACCAGCCAGCAGGGGATGCTGATTATAGGGAAGTCCTACCTGTGCAGGTGCAAGGGTTATATGGAAAATCTGTACCTTCCACTCAATTTTTAAGTTAAAAGTGCTTTAAAAGATAAAGTCTATTTTTTAGAAAAAATTAGAAAGTAACATAGACTCTTGAGACAACAGTATAAACAGATCTCTGTAAATTAATTTGACCAGTAATAAAACCTGGATATATAAGAAAAAAAACAAATTATATAGTCAAAAAAAATAATAAAACCCCACAAGGGATACTCTATAATACAGATCACAAAACAAATGTATATGTAAAGATAAAATATTTATATTTATGTGTACTTATAAACATGTTTAAATATTAGTTTGATGGGTGAGGAGAAAAACACTAAAATGTAAAAGAGGAAGGATTAAAAGCTAATTATATCCAGGCATATTTCAGTAGATGGTAGGAATATTGACTCTCTGAGTTTGCAAAACTAAATACCTGCAGTTTTCTACTGATCTAAATAGAAAATGATGTAGTGTCACATTTTCCTAGGTAGCAGGAATTTTGTCTACCTAAAGAGAAAGGAGAATTACTAAATACAATATCAACTTGTAACGGATGCTTCAAAGGAAATTTGTTCTCCCTGCACTGGCAAAATTAAAGGTGCTCTTTTCACAAGCTCTGGGAAATATATCATCATTCTTGTAGGAAATTGATACCGTACTCACAGCAGAGATGTACTTTTATGGTAGTCTGTCTGGTGTTACAAGGGATTTGTCTTATGCATTCTTCCTTTGATGTTGGTCAACACCAGCATCCTCAGAACATTCTTTGGATAAGGATATACCCTTATCTAAGGATAAGGATAAGTGGTCAGTTTTTTTGTCTTTTTCTTTAAGCAAATGTAACTGAACAAAAAGTATTGATCCTGTGACTTCATCTCATCAATGCCACACTCTAAATTAAATTAAGTGGGTCAGTAAAGTAATTCAGAACATAGACTGGGATAGAAAAAAAGAAAAAAAGGCCTTCACATGGTTAGGAAACACAGTCCCTATTATTAACTTATAATCAAATGTGTGAATTATTTCACAAAATGTACAGTTTAATGTTCACTCACATATTGAACACAAAACAATTGATTTAGTGACTTCCACATATACTCCCTCATATCAATATTATTACTGTGAAGAATTACAAATCATTTTACAAAGGAGACCCCTTTTCATCTGAAAGATGATACATTTCAGCTATCCTTTTTAGACTTAGACCTTTAGAAAAAAATGATGAAAATATTAAACTGTCAACTATATTGTGAGGAAAAAAGATATACATTTATTTTGAATTTAATTTGATTACAGTATCATTTTAGTAGTTTACACTGGAATTTCTTGAATTAACAAGAATTTGTTATGAAGACTTTGTTATCAAAGATTCATCTGTCATGAATCAGAGTACAACCAGAGAACCACAAGTATGTAAGTATTTATATAATTCATATATTCAGTAAATAATTCTATTTTGGAGTTGTTAATTGCTCATATCCAGTTTTAGCATTTCCTCTCTCTGAAAATACCATTTGTGATTTACTTGTTTATTTACTTGTTTATCTTCCTTCCTACACTGAACTGTCTATGAAAGCAAGAATTATTTATTTAATAATTGGGGTAGTCCAAGTATTTATTATGTGTCTAGCACATATCAAATGACCAAAAGAATAAATATTACACATATTTTCTTCACTATTACATGAAGAATGGATATTAATCCTTTGGTCCTTTGATGTGAAATTATTGTTTAGATTTTAGTTGCTTCCTCCTATACTTTTTTCCTATTTGGGGGGATTATTATAGATTGAGGGAAATGAAATTAAAATACACCTTAGAGAGAAGTGATTAAGTTCTAAATTGGTAAACATTCCCCAAGACTGTGATTTAATGCAGTTACTGCCCTGCAGGTAGCTTTTAATGGTTCTCATTCTCTGTAATTATTAAAGATCATTACTTTACTGTTTATATATTATTTTCTAACCACTTAAACTTATAGTTCCGGCTTCCTATTCAAGGCATGCATGTGTGTGTGTATACCAATATTTATGTGTACTGTACAGACCAAATTTAGAAAATATTTTCAGATATAACAGATAACTTTTTGATATATATATATATATGAGTTAATTTAAGCTAAGAGTCTTATTATTAGTCCTTACATTATGATATTCATGTCATATATTTGTTGACATAACTTGAAATGATCTACTAAAATAAGAAGACTGTGTTCCTTGAAAAAGATATAGGGGATTAGTTACTTTTTACAAAATATAAGTAGGATTTTGTTAAATGTTATTGAACATATAATTGAAATTGTTTTGATGTGCATGCCCTGCATATAGATTATTATGTTGTTAGTTTATCTAAATTTAAAAAATAATTTTATATAATGGAAAGAATAGGAAACCATTTCCATTTGGTTTATTTTAGGTATCCAAATGCTCTAAGACATATTACTGATTTAATAATGTCTAGGTTGTTATTTTATGAAGTGATGCTCATTTTAGTCACCAGAGCAGAAAAGCAAAGACACTACTGACAATATTTTCTCATTTAGCAATTTGAGATGCAACAGGACTTTACTAATTTGATTTAAAAGATCTATCTAAACTTCTGAGTTGAGATGATTGTGGAACTAACTGTGTACTGGAAAAGGTGCAATATTTTTGCAAATTTATACTAGTCATAACCATATTTGTTTATTTATTTTTTTTAAACTTATTCCTTCAAAATTAGTTTGTTCTTCAGAAGATAGTTCCCCGATGGATAGGAAAAAAACAAAAACGAAAACAAAAACAACAACAACAAAAACACCTAACTGATTTTACTTTTTAAAATGACAGAAACAACATTATGTCGCATTCTTAATTCAAAGCAAAGATGAAAAAGAAATTGATAATCAGGGATTATCAAGCCAATGACACCAAAAAGTGAAAAACAAAACAAACAAACAAACAAACAAAAAACAAAGAAAATTCACCCAAAGAGTATGTTTCAGTGTGGACAATGTAGAAAATGAGCAAAATGAGCAGTGTAGAAGATGAGCAAATTATCTACTGGCTGGAATAACCTTATTAACTAGATGTAGAATGAAAGTAATCACAAAATCAATCTGAAAGGAATTCATGTGATGAGATATAAAATGTAAGCATGCTATAAATGACTGTGTAAAAAGGAAAAGTAAATCAAACTTTAACTTTCCACTGGTTTATAGTATGCAAAGTATAGATTAAACAGATACACAAGAGCTAGTCATCTTGAATGGGGATATAAGAATAAATTCTGGGAAGAAGGATGTTAGAAATACAGGTTCTGTATCTCTTAATTTTCTCCCATCAAAATACATAGACAACTTCACAAAGTCCCCACTGAGCGGGGAGCCCCATACAGGGCTTGATCCCATGACCCTAAGATCATGACCCCAGCAGAGAACAAAAGTTGGATGCTCAACAGACTGAACCACCCAGGTGCCCCTTAAAATAGTTTTCAACTCAAAATAAAGATTTTTCACACATAGAAAAAACTGCACTATAAATAATGCTGAACTCCTTCAGGCATTAGGAGAGTAATGCTTGATGAAAATCTGAATCTGTACAATGAAATGAAAAGCAGAGAAAGTGATATGAATGTGGGTAAGCATAAAGAATTTTTTTTTCTTTAAATGTCTTTACAAAGAGATTGACTGTTTAAAGAAGAATATTTGGGGGTACCTGAATGGCTCAGTCGGTTGAGCAGTCCACGCTTGGTTTCAGCTTAGGTTTTTATTTCAGGCATGAGATTGAGCCCTACACTAAGGGCTCCAGAGTCTGCTTGAGATTCTTTCCCCACCCACTGCCTCCCCCTCTCCTTCCTCCCAGTTCTCCTCCCCCTTCTCACTCTTCCCCTCTCTCTTTCTTCTAAAATAAATTTTAAAAAATCTTAAAAAAAAGGAAGAAAATGCTATGATTTTTTTTTAAATTTTTTTATTTTAATAAACATATAATGTATTTTTATCCCCAGGGGTACAGGTCTGTGAATCGCCAGGTTTACACATTTCACAGCACTCATCATAGCACATACCCTCCCCAGAAAATGCTATGATTTTTTATAACATCTAGAAGTAAAATGTATGGTAATAAGGCAAGGGAAAGAAGGAGAAAGGGAAAGTATACCACATGTTCTTATACATAAATGAAGTGGTGAACTCTCACATGAAAACAAACTATAAGTTCCATAAAATACTACGGACTAGAAAGCATTCACAAAAATGTATTACAGTTAAAAGCCCAAATATAAAATTTCAGTCATAATTAAAAGAATGTGAAACAGAGAAAGCATCACACATTAAAAAATAACAAGACTTTGTTAGGTTTAAACCCAATAATATGTTAAATGTAAAAGTTTAAAACACTCCATATCAATGGCAGGAGTTGTCAGGTTGTTGAAAAATAGGTTAAAAGTAATGAATGTAAGATAATAACACCATTCTAGCACTAATTAAAACAAAGATGGAGTGCTATATTAATATTAATCAAGTAAATTTCAGAGCAAAGCACATTATCAGGGATAGTGAAAATCATTTAATAATTATAAAGTGGACATAATTCTGAACATTTATGCACTCATTAAACTTATTCAATGCATGAAGCAAAATCTCTATGAGGATGCTAAATAGTGAAAGGCTGAATGCAATTTTCCTAAAACGTATAAGGTAATGATGTCTGCTCTCATCTCTTGTATTCCACAATGATCTAGAGGATATAGCAAGTGCTACAAGGCAAGAAAAATAAGGGGTACCTGGGTGGCTCAATGGGTTAAGCCTCTGCCTTCGGCTCAGGTCAAGATCTCAAGGTCCTGGGGTTGAGCCCTGCACCGTGCTCTCTGCTCAGCAGGGAGCCTGCTTTCTCCCCTCTCTCTGCCTGCTGTTCTGCCTACTTGTGATCTCTCTCTCTGTCAAATAAATAAATAAAATCATTAGAAAAATTTAAAAAAAGCATTATTCACATCAGAAAAAAAGAAGTGCAACTGCCCATGTTCACAGACAAGTCTATATAGAAAATTCTAGAGAATCTGAACAATGCCTTTAGTAAAAGGCAATAAGCAAGTCTGGAGGATAGAACATCAATCACTATATACAAAATTTTTAAATATTTAGAAAGAACGATTTATAAGAGAGTAAGATATATAGTGGGTTTCATCTAAATTAAAATCTGTTCCTTGAGAGTCACTATAAAAGAATGAAAAAACACAAACCGAAAGAAACACAGACCGAAAGAAAATATTTACAAACCATATATCTGACAGTAAATTTGTATCCAGAATATATTAACGACTTTCAAAATTCAATAGTAAGAAAACAAACAATCTTAAAACAACAACAACAACGACAACAAAACAAAACAAACAAACAAACAACAACAAAAAAAAACACCCGGAAATTTGTGGATGGAGGAGCTTGAACTCATATATCTAGAGGCCTCACGTAAGAAGCTCTGCCTGGAAATTTGGAAGAGCTTCTCCTCTTGTTATCTTTTGTATCCTCTCTTTGATTTCTTCTAGTCTTGGGGTTCGTCTTCCTTCTCAAGTGTCCACAGCTCCTTCTTGTTCTGTATAATGTAGTCCTCAAACCATTCTGTCTGATTAGCAGTCCAGATAGTCACAGAGACAATGAGGTTTAGTGTTATCTGAAGCCCTTCCAGCTTCACCCTCACAATGTGGAAACAACTAGGTCCTTTACCTTTAAAACCACTTAAAGGCAGCTTTATATTCAGATCCTATAAAACTGGAGTAACTCTTTTTTTTGTTTGTTTGTTTTTTGCAGCAAAAGAAAAATTTGAATAAAAGATGAATATTTAGGGAAATGAGAGATTACAGCTTAGACAGCAAACATAGTCACTGAAACAGAAAGCCAGCCAAGGTCCCTGTGCTGCTTCTTTTTGTGATAACTTCTCTGGACAGGGAAGGGGAGTTGATACAGTGAGGATGAAAATCCATGATACCAAGGCTGTCATTAGTTTTTCCTATAAAGTGACTGAAGATAGGATTGGACAAATGATCAGGACCAATTGGGTCCTGCTATAGCCATTACCATACTATTGATGGGGCTTCTTCCATTCTTACTGGCAGTAAAAACTGCAATGTTTCTCTTTACTGTTTTTCAGCCATAAACTAGAATCACACAGGTATTAGCTTCCGGTTTTGTACCTATTAGCTCAGGCTTTGTTTTATTGAATACCTTTTTATTTAGTTTTACTTTAGAGCATGCCCATTTTTTTTTTTTAAGTGGGAGTGATGAGGCAAATTTAAATTTTGCCACATCATTTACCAACAGTCAGCAAATAAGTCTGTTATTCAATGTCAAGTCTGTAAAATGGAGGCATAATATATGACCAGGTGTTTGCAAATTAAATAAAAATAAGGTATATAAAATAATTCTTCCTATGAGTGATATATAGAAGTACTCTGTTTTTGTTTTTGTTTTTGTTTTTTTTCCAAATTGTTTCCTTACAGGAATGTTGACTTTAACCTATAGGTTAAAATCAAGAGACCCATTCAGAAATTACAAATTTATTGCCTGAAAAAATAGTTTAAAAGACCAACCACCACAAGAGTAATTAATCAAATAAACGTGGGAAACCTGATTTTCATATATGCCTCAAAGTTCATAATTTACATGAGGATTTAAAAGACTTCTTTCTGCTCTTCTCTAATAAATTCATTTGATTTTGTTAGAGACAGCATTTGCCAAATTTATATGACCTTTGAACATATTTTTCACATAACACCTTTTAACATAACTACAAATAGGGAACATTTATTAAGACAGGCATCATTGGAAATTTCTTTTGATTTGTGGGACAGTATAAGAAAAAAAAGAAAGAAAAAAAAGGTAGAAATGTATAAGAAAATTTTAAGCTTTCCAGCTGTAACCTAAAATATTCTTTGGGCTTTTGTAGAGATGTCTTTACATTTCTGGACCTAAGTGCTGTTTCTAAATTAACATCGACTTGAGCTAAATCTAAGTTTTCAACTATCTGGTGTTATATGGTTCTGTGCCTTATATGACTTGGAACTTAAAGATTTTAGAAGTCATCGTGGAAAAGATAAACACCAAAAGAATGTAGTAAAATGTTTATATTTATCTAAAAATTAGTTTGAGGGGAAAAAAAAAAAAGATAGCCACACTAATTCCCCAGGTAATGGTATAGATAAGGGAAAGCCAATAAAAAGGTTTTATTGTATATAATGAAAAGAGTATGATTTAGTAACTGAATTGTAAAACCTAGAGGCAAAGTCACCTATGGCTTCCCATTTCCTGCTGAGAAAGTGTTCCAGAGGCAAGAGTATGATCCTTGGAACTTATACTCTTATTTGGTAACTTACTGGCTGCTTGACTCCGTTCAGACTTTGTGGCATGGAACTTACCTTGTGAAAAATGGTAAAAATAACATGACCCTCCAGGGTTAGGTCAAGACTTGAATACAGTGTATGACACAGGTCTACCCCAAATATTGTCCCACGGGTCACTGAATCAACCTTCATTATTTTCAGTTTTTCATAAATGCCAACTGGATTTTTTCCTTAATGATGTTAAAAACTGCAGCATTATACTAACTACAATTTTCAATCTAGACCACAAATATCAAACAATGACAGTATGTTTAGTTTATGTTTAGAAAAAACAAAACAAAACAAAACAAAACCATGCATAAGACATAATGCCACCCTGACAACAACATTTTAAAGTATATGGAATTTAAGACAGTAATGTTTAGACAGTTGACAAAAATGATAGATATTTCAAAAAACAAATTTTCTTTAAAAATGTAAGAAAGAAGAGATGATTCTAAAATGCATTGGACCTCTAGAGTTATACACATACTTGATGTAGTTTAAAAAGAAATTTGAGATACATAAGAGTTATATTCTTATATAATTCCATATTTGAAAACCCTAATGCTGTGTGTTTCATCTTCCTAAATAATTATTCCCCTACGGCTTCAGTGAGTTCTTCCTATTGTCTCCAAACCAGACAGACTTCTTGAAATCACTTTCCAAATTACTTGAGACCCAGGAAAGTTTTATGGCAGATTTTCAGAGTTAGAACTGGACACCTATGGCAACTGATAGGTTATCTAAGCATATTATCATTAAGCTAACATGAACATAACCGTTCAAAGATGAATTCTTTTGTTAGACCTCCAAATATCATCTTACGGGTCACTGAATCAACCTTCATTATTTTCAGTTTTTCATATACTTTCTTTTCAGTTTGGATTATTCTTACTGTCCTTTCTATTCAAATTTTTAGATCTCTTCTTCATAGTCTTTAAATTATATTGTTCAATTACTATTAATCCTATCCCTACATTTATCATTTATAACTTTGTGTTTTCCACATTGTGATTTTCTATTTAGTTTGTTCACATACTTTCCATTTGCATACTTGATTTGTGTTTGATTTCCCTTTGCATTTTCCAGTTCACCCATTATTTTTGTTATTTTTTTTTAATTTTAGTTTTTTTTTTTTCTTAATTGTGCTTTCACCGCTACTTTGGATTCCTTATCCTCTAATTCCAACATTTCTGTCATTTCTGGATCTTTGTCTATTCATTGCTTATTATTATCTTTGTTATTAGGCACATTTTCCTGCTTATCCTCATAGTAAGTTTTTATTGTATACTGGACCCCATAAATGCTATATTTAGAGTGTCTTGATTTTTTTTTCCATTTAAGAATATTAATTTATCTTTTCTTATTGATACTTAATTTTCTGAAGGATCTGCCTTATTTTGTCAAGGCTTGTTTTTGGTTTCCTTATAATAGATCTAGAGTAGTTCCATGCATAAAATATAATTTAGTCTTGACTAAATGCCTGATATATTCACCAAGGTCTGTTGACCTTCGCTACTTTGTTCAGAACTTCTATTGCTCCCAATACCTTTTGAGTTCAAGATCTTTTGTTAGCTCCCAGTCCTCTCTCTTTCCAGAAGCTGTTTTTTTTCCAATTCTCATGGCATCTGGTTCTCAGCATGCATACACATGTGAAAAAAGACTCAAAGGGATTCTTATGTAAATTTCTAAAATGTTTTTGTTCAGTGTTCTCCCCTCTGTTATCTTATGTCACATATTACTGTTACATTTCAGAAGCCTCAAACTGTCATCTTAGCCTAGTGAGATCCTAGTGGGATCCTAGTGAGATCACAGCTGTCTGTGATCTCACTAGTAGTACTAGAAGGCAAAAAGAAACCAATAAACAAAAAACAAGCTGAATATGGACCTCTTCACATTTGCCACATCTCCAGGATCACAAGCTAGCTCTTAATGCCTGAAAATAGATGCTTTGCATATTTTAATGTAGTTTTATAATTGCCTAATGATGAGCAGTTATCAGAAGTCACTCAAACTTTTGAAGCAATGCTAATTTGGTATTTTTGTAGAAGAGAAAAAAATAAAATGAAATTATGAACTCCCAAAGTGAAAGTGAAACGGAGTGTCCTAAACAGGAATTCAATGAGATTTCATGTCAAATAGCTATAGAATAGAGAATTGTATTTACACCTAATTTTATCTTTTGAGTAAAGTTAAAGAATGGGTCCAAATGGTTCCTTTAATTAGATAATTTGAACCAATGTATCACTGACTTAGATAACAGGATCAACAGAAAGAGTTAAATTAAGGAGAACTGTGTTTTTATCTAAAATTTTGAAAAGAAGGTGAATGCAAATCTTTAAAACAAATTGAGGGGGGCGTGCCTGGATAACTCAGTTGGTTAAGCGTGGGACTCTTGGTTTCAGCACAGGTCACATTGTCAGGGATGTGAGATTGAGCCCTGTGACTGGCTCCCGCTCAGTGGAGAGTCTGCTTCAGACTCTGTCCCTCCCTAGTTCTCTCTCTTAAATAAATAAATACATTTAAAAAAAAAAAAGAAAAGAAAAGATGAAAAGAAAAGAAAAGAAAAGGAAAGGAAAGGAAAGGGAGTCCTAAATGACTAGATAATACAATTATAGATTGTTACCAGGCAACATAGCACCTATTAATATTTTTACGATTAACTTACTTCATTACATTTATGCATCAACTTTTCTAGCTGTCCACAAATTCTTGAAGAGCATTTCCATTTTTTTATCCATCTAAATAGCACCATTATCAGAATACCTGGTTGGCTCAGTCATTAAGCTTCTGCCTTTGGCTCATGGGATGGGCCCTACATCAGCTCCCTGCTCAGTGGAAAGCCTGCTTCTCTCTCTCCCTCTCCCCTTTCTTGTGTTCCCTCTCGTGGTATCTCTCTCTCTGCCAAATAAATAAATAAGATCTAAAAATAAATAAATAAATATCCCCATTACTAGTCTATGGTCTAGTTTACAAATACTTTTAAAGGGTGCCTGGGTGCCTTCAGCTCAGGTCATGATCCCAGGGTCCTGGGTTGGAGTCCCATATTGGGCTTTCTGCTCGGCGAGGAGCCTGCTTCCCCATCTCTCTGCCTGCCTCTCTGTCTACTTGTGATCTCTGTCTGTCAAGTAAATAAATCTTAAAAAAAAATAAATGAATGAATGAATGACTACATTTAGATTTACTTTGTTTCAAGAGAGATGTTAATTTTTATTTGGTGTGAATTTATAATAATGCCTAACATAACAGCGAGTGCTACTAATGAGCTTGTCATTTTTCTAAATATTTATATTTAAATGATATTTATAACATAGTAATCTTATTAGAAGGGTATACAAGCATAGAAAAGTTAAGTCACTTGCCCGATTTCATGTAACTATTGAATAATGGGGATAAGATTCAAACTGTAATAGTCTGACACGAAGCTCTTAACCCAGTGTGATATAATACTTTTCAAACATGAAAGCAGGATATATTCATTAAGGAATTCCCATGATAAAAGGTCACTAAAACACCGTGGGGTTTGTGTGCGTGTGTGTGTGTGTGTGTGTGTGTGTTGAATTCTAAAATATCCTAAAAAAGATTTTAATGGTGGTAAACATAGAACATTAATATCTGTTGTCCAGTAGCTTGGCAACATCAAACTTATCAAAAAGCAGAGATTTATGTGTGCTTAGAGACCTTGTATTATGAGTAAAATCTGCTTAATAAAGTAGTTTTATAAAACCCAAAAACTTGGGATGAGTTGGAAGAGGTGGGAATTATGGGGCAGAAGTTAACTTTAAAATTTATGCTGCTTACTCATCTATTAAGAAAGCAGAACTGTTGGTGTTTACAAGTTATCAATATTAGATGTATTTTTCTTCACAGTTATTTCATTTTTACTCTAAAAATTTGAGTCCTTTGGCATTTCTGTTAAAATAATATCTACTTAGAATGGTTTTCTAATAAGTGCCCTTCCTGACTTTGGATCTAGTGTGGAAAACCAGAAGCCTACATAGCTCCAAAAATTAAAGTGAATAATTTTATAAATAAAACTTTATCATTCCTGTCATTTTTATGGAATCTAATCTAGTAAAAGAGAATATTGCAACTAAATGACTGACAGGGAAAGTTTCTCTTTTAATTGGCACTGCACAATTTATCAGACTCTGATGTCAGGGACACTCCATTAGGCTGTGAGAAAGTGATTGGTGGGATAACATTCAACTGAAAATCTCTGTGGATGATAGTTCATGCCACCATTACATCAACTTAATGAATGAGACCCAATAGTGTCCTCCTCTTCCTAGAAGGAATGCATCCATCATGGAACAAAAGATTCCCCAGTGCCAATACGATGTCATGTTTTCTCTTCTTAGTCTGTGTGAGGACAAAAAGGTTTCAGAGTGTAAACTACAGAAAATACAACATCCTCATCCCATGGAAAATAATTTCCTGGACTACATCAAGTCACTATTTTCATCATATCTAGAAGATTATTCTACATGGATATTAGCATACCTCAGGCAAACATAAGACTGTTTTCATGTGTTGTTCTTTGAATAGATGAACAATTTCCTGATTGTGAGGTTTGAAAAACCACATACATTCTTAATTGGTATCATTGTTATGCCTTTTGGCATAGCATCTGAATGTAGCCAATAAAATCTTGAAAATATAATAACCAACCGAAGTCAGCAAAGATACTTCTTACTATTTTTACAAACTTCTGTATCTAGTTCTTATGCTTCTAAGGGGAAAAAAAAATGTATGGAGTGGTGTTTCCTTTCCATCTTTAGTTTTTATTCTATATCTTTTACTTTTCCATTTTTCCTTTTTCTCCTGGAATTGTTTTCTCCATCTCCTTTACAACACATAAGAAAACCTCCCAGAAATTATAGGTGTAAGTAGGCTTTATTTTGGAAAATTTAAAAAAAATGGCACTTATTCCTGACAGTGTGATATATGAACTATTACTGTCGCATCTTGGTCTGGCCCAGATGAATCCTTTTAACTTCTCCACTATGTGATATATTTTACATTAGCAGTTTTTAGTCACCACACCATCTGTTTTTATCAACAACTATTACACAGATGCACAGTCATTATGAAGATGTTCACAATATACTCACCTGTATCATAGTCAACTATTAATGAATATTGTATTAATAATTATTTTCCCTCTTGTTTTAATCTTTAAACACTTAACTCTTATTGCTGTCCTCTTGGTTCAAATTTCATTAGGTTCAAATTAATATGACAGTGATCTCAGTGTTTAAAATTTCACTCTAAAATTTATGCAATCTATATGATATTCAAAATTATTTTTTTAGATTATAATGATTCAGTGCTAGAAAAATATCTGAAAGCATATTTTTAATTCTGACTGGAATGGTTCTATCTAGGTTGGCTCAAGGTTATACTTTCCTGTATTTCTCTTTATTTTTATTTTTTATTTTTACTGTTGGTAAGCTGTTGTGTCAAGAATCAGAGTTTAATGAAAAATAAATACCAGCAGTGGAGTCTTGCCAGAAAAGTTGATGGTATAATTTCTTAGAATTAATGTGAGCTACTGTTATTCAAGCCAACATTCTTTCTTTTTCTTTTTATATTTTCTTTCCTTTCATTATTTATATAGTACATACATAGTCACATATGCAAAGTAGAAATTTCAAGTTTGGATAAAATAAGTTAAAAGGGGAGGTTAAGAACTTTGGTGGACTTAATTACGTTAAACAATATTCATTTTCCATAAGTATTGTTTTCAAACTTTGTATTCTTCCGGTGCGATCATGTAAAACCTATGCGGAGCATGTACTATATTCCTACATAATAATCCCAGGCACTTAAAATCACAAAAGATGTAGTCCCAGCTTTTGCAGTGGTTAGAGTCTAAAAATATATCATACGGAGGGCAGATTTCAAGCATGAAATGATATTTTTCAAATATTTTCAACCATTTTTATAATAATTTCCCTTGCCTAAAGGACTGGCTGGGTCTGATATTTTTTCAACATTGGTCATCACCATTTGTCACATCAGGAATAAACAATTTAATAGAGAAAATCAGGGATTGTTTTGCAAACAAACTATAAACCTCTGGTCAAACCAGTCACCTAATTTTTTTTTTCACTTTATTGAACTGTAAGTGACCAATAACATTGTGAATGTTTAAGGTATGCAAAGTGATGATTGGATATATGTAAATATTGCAAGATGATTACTACATAAAATTAATTTACACTTCCAACATCTCATATATTTTTTTTTCTTTTTCTTTTCTTTTTTTTTTTTTTTTAAGATTTTACTTATTTATTTGACAGACAGAGATCACAAGCAGGCAGAGAGGGAGGCAGAGAGAGAAGGAAACAGGCTCCCTGCTGAGCAGAGAGCCTAATGAAGGGCTTGATCCCAGGACCCCAGGATCATGACCTGAGCCGAAGGCAGAGGCTTAACCCACTGAGCCACCCAGGCGCCCCTCATATAATTATTTTTCAATTAGTGATGAGAACATTTAGGATTCACATTCTTTTTTTTTTTTAATTGTGTTATGTTAGCCACCATACAATACATCATTAGTTTTTGATGTAATGTTTCAAGATTCATTGTTTACATATAACACCCAGTGCTCCATGTAATACATGTCCTCCTTAATAACCACCACCAGGCACTCTCCTCCTCTCTAAAACCCTCAGTTTCTTACTCAGAGTCTACAGTCTCTTGTGCTTTGCCTCCCCCTCGGACTGCCCCCCCCTTCACTTTTCCTTTCCTTCTCCTAATATCCTCCATGTTATTCTAAAAATCTTTTTATTTTGAGATAATTTTGGGTTTACAGCAAGTTTGAAGATATTACAAAGAATTCTTACATACCCTTTTCCTAGTTTCTTCTATTATAACCAACTTACATCCCCATGGTACATTCTTAACAACTGTTAAGTATATAATACAGAATTTTTAACTGTTGTCACCATGCTGTAGAAGAACTCCAGAACTTACTCATTTTATATAACTGGAAATTTGTCCCTTTGACCAATGTCTCATCATCACCCTGCCCTGATCCCCTTGACCCACAACACCTGGCAACCATCATTTTATTCTGTTGTTATGAGTTTGGCTTTTTAGTTTTCTACATATAATTGAGATTACATAAACATTTGTCTTTATTTATTTTACTTATAATGCTATCATAGTGCATTATGTTGTCACATAGGCAGAATTTCTATTGCCTTTATGGCAGGATAATATTTCATATATAGCATAATATGTATTATATATATCATAATATTATATGTATGTATTATGTAATATTATATCATATTATATATCATAATATATATTAGTATACTATATTATTATATTAATTATATTCCATATCTATGTATGTCTGTGTGTGTGTGTGTGTGTGCGTGTGTGTATATATATATATACGTGTGTGTGTGTGTGTGTGTGTGTGTGTATTCACATTTTCATTATTGATTTACTGGCAGCACTTAGGTTGTTTCCATGGTTTAGTTACTGTGACTGAAGTTGCAATGAGTGTGAGAGTGCAAATATCTCATTGAGTTGGAAATATTTTTCCTGATCTTATAGAAAAAATGTAAAGCTTTCACCAGTGTGTGACTTGATATATATGACCTTTATTATGTTGAGGTATGGTCCTTCTATAATCAATTTATCAATTTATTGAGTGTGGATCACAAAGTGATGTTGAATATTGCCAAAAGCTTTTCCTGCATTTATTGAGGTGATCTTATATTTTTATCATTCTTTCTATTAGTGTGGTGTATCATAGTTATTAACATGCATATATTGAAACATCATTTCATGCCTGGGATAAATCCCATTTGATCATGGTGTATAATCTTTCTAGTGCTCTTATGAATTTGGTTTGCTAGTATTTTGTTTTATTTTTTTTTAATTTATATTCAATTAGCCAATGTATAGTACATCATTAATTTCAGATGTAGTGTTCATTAATTCATCAGTTACTTATAACACCCAGTGTTCATCACATCACGTGCCCTCTTTAATGCTAATAACCCAATTACCCCATCTCCCACTCTTCTCTCCTCTAGCAGCCCTCAGTTTGTTTCCTATAGTTGAGAGTTTCTCATGGTTTTTCTCCCTCTCTGATGACTTCTTATTCAGTTTTCCCTCCCTTATCCTATGATCCTCTGTGCTATGTCTTGCATTCCACATGAGTGAAACTATATGATAATTGTCTTTCTCTGATTGACTTATTTTGCTCAGCATAATACCTTCCAGTTTATCCACACTGATGTAAATGATAAGTACCCATCCTTTTTGATGACTGAGTAATATTCCTCTGTGTGTGTGTGTGTGTGTGTGTGTGTGCATGTGCATGTGTATGTGTGACATATTTACCCCTCATCTCAGTTCTTTCCATGGTTCAGGTACTGTGCGCATTGCTGCTATGAACTTTGGGATGCAGATACCCCTTTGGATTCAATACATTTGTATCCTTGGTAATTACCTAGTAGTTCAATGGCTGGGTCACAGTTTGTTAGTATTTATTGATGATATTTCTGTCTATATTCATTGGGAATATTGGTCTGCAAGTTTTTTTTTTTTCTTTTCTTTTTTAGTGTCCTTGTCTTGCTTTAGTATCAGAGAATGCTGGCCTTATAAAATAAATTTGGAAAGTTCCCTCTTCTACAATTTTTTTTTTAAAGTTTGAAAAGAATTTTTGTTACTGTTTTAAAAATGTTTGTGTGATTCACCAGTGAAATCGTCTAGTCCTGGGCTTTTCTTTGTTGTGAATTTTTTGATTGATGATTCTATGTCCTTACTTATTATTTCTTTGTTCAGATTTTCTATTTCTTCATGATTCAGTCTTGTTAAGTTCTATGTTTCTAGGAATTTATCCATTTCTTCAAGGTTATCTAATTTGCTAGCACATAATTATTCATAACAGCCTCTTCTGGCCTTTGCATATTTACTATCCAGAGTGAAATATCCTTTTTCTTTCTTTTTTTTTTTTTGAAGATTTATTTATTCATTTATTTATTTATTTATTTAGAGAATGAGAGTGTGAATGGGGGGAGGGGAAGAAGGAGAGACTCTCAAGCAGACTCCCCATTGAGCATAGTGTTGTTTGCAGGAATTGATCCCAGGATGCTGGACATAAATCAAGAGACAAATGGTTAATCAACTGACCTGAACCAAAAATCAAGGATCAGGCACTTAACCAACTGAATCAATCAGGTGCTCCAGTATCTTCTTTTTTTTTTTTTAAATTTCTGATTTTATTTATTATTAAGTCCTCTTTTCTTTGTCTAGCTAAGGTTTGTCAATATTGTTTGTCTTTTGGAAAACCCCTGTTTCATTGATCTTTTCTTTTGTCTTTCTTGTCCCTGTTTTATTTACTTGTGCTTTGATCTTTATTATTTCCTTCCTTCTGAAAACCTTAGATTTAGTTTGTCTTCTTTTCTAGTTATAAATTCAGATTGGTCACTTGAGATTTTCTTTTTCTTATGTAAGAATTTAGTGCTAAAAATTTCTTAGAATTACATTTGATTCATCCCATAAGTTTTAGTATGTTTGTCTCTTTTCACTTCTTTTGAGATTTATTTTATTCTCTTTTGGTTCTTCTTTGATCCATTGCTTTTTCAAGAATGTGTTGTTTAATTTCCATGTGTTTGTGAATTTTCCAGTTTTCCTCCTATTATTGATCTCTAGTTTCATACCTTTTTGGTAGAAAAGATACTTTGTATGATTCCTGTCTTTTTACATGTGCTTGTTTATAAGACTAGCATATAATCTGTTTTTGGAAAATGTTCCATGTATGCTTGAGAAAATGTATATTCTGCTGCTGTTAGATGGAATGCTTAATACATTTATGTTTGGACCACCTGGTCTAAAGCATACTTCAAGTCCAGTATTTCCTTGATTTTCTATCTGGCTGATCTATCCATTGTTGAAAGTGGATATTGATTTTTTTCTATTATAGTATTATTATTTATAGTAATAGACAACACCTTCAGGTCTGTTAGTGTTTGTTTAATATATTTTAGTACCCTAATGTTGGTTGCATATATATTTACAGTTGGTATATCTTCTAGATGAATTGATCCCTTTTTTTTTTTAAGATTTTATTTATTTGTTTGACAGAGAGAGAGATCACAAGGAGGCAGAGAGGCAGGCAGAGAGAGAGGAAGAGAAGCAGGCTCCCTGCGGAGCAGAAAGCCTGATGCGGGGCTTGATCCCAAGACCCTGGAATCATGACCTGAGCCGAAGACAGAGGCTTTAATCCACTGAGCCACCCAGGCACCCCTGAATTGACCCCTTTATCATATAATAACTTTCTTTGTCTCTTGTTACAGTGTTTGACTTAAAATCTGTTTCACTAAAGTATGTAACTTATTTTTGCTCCCTTTCGGTTTCCATTTTCATGGAATATCTTTTTTCATAACCACACTTTGTCTTCTATGTGTTCTTAAAGCTAAAGTGAGCCTTGTAGGCAGCATATAGTTAAGACTGTTTCTGAATCAGTTAACATATGCATCTTGATTAGAAAATTTGACTCATTTATATTTACAGTAATATGGATTGGTAAGGACTTTTTTATGCCATTGTATTCTTTCCTGGCTATTCTACTTGTTCACATGTTCCTTTCTTGCTGCCTTCCTTTGTAAATTGATTATTTTCTGTAGTGGTGTAATATGACCACTTTCTTCTTATATTTTTGTGTATCTATTATATGTTTTTGCTTTATGATTACTGTGAGGTGTATATAAAACATCTTACAGATAGAACACTTTATTTGTAGCTAATAACAATTTCAATTCCAAGTTTTAAGCTAATAACAACTTCAATTCCAAACCAACAATACCCATTTATTCCTCCCATTTTATATTTTGATGCACAATTTATCTCTTTTTATATTGCATATCCATTTACAAATTATTATGCATATACTAATTTTTATTACTTTGGTCTTTTAACATTCAGAGGTTAAAGGTTATCACTTAACTGCAATTAACTGGTTATCACACCACGATATTCTAATATTGGAGTATTCTTTATCTGACTATATACTTACCTTTACCAATGTGTCTTCTATTTTTGTATGTTTCATGTTATTAATTGATTTTCTTTCATTTCATTTCACCCTGAAGAATCCTTTCAACATTCTTATAATACAGGTCTTATGATGAACTTTATCCTCTTTTGTTTGTGAAAGATTTTTATCTCTTCTTCATTTCTGATAGATACTTTGCTGGGTAAAGTATTTAGGTTGGCAGTTTTTGTTTATTTGTTTGTTTGTTTTTCTTTCAGCACTTTGAATGCATCATTCCACTTTCTCTGTTCTGCAATGTTTCTCTTGATTAACCTAATGATAGCCTTATGTAGATTTGCTTGTATGGGTTGATTTTTTTTTCCTGCCTTTAAAATTCTTGTTGGCTTTGTTTTAAACAATTTTATTATGTGTCTCAGAAAAGAATGTTTTAGGTTGAAATTTTGATGGGATGATGAGCTTCATGAACTTGGATATTCAAATCTCTCCCCAGAGTTGAGAAGTCCTCAGCCATTACTTCTTAATGTAAACTTTCTGCCCCTGTCTTCCTCTCTTTTCTTTCTGGGACTTCAATGTAGATACTAATTCTTTTGATGATACCCCATAATTCATTTAGGCTTTTTTCATTATTTTTCATTCTTACTCTGATTAGATAGTTTTGCTCTTCTCTGACTGATAAATTCAAAGGACCTACCTTCTACTTAATAGATTTTTTCTTCTACTTGACCCAGTCTTTTGTTGATTCCTTCTAATTCATTTTTAATTTCATTTATTATACTTTACAGCTCCATTATTTCTGTTGGTCCATTTATTTGATTTTTATTTTTTAAATGTCTCAATTTTGTGTATATTTTTTAATAATTTTCTTGAATTGTCTTTTTGTGTTTTCTTGTAGCTATCTCACAGAGTTTCCTTAAAACAACAATTTTGAATTTTTTGTTGGTCAAATTGCAGATCTCCATTTCTTTGGTGTCAATTATTGGAAAATTATTTTATCCCTTTTCCTTGAATTTTCATGTCCCTTGAATTCTAGTGTTACTTTCTTTACATCTTAAAATGCATTCACCTCCTCTAGTCTTTACTGACTGACTTTGAAAGAAATACTTTCCTTCAGTCCTTTAGGAGATACTGAGACTTTCTGAGAACTTTTTTTATGGATACACTGTGGTACACTCTTAGTCTTTCTTGTGTTAGAATTCTTAAGATTATATACCTTCTTTCAATCACACCAAATGAAGTCAAATACTGATAATCTCCCTTTTGCTTTTGCTAGGGTGGGGCTAAATACTGAAATTTATATGTTTTCTCTGAATCCCTTACAGTTAGACATGGCTTTTTATGTGTGCTCAAGAGCCATCTGCAAAAGACTGTTCTTACTTTCTTCAGGATTCTTCACAGGAAGTTAGGCATGAGATAGGGGTGTGTGTGTGTGTTTGTGTGTAATATGCAGAGTACTGAGGTTGCCCTTGGGCCAGTTGGCATGATCCAGAGGGGAGGTATCCTCAGCCGCTCATGAATGGGGTTGCTGATGGAGTCTGTGACCCAGTTAGTAGGAGTCATGTCTCTTTCATGCCCTATATGCTGTTTTCCTGGTCATTCTCCATCCCTAAGTCACAAGGCATACCTCCATATGCTGGATAAAGGAAAAGAAAAAAAAAAGTAAATCTATTTTGGCATCACCTCACATAGCTTTTACTCACATGCTCTCACTTACCCTCATAGGGATAATCGTGGGTCAAGATGTTTTCACCTAGTACTGAGTTGTATCACATTGTGAAAGGGGTTACAAAATAGTAAAACTGTCCCTCTTTCCATCTTCAATCATGTATCTTGTCTAAGTTGTTTTACTCCAGTAGTATGCTTGAATTTCCTTTCTTGGCTCTGGGATTTCAAAAAGACTCTTTCATTTGTGGGTGATAACCTTAATTTGTGTCTTATGGAGGGAAGACGGTAGAAAATTCTTATTCCCCAATGATGAAGACATCATTCTCCATTGGTAGCCACCAGTTTTAGTAAATAATGTTTTATTGGGATTATCTATGGTTTTGTGTGGGTGGGGGTGTGTGTGAATGTGCTACACTGGCATAATTGAGTGGTTTCCACAAAGTCTTTATACGTGCAAGGCTTCAAATATTTAAGGAAAACTTACTGACCCCTAGAATAAAGCATGTTGAAGTCATAGAATTTTGTTGATAAATTTGTTAGATAAAAATGTCATATGTTTTAAGAGAAAAAAATCAGATCCTCTTCAATGGTGTTAAAAGTAGGACACCTGAGTGGCTCAGTCAGTTAACTGTCTGCCTTCGACTCAGATCATGATCCCAGGGTTCTGGGACTGAGCCCCACATCAGGCTACTCACTCAGAGGGAGACTGCTTCTCCCTTATCCTCCCAACTTCTGCTCTCTCTTGCTCTCACTGTCATTATCTGTATCTATCTTTCTCAAATAAATAAATGAAATATTTTTATAATGGTGTTAAAAATACTTTCCATTTGTTTTACAGAAAAAGAAATATGAAGACTACCAAAGGAATACATCTTCACATCAAAAATATAATCACAGATCAGTCATATTGCTGGAACCTGGCAATTATAAACATGAAATATTCACTCAATATTATTATATATGTGTTTTCCTATTTGTTTATTTGTTTGTTTTCAAACATATGCTATAGATCTGCATTGTAGTAACAAGTGTGTTGTCAGTCACCATGAGTGAATTTGAAAATATTGGTAAGCAACCAATCCATGGCATGTACAGCACCTATGACATATAAATTCCCTAAAATTCTGTAATATTGTATATCACTGTAATGCTTATATAAACTTAAGAACTAGGAAGGACAGCTGTCCCAATTTTGCCAATAAGCAAGAACAAGATTGATTTAAGAAGATTTACAAGTTCTCACGGCCAGTGAATTTATTAGAGTTTCTTTTAATGAATTATATTTTAAAAACACTTTTATTGCTATTTTCTTTATGCTAGAATGTCTGTCCTTATCTTGACATTTATGATAAAGCTTATTTATCACCACTGGTGAATTCTGGCATAATGTCTACAGGAAGAAGTCCCTAATTTCTCTCCTCTAGGTGGAATCAGAAGATTATTTCCATTATTACAACTCTCATACTGTGTCGATATTACTTATTGCATATTTGACTTTTAGTAATATATAATATGCTTAAGAGTATGAGCCCTGACTTATTTTATTTTATGTCACTAACAAATGCCAGAATGTTTTCCACTAAATGTTTACTCAAAACTATGTGACTACATAATGGATGAGGATTTTTTTTTTTTCTGATGGCTTATATCTCCTTTCAAAGTTGTTGTTTAATTATATTATCAATAGTCTTAATTATCATTTTAATCTACATTATAATTATACTGGCTGAGGAATTAATTTATTCATTGCAAATTGTTATGTGCCCTTGGTTTCTCCTTTCTATTATATAACAAGATTATGTAACAAAGAACATCAATTTTGATCTGAAACAATGATTCAGTTCTTTTGTAAAATCTCTGAGTTAGCATTACAAACTAAAATACACCAGAGAATCTTGGAAGAACTTTAGTTTTGGAATTTTCAATATGTTGGGGAAACCAGTGGTGGCTCCTCACTTTTTGAGGGGATAAAAAGGAGAGTTGCATAATAATAGAGGGATCAATTCTTCAAGAAAACAATAATCCTTAACATGTATGTATTTGAAAACAGAACATCTAAATATGTGAGATAAAAAGTGATAAACTAAAAGGAGAAAGAGAAAAATCCACCATTAGAGTTGAAGACTTTAGTACCCTTCTATCAATAATTCACAGATCAAGCAGCAGAAAATCAGTAAGGATATAGTGAAACTGAGCAACTCTATCCATAATTTGGATCTTATTGATATTTATAAAACACTTCATGTGTAAACCTGGCAATTCACAGACCTGTACCCCTGGGGCTAATAATACTTTATATGTTAATATAAAATATATAAAAAATAATAAATAATATATAAAAATACTTCATCCAACAACTGCAGAATACACATTTTTCTTAAGCTTATGTGGAACATTCACCAACATAGAACACTCGCTGGTCCATAAAACACATCTTAGTGTATTTAAAAGAATAGAAGTCTTGAAAAGTATACTCTTTGATCACAATGGAATTAAATAAGAAATCAGTAACAGAAAGATAGTTTGAAAGTCTGAAATTACCTGCAGACTAAACAACACATTTCTTTTTTCTTTTTTTTTTAAGATTTTATTTATTTATTTGACAGAGATCACAAGTAGGCAGAGAGGCAGGCAGAGAGAGAGAGAGGAGGAAGCAGGCTCCCTGAATGAGCAGAGAGCCCGATGAGGGGCTTGATCCCAGGACCCTGGGATCATGACCCGAGCCGAAGGCAGAGGCTTTAAACCAATGAGCCACCCAGATGTCCCTAAACAACACATTTCTAAATCCCATCTGGATGAATGAAGAATTATCAAAATTTAAAAATATTTAGAAGTAGGTGAAAATGATAATAACAAAGTATCAAAATTTGTAGACAGAGCAAAAGCAGTTTTTAGAAGAAAATTTATAATATTGAATGTATATTGAAAATATGAAGACAGACCTAAACTTAATTTTAAATTTGATTTAGGAAGTCATAGCAGCTCTATTTTTTGCTTGTTTTAAGTTCATACCAATATAGATGTTTGAGAAAAAGAATATTTTTGCACCCAGAAAGTCACTTTTTTATGTTCAAAGTGTATATAAACTGTGTGTATGTGTGCTTTTAAAAACTATACTTAATTTATTGCTGCAGAAAGAACTCTAAAATTTTATATTTAGATCTAAAAATTATATAAGGTGGGGCACCTGGGTGGCTCAGTGGGTTAAAGCCTCTGCCTTTGGCTCAGGTCATGATCCCAGGGTCCTGGGATCGAGCCCCGCATCAGGCTCTCTGCTCCATGGGGAGCCTGCTTCCTCCTCTCTCTCTCTGTCTTTCTGCCTATTTCTGATCTCTGTCAAATTAATAAGTAAAATCTTTTAAAAAATAAAATAAAAATAAAAATTATATAAGGTAGCATGTAACCTACTCCCTATTTCTTTGTAGATGAGGAAATTCATCTAGAGATCTGAAATGATTTAAGCAAGAGCAAATTCAGTCATGAAAATAATTTAGATATCTTCACTTCATGAAATATCATTATATTTCTTCTCATATTCAGTTAACTGGTTGCTATAAAATGTAGAATGAGTTCAGAAAGAGCTAGGTTTCCTAACCTCATAATTGAATTAGAAATGATAATGGGTTTTGCCCTTACAATTGTTGCAAATTGAAGAGCTAACTAAAAGTTAAGGAAAGTGTACATTCCATTTAGACCCATTTGGTTTAGCTGGAAGAAGGGGAAGTCTGAACTTCACTAGTTGATTTCCATTGAATTATTAATTTCTCAATCAGAAAATTAGGAGATTAATAATGTTAATGTTAATTATGAGTATTAAACATAACATATGTGTTTGGGAGGTCAGATTCTTTTTCTTAGAATTGCAATTTAAAACAAAACAAAATAGTAAGAGAAGCAAAATATGAACAATATTGAAAAATAGCAATATATCATATGTATCCCTAAATTAACATTTAAATTGTGCTTACTATGTTTCATACATAATCCAAAATTCTTTATTTTTTTAAATAATCTTCAAAATAGGACTTTGGAGTTATACTATTATCTGCATAAATAATATCATCATAATTAATTATCTATAGATAATTTAACTGAATTAAAGGCATTAAATAGTCTAAGATCCTATAGGTGGTACAGCAGAACAAACTTAACAGGATGAGTCTACAATACAAGATATAAGGTAAGACCATGAGGTGGAAAGATGAGTAAATTAGAAGGCTGGATTTAAATTTCAATCTCCTGCTTAATCTTGACCTTGAACAAGTAATAGCTCTCTCTGAAAATCAACTACCAGCTGTAAAATGATCATCTGTTTGCCTCTCAGGTTGTTAAGAAGATATATAAAATCATATATATGGGGCACCTCAGTGGCTCAGTCAGGTAAGTGTCTGACTTTTTTCTGTTCAGGTCATGATCTCAGGGTCATGAGATGAAGCCACTCATTGAGCTCCTTATCATGTTTCATGTTCAGCAGGGAGTCTTCTGGAGATTCTGTCCCTTTTCCTCTCTCCGTACACCCCCCCCAAAATAAATAAGTAAGTAAATAAATATATATATTTTAAGAAACATATATAAAATTATATATAAAAATCACTATACAAAGCATTTTTCAAATACGTAAGAAATGTCATGATGCACTTGATTTAAGGAGTTGATTGTAGAAGGACCTTTATGAGGAAAAAAAAAAATAGAAACAAGATTTTCTAAATGTCAGCTAGATTCAGAGAACTCATCAAAAGACAAGACTCCATTTTCCACGCTTTAAAATACAATCACTGAAACTCCAGGAAATGTAAGCATTGCAGAATTAGGCTGTTGCAGAGCATTCCTACATTCCTCAAATCTGCAATCATGTGCCTGTGAACTTTATAATTTTTGTTGTGTATGCATAGTTCCCATACTCTTATTTTCTTACTACTTTTTTTCTTAAGATTTTATTAATTTAGTTGACAGAGATAGAGAGATCACAAGTAGGCAGATAGGCAGGCAGAGAGAGGGGGGGAAGCAGGCTCCCTGTTGAGCAGAGAGCCTGATGCAGGGCTCCATCCCAGGACCCCAAGATCGCGACCTGAGCCTAAGGCAGAGGCTTAACCCACTGAGCCACCCAGGTGCCCCTTCTTATTATTTTTTAAAAGTATCATTAAATAAACATTTTAATTTAACTCTATCCTGAGAAGTAATATTGTAAAAGTTTATTTAATATTTTAGTTAAAATTTCAACCATGAAATAACATAAATTGAGGAATATGTACATTTATTTATTTCATTTTAATATTTTCTTCTTTTAAAGTAAACTATATAATTAGTGCACATTTAAAAAGTTACAAAAAGGGGGTCCCTGGGTGGCTCAGTCTTTAAGCGTCTGCATTTGGCTTGGATCATGATCCCAGCATCCTGGGATCAAGCCCTGCATTGGGCTCACTGCTTTGGCGGGAAGCCTGCTTCTCCCTCTTCCACTCCCTCTGCTTGTATTCCCTCTCTTACTGCCTCTCTCTCTGTCAAATAAATAAATAAAATAATAAATAAATAAATAAATAAATAAATAAACAAGCAAATGCATGTTACAAAAGACTGTATAATGAGAGCAAATTTTATTTCTCTACTGTCCTCCAGCCACCTATATCTTCCTACCTTAGATGAGCACTGTCAAAGTTTCTGTGTATCCTTAAAGATACAGTCTAAGTTTGGAGACTTTTAATTTTTTTTAATATTTTATTTATTTATTTGAAAGAGATCACAAGTAGGTAGAGAGGCAGGCAGAGAGAGAGAGAGAGGAAGGGAAGCAGGCTCCCCACTGAGCAGAGGGCCCAGTGCGGGACTCGATCCCAGGACCCTGAGATCATGACCTGAGACGAAGGCAGAGGCTTAACCCACTGAGCCACCCAGGCGCCCTGGAGACTTTTAATTTTAAAATACTCAGTCAAATAACCCTACTAAAATATAAGTTATGTTCCTGCCATCAGTGGATGTAAATATCTGTTTGGGCACTTTCTCATCATCAAACTCCAATGTTAACAATTCTCTTAGAAATTGTTCCTGTAACTTCTGGGTAAATATGCATATCAAAACCTTTGATGTTATTTTAGATGTTAATATTTTGATGTTGTCTTTTAAATTAGTTTATTGGTAAATTTCTTACTACCATTATCTAAAATATCAGAAATTTTATCAAATTTAAAGTAGATATTCTAGTACAGTGGCTTTTGAATTTCACACTTAATACAAGGTAAGTTTAAATGGCACTTTTAAAAACAATTATTTAACTTGCTTTATGTGATTAATACACTGTTAAGAAATTTATGCTTCTTGTTGAAACATATTTTATTCTTTTTAAAAAACCTTTGTAATATTCCTTTGTATGAATATAGTACAACTTATCATTTTCCTCTTGACATACATACTTATTATTGCCTATATTGTCTGCATAGATGTACATACACCAAATGATGTTCACAATGTATATTAATTATATGTTAATTATATGGGTAACATCAAATTAATTTATTTAATATAGTAATTAAGGTTCCATTTGAGCAACAACCATATATTAATAGATAGAACATTATAGATAACTTTGAAGCTCTCTGTTGGCCTTTCCCTGGGTACATCCTTTTGTTAGTCATCAAAAGAAACCCCTTTTCAGAATTTTGGTGTAAGCACACCCTTGCTTTCCTATTGTTCTAAACCTTTCTTTCTATATATGTATAACTAAACAATATATTATTTACTTTTAGCTGACTTTGAACAATATACAATGCATATTGTCTGATATGTGTCAGCATAATATTTTTTTTAGTTTCTTATTGTGTATTATTTATTCGCTATAAATGTTAAATTCCCCAATTAAAGTATGTATCAAAATTATTTATGCAGTAATTTGATTGACATTTGTTCTAACATCTCTATTTCAACCAGTTGATTGATTGTATTAAACTTTATAAACTAAAAATAGAAAATAACTTCTAAGTGTGGTCATAAAATTTGGTCACATATTAGTCTACAGAGAAAGCAATCACAAAACAACAAAACATGTGTGTATTAACCTCCCCACCCCACCACTACAAAAAGACTTTCCTTCCTAGAGGATAAGATTTGCCCCATTCCAGATTTTCCCTAATCTCTTTTCCATGGCTTTTAAGAAAATTAATAAGATCAAGTCTGAACAAGGCTTATGTTACTTTGGTGAAGGGAAAAAAAAAAAAAAAAGAGTTGTAGGACATCACTAATATGTACCAACAGGAAATGGGAGAACATTTCTGGTAATAGATTTTTTTTTAATTATTTATTTATTAATTTATTTTATCAATTTTGCTTTATGTTGTTTCAAACTTTAATATTATGTCTATACAGTTTTAGAATTTTTGTATCTTCCTAATGAGTTGAAATTTTTATTCTTTAATTTTTATTTTATTTTTTTTAATTATTAACATATAATGTATTATTTGTTTCAGGGGTACAGGTCTGTGATTCATCAGTCTTACACAATACACAGTGCTCACCACAACACATACCCTCCCCAATGTCCATCACCTAGCCACCCTATTCCCACATCCCCCTCCACTCCAGGAACCATCAGTTTGTTTCCTGAGATTAAGAATCTCCTATGGTTTGTTTCCCTCTCTGGTTTCATCTTGTTTCATTTTTTCCTCTCTTCCCCTATGATCCTCTGTTGTATTTCTCAAATTCCATGTATCAGTGAGATCATATGATAAAGGCCTTTCTCTGATTGACTTATTTTGCTTAGCATAATACTCACTAGTTCCATCTATGTCATTGCAAATGACAAGATTTCATTTTTGATGACTTTGTAATATTCCATTGTGTGTGTGTGTGTATATACACACACAGAATCTTCTCTGTGTGTATATACATACACATATGTATATATATACATATGTGTATATATATGCACACATTTATACATATATACATATATATACATATGCATATATACACATATGTATATATACATATGCATATGTATATATATACACATATATATACATATACATATATACACATATGTATATGTGTATATATATACACAGATATATGTATATCTGTGTGTGTGTGTGTATATATATATACACACACACACATATGTATATGTGTGTGTGTGTGTGTGTGTATACAGAATCTTCTTTAACCATTCATCTATAGATGGACATCTGGGCTCTTTCCATAGTTGGGCTATTGTGGACATTGCTGCTATAAACACTGGGTGCAGGTGCCCCTTCAGATCACTGCATTTGTACCTTTGGGGTAAATACCAAGTAGTGCAATTGCTAAGTTGCAGGGTAGTTCTATTTTTAACCTTTTGAGGAACCTCCATACTGTTTTACAGAGTGGCTGCTCCAGCTTGCATTACCTCCAGCAGTGCAGGAGGGTTCCCCTTTCTCTGCATCCTTACCAGTCTGTAGTTTCCTGCCTTATTAATTTAAGTCATTCTGACTAGTGCGAGGTGGTATCTCATTGTGGTTTTGATTTGTATTTCCCTGATGCCAAGTGATGTTGAGCACTTTTTCATGTGTTCTGTTGGCCATTTGGATATTTTCCTAGCAGAAATGTCTGTTCATGTTTCTGCCCATTTCTTGATTAGATTATTTGTTCTTTGGGTATTACATTTGATAAGTTCTTTATAGATTTTGGATACTAGCCTTTTATCTGATATGTCATTTGCAAATATCTAATCCAATTTTTTTCATTGTCTTTTGATTTTGTTGATTGTTTCCTTTGCTTTGCAAAAGCTTTTTATCTTGATGGAGTCACAATAGTTGTTTTCCTTGTCTTTGGTGATGTGTCTAGGAAAAAGTTGCTGTGACTAAGGTTGAAGAGGTTGCTGCTTGTGTTCTTTGCTAGAATTTTGATGGATTACTGTTTCACGTTTAGGTCTTTCATCCATTTTGAGTCTATTGTAGTGTATGGCATAAGGAAATGGTCCAGTTTCATTCTTTGCATGTGAATGTCCAATTGTCCCAACACCATTTGTTGAAGAGGTTGTCTTTTTTCCATTAGATATTCTTTCTTACTTTTTCAAAGATTAGCTGATGTTAGAGTCGAAGGTCCATTCTGAGTTCTCTATTCTGTTCCATTGATCTATGTGTCTATTTTTGTGCCAATAACATACTGTTTTGATGATTACAACTTTGTAATATAGCTTAAAGTCTAGAATTGTGATGTCACCAGCTTAGTTTTTTTTTTTTTTTTTCAACATTCCTCTGACTATTCAGGGTCTTCTCTTGTTCCATACATGTTTTAGGGTTATTTGTTTCATTTCTGTGAAAAAAGTTGATGGTATTTTGATAGGGATTGGTTTGAATGTGTAGATTGCTCTAGGTAGCATACACATTTTGACAATATTTGTTCTTCCAATCCATGAGCAAAGGCAGTCCTAAGAGGGATATATATAGTACTACAAGTCTTTATTGAGAAACAGGAAACATCTCAAATACACAACCTAACCATACACCTAAAGGGGCTGGAGAAAGAACAGCATATAAAGCCTAAATCTGGCAAGAGAAGAGAAATTAAATAAAGATCAGAGCAGGAATCAATGAAATAGAAGCCAAAAGAACAGTAGAACAGATCAATGAAACTAGGAACTTGTTCTTTGAAAGAATTAATAGGATTGATAAACCCCTGTCCATACTGACCTAAAAGAAAAGAGAAAGGACCCAAATAAATAAAGTCATGACTGAAAGAGAAAAGATCACAACACCAAAGAAATACAATTATAAGAACATATTATGAGCAACTACATGCCAACATATTAGACAATCTGGAAGAAACGGGTCCATTCCTACAGACATATAAACTACCAAAGCTGAAACAGGAAAAAATAGAAAACTGGGACAAATCCATAACTAGCAAGGAAATTGAGTCAGTAATCAAAAATCTCCCAAAACACAAGGACTCAGGGCCAGATGGCTTCCCAGGGAAATTCTACCAAATATTTAAAGAAAAATTAATACCTATTCTCCTGAAACTTCCAAAAATAGAAATGGGAGGGAAACTTCCAAACTCTTTTTATGAGGTTAGCATCACCTTGATCCCCAAATGAGAAAAAGTTCCCACCAAAAAGAAGAATTACAGACCAATATCTATGTGAACATAGACACAAAAATTCTCACCAGCATATTAGCCAATAGGATCCAGCAGTACATTAAAAGGATTATTCACCATGACCAAGTGAGATTTACTCCCGGGCTGCAAGGTTGGTTCAACATCTGCAAATCAGTCAATGTAATATACTACATTAATAAAAGAAAGGACAAGAAACACATGATCCTTTCAATAGATGCAGGGAAAAAAAATGACCAAGTACAGCCTCCTATCTTGATTAAAATTCTTCACAGTGTAGGGAGAGAGGGTACATACCTCAATATCATAAAGGGCAGCTATGAAAAATGCACAGCAAATGTCATTCTCAATAGGAGAAAAACTGAGAACTTTTCTTCTAAGGTCAGGAACATGGCAGGGATGCCCACTATCACCACTGCTGATCAATACAGTTCTGGAAGTCTTAGCCTCAGCAAGCAGACAACAAAAAGAAATAAAGGCATCTGATTGACAAAGAAAAAGTCAAACTCTCACTCTTTGCAAATGATATAGTACTTTACATGGACAACCCAAAAGACCCCCCCCAAAAAAACAAAACAAAACAAAACAAAAACAAACAAACAAACAAACTAGTAGAACTCATATAAGAATTCAGTAAAGTGGCAGGATATAAAATTGATGCACAGAAATCATTTGCATTTCTATACACCACCAAGAGACAGAAGAAAGAGAAATTAAGAGGAGTTGATTCAATTTACAATTGGACCCAGAACCATAGGATACTTGGAATAAATCAAACCAAAGAAGCAAAAGGTCTGTATTTAGAAAGTTCTAGAACACTCATGAAAGAAACGGAGGAAGACACAAAGAAATGAAAACAAATAAACAAACAAACAAGCAACAAAAAAATGTTCTGGTAGTAGACCTTGACGGTGTTGGACCAGAGAGAGAAAGAATATAAATCTCGATAAGGATCAAAAGGTTCTGCACAGCAAAGGAAACAGTAAACAAAACAGAGGCAACCCACAGAATGGGAGAAGATATTCACAAATGACCTACAGACAAAGGTCTGATATCCAAGATCTATAAAGAATTCCTCAAACTCAATACATACACAAAATATAATTATGTAAAAAAAAAAAAAAATGGGCAGAAGACATGAACAGACACTTCTCCAAAGAAGACATACAAATGGCTAACAGACACATGAAAAAATGTTCATCACCATTAGTCATCCAGGGAGATTCAAATCAAAACCACATTGAGATAACACCTTATACCAGTTAGAATGGCCAAAATTAACAAGGCAGTAAACAACATGTGTTGGACAGGATGTGGAAAAAGGGGAAACCTCTTACACTGTTGGTGGGAAGGCAAGTTGATACAGCCACCTTGGAAAACAGTGTGGAGATTCCTTAAGAAATTAAAAATAGAGACACCCTATGACCCAAAAATTGCACTACTGTGTATATATCCCAAACATACAGATGTAGTGAAAAGAAGGGCCATCTGTGCCCCAATGTTCACAGCAGCAATGGCCACGGTCACCAAACTGTGGAAAAAAAACCAAGATGCCCTTCAACGGATGAATGGATAAAGAAGATGTGGTCCATATATACAATGGAGTATTATGCCTCCATCAGAAAGGATGAGTACCCAACTTTTGTATCAACATGGACGGGACTGGAAGAGATTATGCTGAGTGAAATAATTCAAGCAAAAAGATTCAATTATCATATGGTTTCACTTACTTGTAGAGCATAAGGAATAACACGGAAGACATTGGGAGATGGAGCGGAGAAGTGAGTTGGGGGAAATTGGAGGGGGAGACAAACCATGAGTGACTGTGGACTCTGAGAAACAAACTGAGGGTTTGGAGGGGAGGGTGGTGGTAGGTTGGGTGACCCTAGTGGTGGTTTTATGGAGGACACGTATTGCATGGAGCACTGGGTGTGGTGCATAAACAATGAATTTTGGAACACTGAAAATAAAATAAAATTAAATTAAATTTTAAAAAATCTGGATAAGGAAACTTAAGAAACATTTTCCCTTTTATTTGAAATCAAATAGGTCAGTTGTGTATATCTTTGAGTGTTGCTATTTGTGGTGACATTTTTAAGGCATCCTACAGATCTTTTTGATATGTAGATTTAGGTCTCTACTATCTTTTTTCTTGGAAAGTTTTCTCAGATTTTCAGTAAATTGCTTAGTTTAGTTTTGTTTTAATTTGCATTATATTAGTTCTTTTCTTCAGGAAATGAAATAATACAAGTGCACCCCCCCCAATTCTTGCCTTTTATTTCCACCTCATTCTCTGTTCTTACTTCTTTACCTAATTTTAATTCTTTTGATTATTTTAAAGCCTCCCATCAATGTTTCTTACTAAATTTTAATTTGAATCTACTGCCTTTTCAGAACTTTTAGTTTATTTTTTTATATCTGTCATTTTATTGTTTCTTCTATTTTTTTCTTGATTTCAATTAATAGTCACATTTTCCTATTGTCCAATTAAAAAAATTCATAATTATTGAATGTTTGACATAGGATTTTTAAATATATAACTCAGAATGTTTGCTTGTATATATTTGGTTTGGAGTATTATCTTAAAGTTTTCTTTTGCTTAATTGTTATATTCTGGAGGGGAGGTTGATTTAACATGTTTTGGGTGTTTTTATTTTTATTTTTTTATTTAATTAATCAGTGTGAGTTTGTCTTTTCCAGATGATTTATTTGTTAGGATGGATCACTATATTTCTAGCTAGTAATGACCTCTTTTGTCAATATAGCCGAATCCAGATAATTTTCTAAACATATAGATACTTTGAATAGCTTATGTTTCTTAAGATTTTAGTTCTCTTTTTTCTTGGAGGATACAAATTTTCCCTTCATTTCCCCTTCCCACACTTTCACCAACCATATCAGTCTGCCAGCATTACTATAACAAAATATCACAGAATGAGTGACTTAACAGAACTTGTATTTTCTTAAAGTTTTGGAGGCTGGAAGTCCAAAATGACTGTGTTGGGTTTGGTTTTTCCAGAAGCCTCTTTTACTGGCTTGAAAATGGCCATTTCTTCATGTGAAGACATGCCCTTCTCTCTCTGCATGCACACCTCTGTTGTCTTCCTCTTCTTTTCAAGAATACCAGTCCGTTTGAATTAGTGCCCCACACCTCTTACTTCATTTAATGTTATTCACTTCCTTATAGGCCTTATCTGCAAATACAGCTAAAGGAGAAATGTCTTCAACATATGGATTTTGAGGGACCACAGTTCAGCCTGACACAGCAACTTATTGCCGAAGTACTCCTCTTCCTTCTATTTGGCATCCCCCAACCCCCCAAATTTATGCACTTAGAGGATTGTCAGAGCACAACTCATAAACTTTCTTGTCAAAAGATCTATTGAAGTATGATTGGCATAAATTATACTGCACAAATTTGTAAAGTATACAACTTATAAATTTTGTCACAAACTTTAAACCACCATAATTATCAAGACAATTTGTCCATCACCCTCTTAAGTATCCTTGTGCTCCTTTTTGAAATCTTGACCTCATATCCTTTTCTGCTATCCCTGTCCTAACCCCCAGGCTTTCTGTTACTGATTTACTTTCTCCAACTAAATATTAATTTCAAGAAGGTAATATAAGTAGCATTTTGTTTTCTTTTATCTGATTTATTTCACTAAATGCAATTATTTTGAGATTCATCCATGTTGTGCATGAACAAATACTTCTTTCCTTTTTCTTGATGAATAGTATCCCATTGTATGGCTCTGTCACAGTTTAGTGCTATGAAAGTTCATGTTCTAGCCTACATAAGATGATATGCTTTCATCTCTCTTATGTATATACCCAGGGATAATGGCTGGGTCATGTGATAGAGGTATGTTTAACTCTATGAAAGTGTTAACCCATTTTTACAGAATGTGACTTCCTTTTCTCTCTGTTTTCTCCAGATGAGGTCTCTGTCTCTGTATCTCCTATTAGAGATTTCCTCAGGTGATTTTTGTCTGTCTGTTCATATTCATAAATAAGCCTTAGAAGTTAATTGGAAGTTTTGTGCATATGGATGAGGCTAAAAAGCTGAAGGTGGTTTTGTTAGAAGAATTCCAATATTGACATACAGTATCTTTTCTCTTGAATTAGTCATATTCTCCAGAGAAGAAACCTTCAAACTCTCACTTGTCTTCCAGCAATTTGTGATTTGGGAGAAAATATGCCTGGGCATCATAATGTTTAATATTTAATATATAACCCATTATTTAATTCTCCACTTTAAAATGGACCTTATTTCTTTAATTAAAATAAAATCACTTTATTATTTCCCTAATTTTATACCAAGAATGAAGAGGGAACCATGTGAGGACAAAGCAAAAAGATGGCCCTCTGTGAAACAGGAAGCAAACTCTCACGAGACACTAAATCTGACTATGCCTTGATTTTGGACTTTCCAGCTTCTAGAACTGTGAGATATTTTTGTTTGTTTGTTTGTTTATAAGTCACCCAGTGTGATATTTTTGATAATAAAAGCCCAAATGACTACAATAGAGAGTTAGTGGTCTCTGCAAAGTAGGAAAAGAGATCATTACCTAGGGAGTACATTTTTTCCCTAAAATGATGTACCAAAATCCTTTTGGCTCCATTGTAATCTTTATCCCTGCATCACTCAGGACATAACTGGTATCACCATTTACTAATTACTTGGTAGAGGGTTCTGCAGTACAAATTGGATGGTTTCTTGTTATCAAAACTTGTCTCAGGATTTAGTTTAGGGTTTGTGTTTTTTTTTTTTTTTTCAGATCTGCTTTTCTAGCTCTTGCATTTTTTATTTTTGTTTTTGTTTTGCTGTGGTCTCCTCTCCCATTCTTTTTGCCTTTGTTTTTTCATACCTTTATAAACACTTACATATTGTATTAAAATATCCATGTATTTGGAGCATAGAGTATGCTTTTTGCATGCACATTGAGGTATAGCAAAACTTATATGTATTTCAGGTGTACAACTTGATATTTTGATATACATGTACGTTATGTAGTGATCACCATAATCAAGCTAAATTATCATATTATAGTCTCAGATATTTAATATTTCTTTCAATTTTTTAAAGATATACCCCTTATCAAATTTCAAGTATGTCATATACTATTGTTAATTATAGTCATCATGCTGTACATTAGATCTCCAGAACTTATTTATCTAGCATAGCTGAAACTTTGTATCCTCTGACCAATATCTCCCTCGGCTCCTCCCACACACCCAAGTGTGCCCAGAGACCACCATTCTATTTTCTGCTTGAGTTTGACTATTTCAGATTACATATGCAAGTGAGATCATGCAGTATTTGTCTTCATGTATCCAGGTTATGTTTTAAAATATGAATTTATAACATTATCATATTGAATTTCAAAATCTTTTTTTGCTGTTGTTCTTCCTTCTCTTATGTCCAGGGTCATTGTCATCATTACATTTCTGGGAAAAAACAGTAAAAACAATACAAATACAGTAAAACAATACAAAACAATGCAAAAACAAATAAAAAAACAATAAAAATACAGTAAAAACAATACTGCAGGATTAATCCTGAGCACATCAAGGGATTATTTAGACATGTCTCTATTTAATAGACATGTCTCTATTCCATCTATACTATACGTATGACATTAAGCAAGACACTAAAAATGGAGAAAACTAAACTTCAGTTACTTGTGCAATTAGGTTAATAATACCTGTTACTCAGTATTGTTCTGGAGATAAAATTAGGTAATATGTACATGAGTAATAGTAATACACAGGTTCCCCAGCTAATGAGATATTTGCACCAAATATCTTTAATTCTATTTTTATTGGAGATTGAAATTTATCTTTTAACCTTGATCTCCATGCAGGGCGACTAAAATCTTTGGCCTTCCAAAGGTAAAGGACAATTAAATTGTTGGTTATCTGCAGATGGTGCTTCAGTGGGAGGTACATACTCAAAATTAATTTGGTGCTAGTTTTCTCTGTAGTGCATGAACCTCATCACAGGTGTCCCTTCTTCCTGTTCCTGTATCAGAAATTTGGCTCTATCCATACTGTGCTCTCTGGGTCCATTCACCTTTCTTGCTCTCCTCTGATATAGTCTAACATTGTTTCAAGAATAAAAAAAAATAATAATAATAATAGTAATACTGCTAAGGAAAAATGCATTAATTTATTTTTACTGACAAATATTTAGCTATTTCTTTGAGTCTTTATGTATGGTTTTATTTAAGAGGTACTTTAACAATAACAGATCAAATAGAAAAGAAATGCATAAAAACAAAAAGGTTAATAATTGTGATATAACAATACTACATTTACAAATTATTCAAAAGAATATCTGACATATAGTGTGCACTCTAGAAATTTCCATTTTATTGCCCCACATTCCTATTTTAAAAGGATTATACTTAAGATGATAATTATCTTGTTAGTTAATATGTACTGAAGGATTTCTAATGCATCATCCCACTTAATCCTTAAAGCCACCCTGTGCATGGATGCCTTAATTCCCCCATTTCCTGAATCTTAGAGAAGGTTAAAGAAATTCCCCAACATTATATACTTTCTCCAGCTGGCAGTTTGTAATCCAACTTATTTTAAAATCCATGTGTTGCATCATATATCAGGATGTTCCATTCTGGAGCCCTTTTCTTTTTTCAACTCATATTTACAGGATTCATCTCCATATTACCACTGAGGCCAATGAGATTATATATCTACCGATACAACAGGGGGAATAGGAAAACTCCTATGTTATATGGTTGGTGAATAGTGGATAAATGACCCCACAAAAAAGTTTTTTCACATGTCTACTCTTGTCACATGTATTTTTATAAATATTATGTAAAAATGAATGTATTATATTATAAGGGGGAAGTTGACACTAATTTTTTAGCATAGTTTTTCCCTCTTTTATGTTGGGAAAACAGACAGAAGACTGGACACTGGACAGATAATATCTGATTGGGAGAAGAGCTATGGAAATGTCCAGAAATAGGCAACTGAACATCATCATGATGTTCTATGTGGGAGTCTTTGCCAGAGGATTGCTTTTGGGAATCAGTTAACAGAGCTGATGAGAAACCCTGAAGTGTGGAGGGCATCTCTGAAGACAGACTTCATCATTTTGCCTAAGGTCAATTCCATCCTGAGAGTAAAACTCACAGTTAAGACAATTATTTTGACGGCTTGATGTCTTTGACCACAATTTAATGAAGCAGTACTGGTTTATACCTATAGCCAATCGTCTTACCAGTGTAGAATAATTTGTATGGTGAAAATTAATACAATTTTGAAATTCTATGAATTTTTGGTAGGGGTCTAGAATCTTAAATGGCATTATTTTTCCATAAGAAAGTTAAAAAAAAAAAAAAAGTCTAACATCCAGTGAAAGTTTTTGTTTTGTTACTTTGTTCCATAACTCCTAAAACAATACCAAACCAAACCAAACAAACAAACAAAAAAACCTTAAGTTGAAACTTTCAAAGGATCTAATAAGATAGAAAGATGGGTTTATCTACTTTGTTTCATATGAGCCAGATGGTAAAGCTTTGAATTAAAAATAGGATTCTTGTGCATGTGTGTGCATGCATAAACATGTATACACATGCACACAGACATGCACCTGTGTGTGTTACTGGAAAATGAGAAAAAAGAAGGCTGTGACTATGGCAGATTGTATTTGATAGTTCTCTAATAACTGTTATTTTCTGTATTATCCGCTAATGATTACCTGTAAATTCAGCATAAAAATAAACAGATATCAAACAAACAAACAAACAAACAACAACAACAACAGCAAAAACCACCAGATATCAGATAGGCCAAAAAACCCAAGGTGTAAGAGAAAATGAAATTGGTAGAAGAGTAGTTATGTTGTGCAGAACTGAGGACTGATAAACAATTTGGTACTAACTTTAAAAAAAAAAAAAGAGAGAGAGTCAGAGATCATAATCCAAAATAAGCCCAGACCTTGGTATATAAACAGCTCTATATAGTTAAGAAAAGCATTAATTTCATTTAATTAAAAAAAATCCAAATAGGATAAAAAAAGTGTTTTTTTGGGTATATTTATCAAATGTCAGACACTACTGCTAATATAACCGCTTCTGTAATATTCCCATTTAGTTTTTACAAAGTTGTGTAGTAGTTTAGTTTTGTTTTGATCAGTTTTAGCAGATGAGAGTCTGAGAGAGTCTGAGGATATGTAACCAGTCACCTAGCTTCAAGTACTGTGTTCTTTATACAATATAAATATGACATAATTTCAGATAAGAACAATTAAACCCTCTATTTAAGAAGTACATTTAATATATATTTTAAAAGATACCAGGGGATCTTCTGTGCTTCTTATCTCCTCAGTCTCTTCCATCATTTTATTGATGTTTGAAATCTCCACTGAGTTGCTGCATATTTGGTTTCACAAGACAAGAGTCTTGTCCTTCTAAAGCAAAATCTTCCTCATACATTGTAAGAGTTAAGGGTGTCATTTAGTCATTTATGCCGTACTAGGAATGAGTTTTATATGAATGTAAGTGGAGAGGAAAAAGAGCACATTCAGCTTTGAGACTTCTACAACAAAGAAGGTCCATGATAGGACGGAAAGGGAAATTATTGTTTGGAATGATGCTCTAGGCTAAAAATTGCTGTAGGAGCTGAATTCTCCAAGCAATCTTCGGAAGTACTTATAGCAAGTTCACAGATCAGGAAAATAAAAGTTTATTTTTTTTTCTAATGAATTATGAAAGAGTATAGAGAAAGTGCAGGAAAAGTACAGCAAAGAGGGCAGGACACCAAAAGATATATTTTATTTACTTTAAGCCCTTGTATGGAAAAAGGGCCACTATCTGCCAGAAACTGTGCTTTGTAATCCAGGTCCCTGTTTATTATTTGTAGTAAGAGACAATGGGTTACATTTCCCCCTGCTATTCATGATATCTTTTTTTTTTTTTTATTTATTTGTCAGAGAGAGAGAGAGAGAGAGAGAGAGAGGAGCGAGAGTGAGCACAAGCAGACAGAGTGGCAGGCAGAGGGAGAAGCAGGCTCCCTGCCGAGCAAGGAGCCCGATGTGGGACTCGATCCCAGGACGCTGGGATCATGACCTGAGCCGAAGGCAGCTGCTTAACCAACTGAGCCACCCAGGCGTCCCTATTCATGATATCTTTGTCAGTGTTCCTAGATAAAATAGGGCTTTGAATTAAGATTTCTGAGTTGTCAGAGGGACACTGGACTTCCCTACAATGAAATGTTTGGCTTCTATTTCTTCAGACCATCTAGATTGAGACAAGGCAGAATTGAAGTATAACTTTCATTAACCATTCTTTTGGCATCTTCCTGACTTACTTGAATTTTGTTCTACTTGGAAGTTCAAAGTAATTTTATCAATAGATTATTCTTTCTGATATTACTTTCTTATAATTCTGCTTGACTTGACATAAGTTAAAAGCAAGCATATTGTATATTAAGATAAGAATGACTGATAATATTAATGATATAGTAATTTCTTACCTAATATATACTATTGCTTAAAAATAAGTTCATATCTTAATGAGTGTTCCTGCTACTTCATTCTATACAATACAAACTCAAATCATATCATAATTGCTAGCATTCAGCTTAGTCCTAAGTGCTGCTGAAAATGTGGCTTTAAACTGTATCAGATTGTAAGACAATCTTTGGGTCCATGGTTCCGTCTTCTCTTATTTATTTAGCTCAGTTATCCACCTTGACTCAATTCAAGAATCATTCCCTTCTGTAAGTACAATTGCAATCTACACACTGGAGAAAAGAATGCTTATGATGGGTCACAATTATTAATTTTAACTTGTTTCAGTTGAACTTTATTGCTTACCTTAAAGCTTTCTACAAAGAAATTTAGAAGATTTTAAGGATAAAAAACAGTAGGTACATAAATCATGAGGGGAAATATATTTTAAAGAGGGCAGTATATCGGGGTCCCACGGTGGTTCAGTCAGTTGAGCCACCGACTCTTGATTTTGACTCAGATAATGATCTCAGGGTCCTGAGATTGATCCCAGCACTGGGCTTGTGCTCAGCATGGAGTCTGCTTGAGATTTTCTACCTCTTTCCCTTCTACTCTTCCCCTGTTTGTGCACAAGCACTCTCTCTCTCAAATAAAAAAATAAAATATTTTAAATTTCTGCCTGTGTTTCTATAAATAAAAAAGAGGACAGTTATTAAAATAATGAAAATATTGTGAGTGTATTTTATAGTAATTTTTAAGTCCTTCCATATTATTAAACATCATTGCTTGTGATTTAACTCTTTATGAAGAAATATTGCACAGATTGGACTTTCTATTTATCATATGAAATTTCTTAGACTTCATCTTCTAGTCTTTATACAATGACAATAATGCATGCAATGTTACATTTTTTCTTATCCTATTAATATCATGAACCCTTCCTGATACTGATAATGTGCTTCTACAGGCAAATAATATTCCCAAATGGCTCATAAAAATATCTAACAGGATATATTTCAGCTCCAAGAACATGAGTGTAAAATAGTTAAGTATTAAAAGTATAGTTGTCCTATGCAGAAACTGTTAGGATCTGTTAAGGGACAATATGTCATTAAAATTTGTTTCCTGTGGTGGGACCAAATATGGCAAAATATATTAAAATTGCTCTACAACCTAGCCTGCTATCACAGCTGAAATATTGCATATCAACTAAGATAGAATTGGACATTTTAAGAATATTTTTTTAACTGGGGACTGTTTATCTGTCACCAAAATTTGATACTCTAATCATAATACAAAAATTTCTCTTAACATCAAAATATCAACTATCTTTTTCCACTTAAACTATTTAGTTCAAATTCTCTCCTTAATTACCCTCAAAGAGATGTTAACTTGACTAAAAAACAACAACAACAAAATTTTGGAGACGATGAAATTCACATTATATAATTATCTGTATATCATTAACAAAAGAACGAACTTCTGCCTAAAATTGTATAACAAAAACAATACAATGGTATAATTAAAAGGTCATTATTTTCTTGGCACCATTTTTTTTATTATTATATAAGTTTGGACAGGATTAGCACATCTATTGCCATATTTCTGCATACATTCTTTGCTTTTTTATTCTGGTTCTCTATCTACAAGGTTATTTATTTTCAACCATTAAGGCGTATCACTGATATGATCTGTTTGAGATATCTTGAAATGTTCTTTCTGTCACCAATAACTAATCATTTCACTATCAGCTAATTTTTACAATAAAACAGCAGATTGGAAATCATTTTTAGTACTATTGCTTCACTTTTTAAATAAGTTCACCTGAGTGTGAAAAAAAGGAGTGAAGTTATAGTTAGTATATGAAATTGTATATGACATGCAAATGATCATATCTGGTAATGAGCAAGCTTTGATGACAATATTCATAGTCATGGAAGTTGTAAATTATTGAGATGTTGTGGTACAAACATCCGGCATTAGTGTCTAGGGCTGCCATAGCAATATACCTACAGAATAGATGGCTTAAACAACAGAAATGTATTTTTCTCCCATTTCTAGTGGTCAGGAGTCCAGAATCATGATGCCATTGATGTTGGTTCATTCCAGTTGGCTTAGGGTGAGACCTTGCTTCTTGGCTTATAGATGGCCACTTGTGTTTGTTTGTTTGTTTGTTTGTTTTACTATGTCCTCACATGGTCTTTTTTCTGTTCAGAAGTAGAGATAGACAGCATATTCTGATGTCTCTTCCTTTTACAAGGATACCAGTCCTATCAGATTAGGGCTTCACTCTTGGCACCTCCTTTAATTACTTCCTGAAATGACGTGTCTCCAACCATAATTATTTGGGGGTGAGGGCTTCAACATACACATTTTACAGGAACATAATTCAGTCCATAACACATCCCTACCCCAATTATGTTGGATTATAGTTAATTTGTCTATGCTCACAGCCATGGGCTAACTCATGTGAGCATCACTTTTCATTGAAGAGAAGATACAGACCATTGCTGATTGTGCAAAACACCTTGAGAAGAAGAACTATTTATTTCCTGAACACTTGTAGTACTAAATGACATACTAGTCCACAGTGGCACTTATAAAATGACTATTTAATGAAAAACTTCAATGAGCTAATTTTATAGTCCATGTCAGTCTAAATATTTACTTAATAATTCCTGTTGCTCTACCAATCGCAGCACAATCTTTGTATCTTCATAACTTTTCTTAACAAAACAACTTAAATTATACTCAGATCTTTCCAGACACTGTGGATACTTCTCTTCCTCAAGTCTCTTGACAAAACGTGTGTAACATGTGGAAAGGGCTATACAGGTTATTTTGGCTTTTGGCAAGAGGAGGCCAAGCTTCCGTTAATTACTGGCTAAAAGAATTCATGAAAATTTATTCTTTGAAAAGTTTCTTCAAATATCCCTTATACTGCCACACACATACACACACAGAGAATTGGCTTTCCGGAAATTTTTGTTGTTTCATTGCCGTTATGTGTATTAGTCTTGAACTTCAAAGCAATGACTTGACACACATATTTTATATATTTTTATGGCTTTCATTTCATGTTACGAGGTACACTGAGACAGGATCAGGATGGCATTACTATTTACATTGCCACAGCATTCAAGTATAGACATATCACCCAATGGTGAAGGAGAAAAATAAATACACTAAAAATATTTTTGCCATATTTTTAAGGCTAAAACATTAATTATTTTATTTGTGATTATTATAGTGTCATTCAAATTGAAAAAGAATAATACAGAAAACATTTTGTTCTCTCTAATAACTTTTCTTTTGTTCTCCATATTGAAACCATTTTGTGATTTCTTGAGGAAAAATAACTATAAAGATTCATAATAGGAATTTTTGGCAAGATTTCTTTCAAAAGCACAACTTGATCTCTATTAATAATATCCCCTCTAAAGAAAAATTGCAGATAATGCTTTCAGGTGCTAGTTTCAATTCTTTCAGATACATACTCAGAAGTGGCACTGCTACATCATATGGTGCCTCTATTTTTATTTATTTATTTTTTTTTAAGAGAGACAGAGACAGAGAGTGAGTAGGGAGGGGAGGGGCAGAAAAGGAAACTTAAGTAGGCTCCATGCCCAGCGTGAACCCAATGTGGTTTCATGACCCTGAGATCATGACCTGAGACAAAATCAAGAGTTGATGCTTAACCAACTAAACCACCCAAGTACACCACTATTTTTAATTTTCTGAAGACATTCTATACTGTTTTCCATAATGGCTGTGCCAATATACATTCCCACCAATAGTGTGAAAGGATTCCCACTTCTCATGAACTCTTGTTGCTTCTTGGAAATAGGCATACTAAAAATTGTGAGTTGATATCTTGATTCACATTTCCTTAGTGATTAGAGAAATTGAACATCTTTCTATATACTTGTTGGAAATCTGTATGTATTCTTGGAAGGAATGTCTATTCAAGCCTCTTGCGCATTTTTAAAATCAGATTATTTGGGGTTATTTGTTTATTTTGCCTTTTTTGTTGTTTTTTGTTTGTTTTTGTTTTTCTATTGGGTTGTAGGAGTCATTTATATATTTTGGATATTAACCCCTTATATATATGGCTTACAAATACTTTCTCTCATTATCTAGGTTGCCTTTTTATTCTGTCATTTGTTTTCTTTGCTGTGCACAAGGTTGTTAGTTTGATGTAGTCCCACTTGTCTATATTTATTTTTGTTGCCTCTGGTTTTGGTGTCATATCCAAGAAATCATTATCAAGACCAATGTTAAGAAGCTTTCCCCATGTTTCCTTCTAGGAGTTTTATAGTTTCAGGTACTATGTTCAAGTCTATTTTCAGTTGATTTTTATGACTGGTGTGAGACAAGGGTCCAATTCAGTTCTTTTGTGGGTAGATATACAGTTTTCCTTGTACCATTTGTTGACAAAGCTGTCCTTTTTCCATTGTGGTTTCTTGGCACTGTTAGTGAAGATTAGTCATCCCTATGCATTTATTTCTGGTTATACTATTCCTGTTATAGTCTATTCTCTGTATTTTTATACATTACTTCAGTGGGGTGGCAGCAGAGAGCCACACCACTTTGTTGGCAATTGGAACTGGAAGGCCAGCCCTGATGCCCTTTACTACTAACTGGAAATTAGAATGGAGGGAGGTGAGACACAGTGAGTCAGACTCGCCCTCAGTGAGACAGGAGTACTCTACAGCAAGTATTCCAGTGGTCTATATGTCTGTTTTTATGTTAGTACTATACTATTTTAATTTCCATAGCTTTGTAATACATTTTTTTAAATCAGTAAGTACAATGTCATTAGCTTTATTTTTCTTTCTGAAGATGGCTTTAACTAGTTGAGGTCTTTTAGAATTTTAGAATTTTAGAATTGTTTGTTCCTAATTGTGTAGAGAATGCCATTGGTATTTTGAGAATGATTTCATTGAATCTGTTGCTCGATTTGGGTAGTAGGGACATCTATAATAATATTATCTTCCAATCCATAAACATGGATGTTTTTCCACTTAATTGTGTCATCTTCATTTATCAATGTTTTCTAATTTTCAGTGTACAAGTCTTTTACCTTCTTGGTTAAGCTTTTTCCTAAGTGTTTTATTATTTTTGATGCTATTGTAAAATGGATTGTTTTCTTAATTTGGTTTTCATATGGTTCCTTATTGTTGTATAAAGATGCAATTGATGAAATTGGGATCTTAAAAATATGTCTACACTCCCATATTTATTGCATTATTATTTGTAATAGTCAGTGTATGGAATTAACGTAAATACCCAACAACAGATGACTGGATAAAGAAAATGTGATATACACATACAATGAAATATAATTTTTACCTTTAAAAAAGAAGGAAATATTTCCACATGCAGCAACATAGATGAACCTGGGTAATACTATGCTAATTGAAATAAGCCAGTCACAGGACAACTACTATAAAATTCTACTTATATGCAGTATTTGAAATAATTGAACTCATAGCAGCAGATAATAGAATGGAAGTTTCTGGGACAGGGGGATTTGGTATTTGCCTTCAATGACTATGAAACTTTAGCTAATGCAAGATGGATAAGTTTTAGAGATCTGATGCACAGCATTGTATCTATAGTTAACAATATTGTATTGTGCACTTAAAAAACATAAGATGGTAGATCTCACATTAAATATTCTTTTTTTTTTTTTTTTATTTTTAAATTTTTTTATTTTAATAAACATATAATGTATTTTTATCCCCAGGGGTACAGGTCTGTGAAACGTCTGGTTTACACATTTCACAGCACTCATCATAGCACATACCCTCCCCAATGTCCATTTCCCCACCACCCTCTCCCATCCCCCTTCCCCCCCGCAACCCTCAGTCTGTTTCTTGAGATTGAGTCTTTTATGGTTTGTCTCCCTCCCAATCCCATCTTTTCATTTTTTCTTTTCCTACCTCCCCCCAACCCCCCCCACCTTGCATCTCCACTTCCTCATATCAAAGAGATCATATGATAGTTGTCTTTCTCCGATTGACTTATTTCGCTAAGCATGATACCCTCTAGTTCCATCCACGTCGTCGCAAATGGCAAGATTTCATGTCTTTTGATGGCTGCATAGTATTCCATTGTGTATATATACGACATCTTCTTTATCCATTCATCTGTTGATGGACATCTAGGCGCTTTCCACAGTTTGGCTATTGTGGACATTGCTGCTATAAACATTCGGGTGCACGTGCCCCTTCGGAGCACCACATTTGTATCTTTAGGATATATACCCAGGAGTGCAATTGCTGGGTCGTAGGGTAGCTCTATTTTCAGTTTTTTGAGGAACCTCCACACTGTTTTCCAGAGTGGTTGCACCAGCTTGCATTCCCACCAACAGTGTAGGAGGGTTCCCCTCTCTCCGCATCCTCGCCAGCATCTGTCATTTCTTGACTTGTTAATTTTAGCCATTCTGACTGGTGTGAGGTGGTATCTCATTGTGGTTTTGATTTGTATTTCCCTGATGCCGAGTGATGTGGAGCATTTTTTCATGTGTCTGTTGGCCATCTGGATGTCTTCCTTGCAGAAATGTCTGTTCATGTCCTCTGCCCATTTCTTGACTGGATTATTTGTTCTTTGGGTATTGAGTTTGATAAGCTCTTTATAGATTTTGGATACGAGCCCTTTATCTGATATGTTGTTTGCAAATATCTTCTCCCATTCTGTCAGTTGTCTTTTGGTTTTGTTAACTGTTTCCTTTGCTGTGCAAAAGCTTTTGATCTTGATGAAATCCCAATAGTTCATTTTTGCCCTTGCTTCTGTTGCCTTTGGCGATGTTCCTAGGAAGAAGTTGCTGCGGTGGAGGTCAAAGAGGTTGCTGCCTGCATTGTCCTCAAGGATTTTGATAGATTCCTTTCGCACATTGAGGTCCTTCATCCACTTTGAGTCTATTTTCGTGTGTGGTGTAAGGAAATAGTCCAATTTCATTTTTCTGCATGTGGCTGTCCAATTTTCCCAGCACCATTTGTTGAAGAGGCTGTCTTTTTTCCATTGGATATTCTTTCCTGCTTTGTCGAAGATTAGTTGACCATAGAGTTGAGGGTCTATTTCTGGGCTCTCTATTCTGTTCCATTGGTCTATATGTCTGTTTTTGTGCCAGTACCATACTGTCTTGATGATGACAGCTTTGTAATAGAGCTTGAAGTCTGGAATTGTGATACCACCGACTTTGGCTTTCTTTTTCAATATTCCTTTGGCTATTCGAGGTCTTTTCTGGTTCCATATAAATTTTAGGATTATTTGTTCTATTTCTTTGAAAAAAATGGATGGGATTTTGATAGGGATTGCATTAAATGTGTAGATTGCTTTAGGTAAAATAGACATTTTCACAATATTTGTTCTTCCAATCCATGAGCATGGAATATTTTTCCATTTCTTTGTGTCTTCCTCAATTTCTTTCATGAGTACTTTATAGTTTTCTGAGTATAGATTCTTTGCCTCTTTGGTTAGATTTATTCCTAGGTATCTTATGGTTTTGGGTACGATTGTAAATGGGACTGACTCCTCAATTTCTCTTTCTTCTGTCTTGTTGTTAGTGTAAAGAAATGCGACTGATTTATGTGCATTGACTTTATATCCTGACACTTTACTGAATTCCTGTATAAGTTCTAGCAGTTTTGGAGTGGAGCCTTTTGGGTTTTCCACATATAGTATCATATCATCTGCAAAGAGTGATAGTTTGACTTCTTCTTTGCCGATTTGGATGCCTTTAATTTCTTTTTGTTGTCTGATTGCTGAGGCTAGGACTTCTAGTACTATATTGAACAGCAGTGGTGATAACGGACATCCCTGCCGTGTTCCTGACCTTAGCGGAAAAGCTTTCAGTTTTTCTCCATTGAGAATGATATTTGCGGTGGGTTTTTCATAGATGGCTTTGATAATGTTGAGGTATGTGCCTTCTATCCCTACACTTTGAAGAGTTTTAATCAGGAAGGGATGCTGCACTTTGTCAAACGCTTTTTCAGCATCTATTGAGAGTATCATATGGTTCTTACTCTTTCTTTTATTAATGTATTGTATCACATTGATGGATTTGCGGATGTTGAACCAACCTTGCAGCCCTGGAATAAATCCCACTTGGTCGTGGTGAATAATCCTTTTAATGTACTGTTGGATCCTATTGGCCAGTATTTTGGTGAGAATTTTCGCATCTGTGTTCATCAAGGATATTGGTCTGTAATTCTCTTTTTTGGTGGGATCCTTGTCTGGTTTTGGGATCAAGGTGATGCTGGCCTCATAGAATGAGTTTGGAAGTTTTCCTTCCATTTCTATTTTTTGGAACAGTTTCAGGAGAATAGGAATTAATTCTTCTTTAAATGTTTGGTAGAATTCCCCTGGGAAGCCGTCTGGTCCTGGACTTTTGTTTGTTTGGAGATTTTTGATGACTGTTTCAATCTCCTTACTGGTTATGGGTCTGTTCAGGTTATCTATTTCTTCCTGGTTCAGTTGTGGTAGTTTATACATCTCTAGAAATGTATCCATTTCTTCCAGGTTGTCAAATTTGTTGCCATAGAGTTGCTCGTAGTATGTTCTTATAATTGTTTGTATTTCTTTGGTGTTGGTTGTGATCTCTCCTCTTTCATTCATGATTTTATTTATTTGCGTCCTTTCTCTTTTCTTTTTGATAAGTCTGGCCAGGGGCTTATCAATCTTATTAATTCTTTCAAAGAACCAGCTCCTAGTTTTGTTGATTTGTTCTATTGTTTTTTTAGTTTCTATTTCATTGATTTCTGCTCTGATCTTTATAATTTCTCTTCTCCTGCTGGGTTTAGGCTTTCTTTGTTGTTCTCTCTCCAGCTCCTTTAGGTGTAGGGTTAGGTTGTGTATTTGAGACCTTTCTTGTTTCTTGAGAAAGGCTTGCACTGCTATATATTTTCCTCTCAGGACTGCCTTTGTTGTGTCCCACAGATTTTGAACTGTTGTGTTTTCATTATCATTTGTTTCCATGAATTTTTTCAATTCTTCTTTAATTTCCTGGTTGACCCATTCATTTTTTAGAAGGATGCTGTTTAGTCTCCATGTATTTGCGTTCTTTCCAAATTTCCTCTTGTGATTGAGTTCGAGCTTCAGAGCATTGTGGTCTGAAAATATGCAGGGAATGATCTCGATCTTTTGGTACCGATTGAGACCTGATTTATGACCCAGGATGTGGTCTATTCTGGAGAATGTTCCATGTGCACTAGAGAAGAATGTATATTCTGTTGCTTTGGGATGGAATGTTCTGAATATATCTGTGATGTCCATCTGGTCCAGTGTGTCATTTAAGGCCTTTATTTCCTTGTTGATCTTTTGCTTAGATGATCTGTCCATTTCAGTGAGGGGAGTGTTAAAGTCCCCTGCTATTATTGTATTACTGTCGATGTATTTCTTTGATTTTGTTATTAATTGGTTTATATAGTTGGCTGCTCCCATGTTAGGGGCATAGATGTTTAAGATTGTTAGATCTTCTTGTTGGACAGACCCTTTGAGTATGATATAGTGTCCTTCCTCATCTCTTATTATAGTCTTTGGCTTAAAATCTAATTGATCTGATATAAGGATTGCCACCCCAGCTTTCTTCTGATGTCCATTAGCATGGTACATTGTTTTCCACCCCCTCACTTTAAATCTGGAGGTGTCTTCGGGTCTAAAATGAGTTTCTTGGAGGCAGCATATGGATGGGTTTTGTTTTTTTATCCATTCTGCTACCCTGTGTCTTTTGATTGGGGCATTTAGCCCATTAACATTCAGGGTAACTATTGAGAGATATGAATTTAGTGCCATTGTATTGCCTGTAAGATGATTGTTACTGTATATTGTTTCTGTTTCTTTCTGATCTACTACTTTTAGGGTCTCTCTTTGCTTAGAGGACCCCTTTCAATATTTCCTGTAGAGCTGGTTTGGTGTTTGCAAATTCTTTCAGCTTTTGTTTGTCCTGGAAGCTCTTTATCTCTCCTTCTATTTTCAATGATAGCCTAGCCGGATATAGTATTCTTGGCTGCATGTTTTTCTCGTTTAGTGCTCTGAATATATCATGCCAGTTCTTTCTGGCCTGCCAGGTCTCTGTGGATAGGTCCGCTGCCAATCTAATGTTTTTACCCTTGTATGTTACAGACTTCTTTTCCCGGGCTGCTTTCAGGATTTTCTCTTTGTCGCTAAGACTTGTAAATTTTACTATCAGGTGACGAGGTGTGGACCTATTTTTATTGATTTTGAGGGGCGTTCTTAGCATCTCCTGGATTTTGATGTTTGTTCCCTTTGCCATATTAGGGAAATTCTCTCCAATAATTGTCTCCAATATACCTTCTGCTCCCCTCTCTCTTTCTTCTTCTTCTGGAATCCCAATTATTCTAATGTTGTGTCGTCTTATGGTGTCACTTATCTCTCGAATCCTCTCCTCGTGTTCCAGTAGTTGTTTGTCTCTCTTTTGCTCAGCTTCTTTATTCTCTGTCATTTGGTCTTCTATGTCACTAATTCTTTCTTCTGCCTCATTTATCCTGGCAGTGAGAGCTTCCATTTTTTATTGCACCTCATGAATAGCTTTTTTGATTTCAACTTGGTTAGATTTTAGTTCTTTTATTTCTCCAGAAAGGGCTTTTATCTCTCCGGAGAGGGTTTCTCTAATATCTTCTATGCCTTTTTCGAGCCCGGCTAGAACCTTGAGAATTGTCATTCTGAACTCTAGATCTGTCATGCTACCTATGTCTGTATTGATTAGGTCTCCAGCCTTCGGTACGGCCTCTTGTTCTTTTTTTTGAGGTGAGTTTTTCCGCCTTGTCATTTTGTCCAGGTAGGATTTGCTTTCTCCTGCTGTGGAATTCCGCTGTTCTTGGTGACTGAAGTTGGTTTTGGATGGTTTCTTGTTGATCTTCTGGGGGAGGGGCCTGTTGTAGTGATTCTCAAGTGTCTTTGCCGCAGGCGGAATTGCACCGCCCTTGCCAGGGGCCGGGCTAAGTAATCCGCTCGGGTTCGCTTTCGGGAGCTTTTGTTCCCTGAGCGCTTTCCGTAGAGTTCCGGAGGACGGGAATGAAGCCTCCCAGTCTCCGGCCCAGAGGAGCCGAGAGCTTGGGGTTCCGCTCCTCAGTGCGCTCTCAGAGCAAAGCGCCCAATAGCCCCGCCTCCCTGGCTTGCGGTCGCGCCTCGAGGAAAGCAGTCAATTGTTGGAGCTGGAGAAAAGCGCCGGGTCGCTTTTGTCTCCGTGGCCTCCGGCCGCGCTCCGAGCCCACCCAGCCTGCGACCGGCACAAGGTAACCCCGGGCTTAGAGCTCACTCCTCGGCTTTGTCGCTATAGCCGGCTTCCCCGCTCTAATACCTGCGAGCTCTGCGGCACTCAGACACCCCCAGTCCTTCTGTGACCCCGCGGGTCCTGGGGTTATGCTGACCCCGCCTGGGTTTCCCCCCAGTTTAGCCTCTGGAGCGATGTCTCCCAGTGGAGCCGACTTTTAAAAGTCCCGATTTTGTGCTCCGTTGCTCCGCCGCTTGCCGGGTGCCGGCCCCTCCCCCCGGGGTCTATCTTCCCGTCGCTTTGGATTCACTTCTCCGCAGGTCCTACCTTTCAGAAAGTGATCGATTTTCTGTTTCTGGGATTGTTGCTCTTCTTCTCTTCGATTTCCCGTTGGATTTATAGGTGTTCACAATGGTTAGATAAGCTATCTAGCTGATCTCCTGCTACCCGATGTCGTCTCAGCCTGCTACTTCTCCGCCATCTTGACTCCCCCGCCCCAAAGTTTCACATTAAATATTCTTACCACAGTATAACAAAATAGAGCAGGAATCCGGAAGAATGAGAGATGATAGATGTGATACGTGTTGTGTTTTATTACTTTTATTGTGGTGAATGCTTCATATATAACGTGTGTGTGTGTGTGTGTGTGTGTGTACGTGTATGTCAAAATTTATCAAAATACTCCAAATATGTGCAGTTTCTTGCTTGTCTATTATAACTCCATTAATGAAAAAAAATACAGGAAAATTGCTACTTAGTTCTAAATAACTGAATTTGTAAGCATATTTTTGGAATACAACATTGTTATGTGGGAAGCTTCTTGTTTCCTTTTCCTGAATGAAAACAAGAAAACTTTCTTGTTTTCCTTTGGGAAACCCAGTTTAACCAAGATCATCTTTTTTTTTTTTTTTTTTTTCCTTTTCCACTTTGTGTGTGAAACCTAATCCTCAGCCTTTTTTATTTTTTGTCTTTTATTCCTTTAAATTGTCTAGTTTTTATGACTGAAACTTTTTCAGTTAAACTTTCCCAAAGCCATCATTTCATTAGGCTCTTCGCTAGATTAATAGTACTACCGTATTAGAGCTTATTACTATCAATATGGTTAAAATCATGTTCCAAGAATGCTGCCCCTCTGAAGGATGAGATCATGTTTAGAAAAAAAGATTGTGGTTAATATTAAATCTGGGTCAAGATCTAATTTTGAGCAATGCTAAACTCTGTTTTTAACCTTGCTTTTATATTAACTAACTTTATAAGTTGGACCGATCTCTCTTTTTCATATTATCTCAGAAAGACAAATGTCAAAAGAAGATAAAGTTTCAACATATACATTATTATTATCACAGTGAAGGCTACATATTATATGGAATGGACTACGTAATAGGTTGAAGCTAGGCATCCAAAATCTTTACATATTAAACTATTCACTGAGAAATATAAAGTGTAGCAAATTTTAAGGATAAGTGATAGAGTTAAAAATATTGAAAAAAGTGAAAAAACTACCATCCTTTAAACCAAAAATTATATATATATTTATATAACAGAAGTGTCTTTCAACATATTTTAAGGAAATATACTGTAATACAGATCTTCCTCAACTCAAGAGGGGGTTAGATCCCATTAAACCCATCATAAATTAAGAAAATTCTAAGTTAGAATTATATTTCATCCCGCATCTTGTGCACTCACTCTCTCTCACTCTCTCTCTGACAATAAATAAATAAATAAATATATATTTTTTTTTTTTTAAAAAGAAAGAAAGAAAAAGAAAATGCATTTCAGGGACACCTGGCTGGCTCAGTTAGTTAAGTGTCTGCCTTCAGCTCAGGTCATGATCCCAGGACTTTGGGATTGAGCCCCACATCGAGCTCTCTGGTTGGTGGCGAACCTGCTTCTCCCTCTTCCTCTGCCTGCTCCACCTACTTATGCTCTCTCTCTCTGTCAAATAAAAAAAAAATCTTAAAAAAAAAAAAAGAAAATGCATTCCATACACCTATTGAACATTATAGCTTAGTCTAGCTTACTTAAACATGGTCAGCTCACTTACATTTGGACAAAATTATCTAACACAAAGCCTATTTTATAATGAAGTATTGAACATCCATATAATTTTTTGAATACTGTACTGGAAATGAAAAAATAGTATTTTTATATGGGTAAAATTGTTTTAAGTGTATGGTTGTTTACATGTGTGATTGCATGGCTGATTGGAGCTGTAACTTACTACCACTCCCCAGTATCAAAAATTGTAAGGTAGACTATTGTTAAGTCAGAGACCATGTGTATATATAAGATGTGTTAATCTTAATAAATATTAATTAGCCATACATATATCTGTATTATTGAAATATTTAATTATATTAATATTTATTAACATTATCAAATAAAAATATCAGATCCTTGGTCAAAGATTAATTGGCCACATATGCTTAGATTTATTTCTGGGCTCTCAGTTCATAGATACATAGAATTATGTGTCTTATTTTATGCCAGTACCATATTACTTTCATTACTATAACTTTGAAATATAGTTTGATACCAGGAGTTATGATGTCTCCAGGTTTGTTGTTCTTTCTCAAGATTGTTTTGGCTATTTTGGGTCTTTTCTTTTCAATATGAAATCTAGATGTTTCTTTTTATTTCTGTGAAAAAATGCCATTGGGTTTTAAAAGGGATTGCATTGAATCTTTAGAGGACTTTGGGAAATGTGGACATTTTAACAGTATTGCTCAAATCCATGAATGAGGACATCTTTCTATTTATTTGTGTCTTCTTCAATTTCTCTCTTCAATGTCTCAAAAACTTTCAGTGTACAGATCTTTCACCTGCTTGATTATATTTATTCCTAGGTATTTTATTGACTTCGATTCTATTGAAATGATAGTTTTCTTTATTTCTTTTTCAGATAACTCGCTCTTAGTGTATAGAAAAGCAACTGATGTTTGGATGTTACTTTTGTGCTTTGAAACTGGTGAAACCATTTGTTGGTGCTAACAGTTTTTTGGTGGAGTCTTTATGTTTTCTATATTTGCAAACAGAGACAGGTTTATTTATTCCTTTCTCCTTTTTTTCTGTTTTTTATTGAGGTAAAATTACCATATAAAATTTTTTGACATATAACATATTTAAAAGATTTATTTGTTTATTTTGGGGAAAAAAAGAGAGAGCAAAGTGGGAGGGGCAAAAGGAGAGGGAGAAAGAATCCTAAGTAGACTCTGTGCCCAGCACAGAGACAGAGGTGGGGTTAAATTCCAAGACCCTGAGATCATAACCTGAGTCAAAACCAAGAGTCAGATGCTTAACCAATTGCACCACCCAAGCACCCAACATGTAACATTTTATTTGTTCCAGATGTCCAATGTAATGTTTGTTTGTTTGTTTTTAATTTTATTTATTTATTTGACAGAGAGAGAGAGAGAGAGAGGAAGATCACAAGTAGGCAGAGCAGCAGGCAGAGAGGGGAAGCAGGCTCCCTGCTGACCAGAGAGCCTGATGTAAGGGTTCAATCCCAGGACCCCGAGATCATGGCCTGAGCTGAAGGCAGAGGCTTAACCCACTGAGCCACCCAGGTGCCCCCAATGTAATGTTTTGATATTTGTTAGTTAACATTTTAACAAGATTTTTTTTTCCTGATTTGGAGGTATTATTAGTTTCAGAGGTAGTGTTTAGTGATTCATCAGTTGCATATAACACCCAGTGCTCATTACATCACATGCCCTCTTCAATTCCCATCACCCAGTTACCACATTCCTTACCAATCTTCCCTCCAGCAACTTTCAATTTGTTTCCCATAGTTAAGAGTCTCTTACGGTTTGTCTGCTTCTCTGATTTTGTCTTATTTTATTCTTTCCTCCCTTCCCTTATGATTCTCTGTTTTGTTTCCAAAATTCCATATATAAGTGAGACCATACAATAATGGTCTTTATCTGATTAACTTATTTTTCTTAGCAAAATACCTTCTAGTTCCATCCGCATTTTACAAATGGCAAGATTTCATTTTCTGATGGCTGAGTAATATTCCACTGCATGTATGTATGTGTGTGTGTGTGTGTGTGTAATATATATATATATGTGTGTGTGTGTGTATATATATATATTCTCCACATCTTCTCTATCCATTCATCTGTTGATGGACATCTGAACTCTTTCCATAGTTTGGCTATTGTGGACATTGTTGTTATAAACATTGGGATGCAACTACCCCTTTGGATCACTATGTTTGTAGGCTTTAGATAAATACCTAGTAGTGAAATTGCTGGGTTATAGGGTAGCTCTATTTTCAACTTTCTGAGGAAACTCCACACTGTTTTCCAGAGTGGCAGTACCAGCTTGCCTTCCCACCACAGCATAAGAGGGTTCCTCTTCTCAACCTCACCAACATTTATTGTTTCCTGACTTGTTAATTTTAGCCATTCTGACTGGTATGAGGTGGTATCTCATTGTGGCTTTGATTTGTATTTCTCTGATGCCAAGTGATGTTGAACATTTTTTTCATGTGTCTGTTGGCCATCTGTAAGTGTTTTTTGGAGAAATAACTGTTCATGTCTTCTGCCCATTTATTGACTGGATTGTTTGTTTCTTAGGTGTTGAATTGGATAAGTTCTTTATAGATGTTGGGTACTAGCCCTTTATCTGATATATAGTTTGCAAATATTTTCTCTCATTTTGTACGTTGTCTTTTGGTTATGTCAACTGTTTCCTTTGTTTTGCCCAAGCTCTTTATCTTAATGAAGTCCCCATAGTTCATTTTTGCTTTTATTTACCTTGCTTTTGGAGACATGTCTAACAAGAAGTTGCTGCATCCGAGGTTGAAGAGGTTACTGTCTGTGTTCTCCTCTTTGATTTTTGATGGATTCCTATCTCACATTTAGGTCTTTCATCCATTTTGAATTTATTTTTTGTATGGTGCAAGAAAATGACCCAGTTTCATTCTTCTACATGTGGCTGTCCAATTTTCCCAGCACCATTTGTTGAAGAGACTGTCTTTTTCCAATGGATATTCTTTCCTGCTTTGTGGAAGATTAGTTGACAATAGAGTCAGGGTCTATTTCTGGGTTCTCTATTCTGTTCCACTGATCTATGCATCTGTTTTTGTACCAGTACCATACTGTCTTGATGATTACAACTTTGTAATAGAGCCTAAAATCTGGAAGTGTGATGCCACCAGCTTTGGTTTTCTTTTTTAACTTTCCTCTGGCTGTTTGAGGTCTTTTCTGATTCTATACAAATTTTATAATTATTTGTTTCAGCTCTGTGAAAAATGTTGATGCATTATACATAGCTTTTCGAGAAAATACTAACAAATCAAACTCAATGTCACATTAAAAGTGTCATACACAATGGTCAAGTGGAATTTAACCCTGAGATGCAGGGATGGTCAAAATATGCAGAACCATAATTGTTTTATATCACATGAAAAGAATGAAGGATAAAAATCATATCATCTCAATAGATGCAGGAAAAGCATTTGATAACACTTAACTTCCTTTCATATAAAAAATCAACAAATTGTGTATAGGATTCTACTTCAACATAATAAAGGCACTGGAATTTTTTTTTTTTAATTCTTGGATCTTGAAGTTTTAAAATGAAATTTCTAATATAAAAACAGATTTAGAGACCTTAATATAGTACTCTTCCCCACCTATTTTGTTCTGTGGTCATTTCTATTTCAAACTAAAGAATTATAAAAGAAATAGTGCCTGAGTGGCTCAGTAGTTTAAACATCTGCCTTCAGCTCAGGTCATGAGTTTGGGGTCCTGAGATTGATCCCTGCATCAGGCTCCCTGCTGAGCAGGGAGCGTGCTTCTCTATCTCCCTCTGTCCCTACCCCTCACTCTGCCTTCTCTCTTTCTCTCAGAATAATAAAATTTTAAAAAAATCTTAAAAAAAATGAAAGAAACAGTACTGAGAAAGATGTATAAGGTATCATAGTAATCTATAGAAAAGTAGTGGCTCTGAATAGTGAGATAGCTTTGCAATCTCAACCTGTACTTTTTAATTATCCCTCCATCCCAGAGATTTATTTTGTCACATGTTACATGTATTACATAATTCTGTGAAAAAATTCTGTAGCTACATATAATAAAGGTTGTCTCCTGGGCACATATGTCTTTTGAATGCTTGAAATATGAAAAGTGTGACAGAAAAACAAAAATTTTAATTTAATTTTAATTAACTTAACATACTAAACATTGGGTCAGTGTGAAATATGTTTTTCCATTGAGAAAAAATTTGTTTCAGTGGGTTTACATTTCATTGTGTCCATTGTATCACACTTTAGTGTTGTGTTTTTGCGGTAAATGCAACCTTCTAAATTTACATATAAATGCATCATAGATTAGCGCCAACAGTTTGGTTCAATTCGAATAATTTTTCCCCTACACAGGTGTAGTATTATAATGTGTCTTCCTTTTTTTTTTAAGCTTTTATTTATTTATTTGGCAAAGAGAGCAAGTGCAAGGAGGGGGAGTGGCAGGGAGAGGGAGAGGGAAAAGCAGGCTCTCCACTGAGCAAGGAACCAGTCATGGGGTTAGATCCCAGGACCATAGGATCATGACCTGAGCCACCCAGAATCCCCAATAATGTGTTTTCTTGGATATTCTAGAATCCTGAATAATTTTCAGTGAAGTCTATGTAAATTATGTTTGGTAATTATATTGAAATATATATTATTTTAATTATGTGACAAACTGATTTTTCTAGTTTAAAATATAAGAAAATATTTTTTGGAAGAAAAAAATTTAAACTGAAACAAGGCATGAGGTGTGCCTGGGTGGCTCAGTGGGTTAAAGCCTCTGCCTTCAGCTCAGGTCATGATCTCAGGGTCCTAGGATTGAGCCCCACATTGGGCTCTCTGTTCAGCAGGGAGCCAGCTTCCTCCTCTCTCTCTGACTGCCTCTCTGCCTACTTGTGATCTCTCTCTGTCAAATAAATAAGTAAAATTTAAAAAAAAATAGACATGATACAGAAGGAGAATTGAGAGGAGTTGCAGAAACTAGAATGATGACTAAAACAGTAAAGAAAAGACACTGGAAGAAGGCATAAATTTTATGATAAATAAAATGCAACTTGCTGCAGTAGACCAAAACAAAAGAGTATTCTGACTTTTGTTTAAAAAACAAAGATAAAGAAGTGGGGTATATTAAGAGATATCTTCAACAATTTTATAATGCATTTGATATTTTTTTCTCAAATCAAAAGAATAATTAAAGCAATTTGTTTCTTAAAATCAGAATTCAATGTCCAAAACATTTTAAAATTACTTTTAAAAATCTCTGTGCCGTATTTTGCAAGATGCAAAATTGCTTAAATTATTGCTCAAAAAAGAAAACAATTACTACATGAAGTGCTGATTTAAAAAATGAATTATATCCATTTGGGATGGAAATAAAAAAAATGTTAGAGGAATATAAGAAAAAAACTCTAAAATTGTTAATTTTCAAGAAGTAACAATTCTTTAAGTCATAAAGCAAATTCCCATAGAATTCCAGGTCTTTCTAACAGTATCAAAGATCAATTGATTTAAAAGTTTAAAGATTACAAATAATGTTCTTTAAGTAACTGTGAGGTATAACATAAAAGAGACCAAGAATTACTGGGTTTTTTTGTTGTTGTTGTTTTTAAAAATTTTATTTATTTATTTGACAGAGAAAGAGAGATCACAAGTAGGCAGAGAGAGAGGAGGAAGCAGGCTCCCCGCTGAGCAGAGAGCCCGATGCGGGGCTGGATCTCAGGACCCTGAGATCATGACCTGAGCCGAAGGCAGAGGCTTAATCCACTGAGCCACCCAGGCACCCAAGAATTACTGTTTTGATGCATTTGTCCCCAAAAGATTCCAAATGTACAAAGAAATAATATCAATTTTTAGCCCAAGACATCACATTTTTAAGATATATATTTGCTCAATTTTTATATTGGTTGATGGAGAATTCAGCTAGATATGAAAAAGTAGATTTCATCATAATGGATGCTGCTCCAGTTAATGTTATCTGAAAGATCTGGATGTACTGGAATTTTAAAACAAAAGACTGATAATCTCTTTTCCTTTTTTACACTGTAGAATACATGCTGAAAATATTTTTCTTTTCTTTTCTTTTCTTTTCTTTTTTTTTTAGGTTTTATTTATTTATCTGGTTGAGAGAGAGAGAAAACAAGCCTGGGGAACTGGGGAGAGAAAGGGAGAGTGAAAAACAGACTCCCCACTGAGCAGAGAGCCTGATTTGGGGCTGGATCCCAGGACCCTGGGATCATGACTTGAACTAAAAGTAGATGCTTAACTGACTGAGCATCCCAGGCACCCCTCTTCACAGTTTTCTTAAGCACATTCTATGATAGGAGTCATGGATATCATTATTTATATGTATGCAGATGCTATGAAACATTGTCAGTTTATGGAACTGTTGAACAAAATAGATGATTTTAATAATCTTAAATGATTCCTTTCTTGTAATTATTATTTTGAATTCCAAAAATGTTTTTTCTATATTTATTGTAATATTAACTCCAATTCTAGATTTTCTTGAAACAAAAGAGGTGCATGCTAGAACATTCAATAATTTCCTCACCACTATCATGCCATGAGTGAGGTAAGATTGAATCTCTAAGAAAAGGAAAGTTTATTTTTGCCTTATTTAGGCAGGAAAAATGACATGTTCAAATGAAAACTTAACAATACAAATACTGTGTTGTGGTTTTTTTTTTTGCATTTTTCTATGTGGATCAACACACAGAAATTTTAATTATAATTGATTGTATATGCAAATTAACTACAAAATCTATGAGAAAAAATTGAAGAACTTCATTGATATTAAAAATTTAGAGTTGCTAAAAAAAATTTAGAGTTGCTTTTCAATGTATACAATGTTTCTTTGAATTCTGTAATAATTAAAGCAAGAGTTAGTGAATTTACTTAATTTGGACAGATGTAGCTTTGAAAGTAATGTGCTTTTGCTTCAAAGTGAAATCAATTTTTAAAATAAGGTGACCTCTTTTGTCAATGTGGATATAAATATTAAAAGACAATTATTTTTTGTTGCTCAATTAAATTATTGGAAAACATCAGAGTATTTTTGCAACAACTTGTGTATGTGAATATATTTTTTCTAAATTTTACGAAATGTGGACATAAATCAAATATATTCAATGAAGACGCAATGCTTGTATTGAGATGTACTTTTATTGTAAAATATATATCGATTTTGAAAAATTAATATGAAAACATGAAATATCTCCTAAATTATTGCTAGATTACATTTTGAGATGGTATTGCTTTATATGCATACACACATATGTATATATAAAATATATAATATAAATATGCATGTATTTAAATATGCATATATAAATGTAGTTTATTTTATTATATTATTATTGTTGTTATATTATTATTGCTGTCATTTTCATTATTATTAATATACTAATATATCATTAATTATTAATCAATATATAATTAACACATGCATATTTAAATACACATATGTATATTATGTATTATACTATTAAATTTAATTTTATATTTCTTTTAAATTTTTAATATGGATGCTAGAATATTTAGCATTAATATGTGACTCAATATATTTCTATTGGACAGTCCCATTCTATAACTTTAATATTCTCAAAGTAATCACATCTTTAAAAGGTTTCAGAACCACTGCTTTAGAGAAGAATACTAAAATTATAAATCTTCTACTAGGACTAGTCTATGAGCATCTATTATACATTTTATTCTATCCACTGTAGTTTCTTCAGTGTTGCTTCCACCAGCAAGTAGAAAATATTTACATGTAGTAAGGTGATTTGATATAGCCAAGACTGAAAAGAATAGTGATACTTGAAGATCAAAGTCAACAGTTACATTAACAGCCAATTTTCAACCTGAGTGAATGTCAGAGTCCAGATATTATATGATCTATATAGCTAATACTCTTTGGAAAATGAGCAACTGATTTCAGCTCTTGAAGCTGCAAAGAGGCACAACACTTCTATGGAAGAACAGCAGCTTCAGTCTCTCTAGCCTCTCACTTTGTCAGTGCACTTACTTTATAACTGTCAAAAGAATAGAACGCCCAAAAAACTTCATCTTTGAAAACTAGACTACCAAATTCACTAAATTGTGTATGTACATCATCATCAAAAATGCTGTTGCTAGAACCTCTAGTTCTAACCTTGGCCAAAGAGTTGGAGAAAGTGTGTGTGCATGTGTGTGTGTGTGTGTACTTGTGTGTGAAAGAGAGAAAGAGAGAGAAAGAGAGGTAAATTTAACCATCCAAGAGATTGCCTGTAAAAAGACATCCTTAATTTATTTAAGGACCCCTTCAATTGTTCTTTCTCAATCTCACAAATGCAAACAGTCTGGTTATTACAAATTATTAGGAAACAAACAGCTAGATTTAATGTAAGTAGATATTAAAAACAACATAATGAAAAAGAAAACCATGTCCTGAAATACTAAAGTTAATGATGATAATAATACATATTAATTTACTATATACTGCCATTTTAGTACAACTCTTGTATGTCTGATCTATCTGCTTTACCTCTGTTGGAATGCTCTCCTTCTTCAGCTTTTCACACAGCTATTTTATCAGAAAACATATCAGAGAAGTCTGTAAGACCATTTTCAAAATAGAATACGAGAAGTATTTTAACAAATCATGTTTAGCCCTAAGTCTATTCAGGAGCAAGAAATTCAGAAAACTACACTTGGAAAGGTGAAATAAGCAAAAAAGAAATGACAGTTCATGAAACTGACATGCATTGGCCATTGTTAAAAGAATGGAAAGATACTTAATAGCAAATTCTAGAAGCATATTGTATGATATATAGGTGGACTACCAATTTTTCCAGGGCTTACAAAACAATAATTTGTGTGATGTGTATTAGTTTGACTGGTTTAATCCCTTTTGCTTGATTTAGCATGTGGTTCAGGAATGCAATCACTCTAGGCCACCATTATCGTACAGTATTAGTAAAGGAATGTTGAATAAATATTGTTGTACTTTATAAAAGCAAATATGTGAGAGAATGTTGATTAAAGTAAAATTAAAGCATTTCATAGGGTTGTAAAAGAGTTTATGGAGAAGATTTCTGCTATTTTTTTTTTCTTTACCTAGAACATTAAAGATCTATAAGTTGCCATTTTGATCATTTCACTGACTGGCCCCTGAATTGTCCTCCTAAAATATTTACCAGATGTTTTCTTCAGGAATATTTTTCCTCAGAAAGGAAAAGCAAAACTAATATTTCAATCTAAGAATCTCTTCTCCAGAAGCAGTTTTGAAATAATAGTTCATCAATTAGTTCTGTGACTGAATGACCGATTATTTAGTTGGTATATTAAGAAATGATATGTTAAAATGAATCCTATAATATATTCATAATTTTGAAACACTTTCTTTTCTCTCTTGAGTTACATTATATAATTTGTAATTAGAAAGACTTTCCAAAGCAATTTATCATTTTCCAATTCAAACATTAAGTTTAATAGACTACCTACTGCAGAAGAAGAACACATAAATCTAGGGAAAAAGCAAAGATAATTAAATCTTTCATTTTGGATCAATGCATAGAGAAAATGTTAATTTAACAAGTAGTCCATATGCCAGAATTAAAGAAATAGCTTTTTCCTTCAATTGGTTTAGAACAGAGGAGTAGTGGCAATTAATTATGTAAAATGATGTCAGCAAGTGGCATATCTAAATGTGGTGATATGTGCTCTCTTCTTTTTTAACAACAACAACAACAAAAATGCAGTGTGAATTCTTTGGGCAAGTGGAAATTTCACAGAGAAATGATAACCTCTATTTTTCTACCTCCACTTTACCTGGCTAGAGCAATGGCATTGATAATTTGTTACTGCTTTTGTTGCAAATTTATTTGTATTTGAGTTGTATAAGTAGAACTGCCAAAGTCAAATCTCTCATAATTATAAAACCATGCATTTACTCATATGAAATTTGTTTAAAATTTATACCTTTTTAAAACCAGCATGTCTCTGAAGGTTGACTTTATGAAACTGCAAAATGTTTGGAGTGTTCATAGGTAGACCTGGGTTTGAATTCCTCAGCTAACACTTTCCACCTTAGGGGCTTCTTGCACAGTTCTTTTACCATTTGAATGCATGGTGTTGAATGTCCTCAGCTCAAGATCAGCCACTTTTGCATAATGTGCCACATCAGCAAACCAAAACTTGACTAATTTGCATGCCTCTGTAAATGTTTTACTCTATCAGAAAAACAGTCAATGCAGTCAGCCAATCCCCAAAGCCCAAGCCAGCTCTGGATCTTCTAAGCCCCAACCAATCATATGTTCTCCATTTCTATCTTCCCTGTTCTTGATTCTTTATTTTATAAAAGCTTTTTGCTTTCCTTTTATTTCAAAGTTCTCTGAAAGGAGACGGTCCACTTACAAAGTATTAAATAAAGCTCTCTTGTATAACCTTAATTATCTTCTGCAATCAATTTCAAATAGTTTTTGGTGAGGAGGATGGGATCCAAAGCTGAGTGCTAATGGCTTATAAGACAATGAGATGCATAGGCAAGCCTTCATTCATCTGAGCTCTGCTTCCTAGTGTGCAGCTCTCCAAATTCAAAAAAGCTTTATATATATATATAAGCTTCTTTTATATATATAAAGAGAGAGAGTTTCTGAGACATCAAAATGTTTGTGGGAACTATACACACAGACACACACACACACTTAGGTGTATATAAGGATTCAAGGTTTAAGAATTCTAATTAGGGACACCAGGGAGACACAGTCAATTAAGACCTCCGGCTCAGGTAATGATCTCAGGTTCATGAGACTGAGCCCCAGGTCAGGCTCCGCACTCTCCCTGGAGTCTGCACGAGACTCTCTTTTCTTCTCCTTCTGTCCCTCCTATCAACACACTGTTTCTCTGTAGCTAAAATAAATAAATAAATCTTTTTAGAAAAGAATCTAATTAATATACATAATTAAAATTACTGAAAATAACAAGGGGAACATCTCAATGCAAGGAAACTAAGATGTATTTTTGGTAAGAAAAGGGATAAAGTAGGGAGATGTGCTATTGGTATGGAAAAAATAGAGTAATTTTGCCCTGAAGTAAAACAATTGATCCAGAATGAGCAAGGTGTGTGTGCATGGAGGGTGGGGGATGGGGAGTTGGGAGTGCTTAGGACAATACCTGGATGGACATAAACATTGTAGAAGGTTTGTGGAAAAGAAATCTTGGGAAAGGAATTTTATGTATGGCCATGTTGACTAAGATTGGAATGGATTAATTATGTGAACTTTAATATCAAAAATACATTGGTGCAAAGTTAGAATTAGGTTTTCTCTTTGTTAAAAGAACAAGGTTTTCTTAGATTATTGGTCTTTTCTTAATAAGAAATTGCAAACAAAGTTTTTTCTTTACCTTTTAAGTCATCTTTCTTATACTTAGAAATAGGTAGAAACAAAGACTTTATTTCTCACCAAAATAATTTACTGTCTTTCACATCATATTTATCAGGTCTTTGACTACTTCAGAAAACCTAGTGTTCTTAGTACTATAATTGCTAAGGTTTTTACAATGCTGTAACTTTCTGTATTTTCTTTAAGTGTCTTTAACTGTTACATTGGTTAATGGATATATTTTTTTGCAAACTTAACAAAAATTACATTTTATGTAAGGGCTTTTAAATCTCAGACTAATGTTGAAATTTCCCAGAGGGTCACTGGAAAATCTCAAAGGAACTGACTCTTATTCAGTAAGATGTTAAAATTATTAGGTTTATTTGATATCTTAAATTACATGGGAAGCATTATCACAATAAAAAATGAAGCTATGATATTTTAGATTATAGTTATGTGGATAAATGCTATTCATATGAGTGTTGTAGAAATTGTGTGTAATTCTTGGAAATCTGATAGGTCCTGATATAAAGTTATCATTCATAATTCCAGTTATTATTTAAAATATTGTATATCACAGAAATAACCAAATTTCCTTGTCAATTCCATTATAATGAACTCTCATCAAATCCTTAGCTATGGGAATTTTAAGGTGTTTTGTCATTTATAGTTATTTTACTCCAATGCTCGTACAAAAGTGAGATTAATGGAAAATGGACACTACCAAGTACCAAGGTGTTGAATCTGAGTTATACATTTCACAACTGAGAAAAAGGTCAACCTGACATCTTGTCCTGTGCAAATTATGAAAGCCTCAAAATCAATTTGACTAGAAGAGAAGTACCTGACATCAAAATAGACTGTTTTCTCTCAAGACATCAAACTAAGGTGGAGCACCTGTGTGGCACAATCAGTTAAGTGTGGGACTCTTGGTTTCAGCTCAGGTCGAGATCTTGAGGTGAGATGAGCCCTGTGTTGGGCTCCACAGTTGGAGGAGAGTCTGCTTGAAATTCTCTCTGTCTTTCTCTTTACCACTCCCACTCACACTCTCCCTTTGTCCTCACACTCTCTCACTCTCCCTTTTAAGTAAATACATACAACTTAAAAAAAAAAAATCAAACCAAGAAGGTCAAGAATGTTTCTTTTTCTTTGTTCCTTTTGTTTCTGATCATCCTTTTTCTAATTCTTATGTCATGAAGGTCTTTATGATTTTTTTCCCCACTTTTTTCTTATCCTGGCCTGGAAAAATAATGCCACTGTTCACATATCTCAGTCCATTGCAAAGGAGAATAACCCAACATCCAACCTACTACTGGATTTACTGAGATGCTGGTGATCCTGTATTTCTTTCTGCTTATCACAAACTTCTCCTAGATTTCTACTGCCTCAGTTTCCCTGGAACTAGCTCACTGGATAAACACTTCTGGAGAAGTGGAGGCACAATACATGAACTACATGAAAGGTCAACTGATTTAAAGATTCCCCAAAATTGGGATCATTTTTTTATTTATTTGAATCTAGCTCCTTGCAGTCATGGGGACCCTGGTTAAGGAGTACTCTCCAAATCATGGATATTCTCTTGTTGGTAATAATTCTTACTGTCCTAATAATACATTTCATTCTCTCAAAGCTTTAAATGCAGGTGGGCAGCCATCGACTAGCCACCACATGGTCTCTCTCTGGAATGACAAAAGAGAACAGAAGAATGTACAAAGGGTAGGAGTGTGACATCATCTCTTGTGAATACTGCACTGATACCCAAAGAGGCAGTGATAGTGAGAGTCATGGCTGATTTTTTTTTTTTTTTTTTATCAAAACTCATGATCAAAGGGAAGGAGCTGCTGAGATAATTTTCTCCAAGGTGGAGCCATTCCTGATGGGGTGCACATCAGCAAACTAAAACTTAAACAACTTTTATGTTGCTGTAAATGCTTCCTTTGACCAGAAAAGCAGTATATTCAGTCAGCCAACTTTGGGTCTTCTCACCTCAAACAACGTTGACTGTGTAACCCCAGAAAATTAGATATTTTCTATTTGTCTCTTCCATGTTTTTTCTTAGGTTATCTTATAAAACCTTCTTGCCTTCCACACCTTTTACAGTTCTCCAAAAGAGCACCATCCACTTCATGAAATGTTAAATAAGGTTTGTCTATATCACCTAATGTGTCTTCTTTAATATTTTTTAAATCTTGTAACTTCTTTGTAAATACCATCATCAGTTTTTAATTAAATAATGCATGTGAGGGTTCAACACACTGCCTGACACATATACATAATTTATTAAATTATAATAAATTTATATCTACTATACAAATTATAGTATCTACTATATAAATTTATATCTACTATAGCTACTATCAGTATTATTATTTTTGCTACCATTATTATTGGCAAGGTAGGAAAAATGCTTAGTGCTCTATGAGCACTCAGTAAACTAGGGAGCACCATTGTGATATAATATAATTTTATTGCTGAAATCAACTTAGCAAATTAAAATGTTAGTGACTAACACATGGAAATGTTCATCATATTGTTAGAAAAATTTTCCTAGTGCTATGATCAAATCAATGTAGATAGAGATGATATTCTCCCATATCACCATAAAAAAGTCAGACTACCCTTGATTAATTATTTGAAAGTTAACAAAAATTTCTGTATAATATCATTAAATTTATTATGCATAAAGGCTCAAAATGAAGCATAAACTAATGGTAAAAGAAATGCTTTATTTTGGTACCTCAAGAAAAACAAATTGTCATGTCAATACAACAAATATATCACATTTAAAGATATAAAACCTGGGTACTTCAATTAAATTATTTCAAAGCTTTTACAGATCTTTATGAATTTTCCACGTAGAATGCCAAGTTATATTAAAAAGATTGCATCAACTTTCTTTTTTTTAAGCCTTTTTTTTTTAAGATTTTATTTATTTATTTGACAGAGAGAGAGATCACAAGCAGGCAGAGAGGAAGGCAGAGAGAAAGAGAGAAGGAAACAGGCTCCCTGCTGAGCAGAGAGCCTGATGCAGTACTCGATCCCAGGACCCTGAGATCATGACCTGAGCTGAAGGTAGAGGCTTTAACCCACTGAGCCACCCAGGCACCCTGCATCGGCTTTCTACAGAATTATCTACTCTTCTAATTTTCATTAAAATTCAGTCTCTTTTGTTTATGAAAAAATGTTTTACTTACATTCAACTTATCCATATTTTCTACTATCATCCACAGACCCACCCAATTACCCACACTTAAAGATCTAAATGAAATTAATATCTATTAACGGTAATCTTCAACTAATAACTCTCACTGTTCTGTTCATACCTAGTAACACTTTTTTTTTATTTTAATAAACATATAATGCATTTTTATCCCCAGGGGTACAGGTCTGTGAATCGCCAGGTTTACGCATTTCACAGCACTCATCATAGCACATACCCTCCCCAATGTCCATTTCCCCACCACCCTCTCCCGTCCCCCCTCCCCCCAGGAACCCTCAGTCTGTTTTTTGAGATTGAGTCTTTTAGGGTTTGTCTCCCTCCCAATCCCATCTTTTCATTTTTTTCTTTTTCTACCTCCCCCCAACCCCCCCACATTGCATCTCCACTTCCTCATATCAAAGAGATCATCTGATAGTTGTCTTTCTCTGATTGACTTATTTCGCTAAGCATGATACCCTCTAGTTCCATCCACGTCCTTGCAAATGGCAAGATTTCATGTCTTTTGATGGCTGCATAGTATTCCATTGTGTATATATACGACATCTTCTTTATCCATTCATCTGTTGATGGACATCTAGGCTCTTTCCACAGTTTGGCTATTGTGGACATTGCTGCTATAAACATTCGGGTGCATGTGCCCCTTCGGAGCACCACGTTTGTATCTTTAGGATATATACCCAGTAGTGCAATTGCTGGGTCATAGGGTAGCTCTATTTTCAGTTTTTTGAGGAACCTCCACACTGTTTTCCAGAGTGGTTGCACCAGCTTGCATTCCCACTAGCAGTGTAGGAGGCTTCCCCTCTCTCCGCATCTTCGCCAGCATCTGTCAGTTCTTGACTTGTTAATTTTAGCCATTCTGACTGGTGTGAGGTGGTATCTCATTGTGGTTTTGATTTGTATTTCCCTGATGCCGAGTAATGTGGAGCATTTTTTCATGTGTCTGTTGGCCATCTGGATGTCTTCTTTGCAGAAATGTCTGTTCATGTCCTCTGCCCATTTCTTGACTAGATTATTTGTTCTTTGGGTATTGAGTTTGATAAGCTCTTTATAGATTTTGGATACTAGCCCTTTATCTGATATGTCGTTTGCAAATATCTTCTCCCATTCTGTCAGTTGTCTTTTGGTTTTGTTAACTGTTTCCTTTGCTGTGCAAAAGCTTTTGATCTTGATGAAATCCCAATAGTTCATTTTTGCCCTTGCTTCTGTTGCCTTTGGCGATGTTCCTAGGAAGAAGTTGCTGCGGTGGAGGTCAAAGAGGTTGCTGCCTGCGTTCTCCTCAAGGATTTTGATAGATTCCTTTCTCACATTGAGGTCCTTCATCCATTTTGAGTCTATTTTCGTGTGTGGTGTAAGGAAATAGTCCAATTTCATTTTTCTGCATGTGGCTGTCCAATTTTCCCAGCACCATTTGTTGAAGAGGCTGTCTTTTTTCCATTGGACATTCTTTCCTGCTTTGTTGAAGATTAGTTGACCATAGAGTTGAGGGTCTATTTCTGGGCTCTCTATTCTGTTCCATTGATCTATATGTCTGTTTTTGTGCCAGTCCCATACTGTCTTGATGATGACAGCTTTGTAATAGAGCTTGAAGTCTGGAATTGTGATGCCACCAACTTTGGTTTTCTTTTTCAATATTCCTTTGTCTATTCGAGGTCTTTTCTGGTTCCATATAAATTTTAGGATTATTTGTTCTATTTCTTTAAAAAAAATGGATGGGATTTTGATAGGGATTGCATTAAATGTGTAGATTGCTTTAGGTAGAATAGACATCTTCACAATATTTGTTCTTCCAATCCATGAGCATGGAATATTTTTCCATTTCTTTGTGTCTTCCTCAATTTCTTTCATGAGTACTTTATAGTTTTCTGAGTACAGATTCTTTGTCTCTTTGGTTAGATTTATTCCTAGGTATCTTATGGTTTTGGGTGCGATTGTAAATGGGACTGACTCCTCAATTTCTCTTTCTTCTGTCTTGTTAGTGTAAAGAAATGCGACTGATTTCTGTGCATTGACTTTATATCCTGACACTTTACTGAATTCCTGTATAAGTTCTAGCAGTTTTGGAGTGGAGCCTTTTGGATTTTCCACATATAGTATCATATCATCTACAAAGAGTGATAGTTTGACTTCTTCTTTGCCAATTTGGATGCCTTTAATTTCTTTTTGTTGTCTGATTGCTGAGACTAGGACTTCTAGTACTATGTTGAACAGCAGTAGTGATAACGGACATCCCTGCCGTGTTCCTGACCTTAGCAGAAAAACTTTCAGTTTTTCTCCATTGAGAATGATATTTGCGGTGGGTTTTTCATGGATTGCTTTGATAATATTGAGGTATGTGCCTTCTATCCCTACACTTTGAAGAGTTTTAATCAGGAAGGGATGCTGCACTTTGTCAAATGCTTTTTCAGCATCTATTGAGAGTATCATATAGTTCTTACTCTTTCTTTTATTAATGTATTGTATCACATTGATGGATTTGCGGATGTTGAACCAACCTTGCAGCCCTGGAATAAATCCCACTTGGTCGTGGTGAATAATCCTTTTAATGTACTGTTGGATCTTATTGGCCAGTATTTTAGTGAGAATTTTTGCATCTGTGTTCATCAAGGATATGGGTCTGTAATTCTCTTTTTTGGTGGGATCCTTGTCTGGTTTTGGGATCAAGGTGATGCTGGCCTCATAGAATGAGTTTGGAAGTTTTCCTTCCATTTCTATTTTTTGGAACAGTTTCAGGAGAATAGGAATTAATTCTTCTTTAAATGTTTGGTAGAATTCCCCTGGGAAGCCGTCTGGTCCTGGACTTTTGTTTGTTTGGAGATTTTTGATGACTGTTTCAATCTCCTTACTGGTTATGGGTTTGTTCAGGTTATCTATTTCTTCCTGGTTCAGTTGTGGTAGTTTCTATGTCTCTAGAAATGTATCCATTTCTTCCAGATTGTCAAATTTGTTGGCGTAGAGTTGCTCGTAGTATGTTCTTATAATTGATTGTATTTCTTTGGTGTTGGTTGTGATTTCTCCTCTTTCATTCATGATTTTATTTATTTGCGTCCTTTCTCTTTTCTTTTGGATAAGTCTGGCCAGGGGTTTGTCAATCTTATTGATTCTTTCAAAGAACAAGCTCCTAGTTTTGTTGATTTGTTCTATTGTTTTTTTTTTTTTAGTTTCTATTTCATTGATTTCTGCTCTGATCTATATGATTTCTCTTCTCCTGCTGGGTTTAGGCTTTCTTTGTTGTTCTCTCTCCAGCTCCTTTAGGTGTAGGGTTAGGTTGTGTATTTGAGACCTTTCTTTTTTCTTGAGAAAGGCTTGCACCGCTATATATTTTCCTATTAGGACTGCCTTTGTTGTGTCCCACAGATTTTGAACCGTTGTGTTTTCATTATCATTTGTTTCCATGAATTTTTTCAATTCTTCTTTAATTTCCTGGTTGACCCATTCATTTTTTAGAAGGATGCTGTTTAGTCTCCATGCATTTGCGTTCTTTCCAAATTTCCTTTTGTGGTTGAGTTCTAGCTTCAGAGCATTGTGGTCTGAAAATATGCAGGGAATGATCTCAGTCTTTTGGTAACGATTGAGACCTGATTTATGACCCAGGATGTGGTCTATTCTGGAGAATGTTCCATGTGCACTAGAGAAGAATGTATATTCTGTTGCTTTGGGATGGAATGTTCTGAATAGATCTGTGATGTCCATCTGGTCCAGTGTGTCATTTAAGGCCTTTATTTCCTTGTTGGTCTTTTGCTTAGATGATCTGTCCATTTCAGTGAGGGGAGTGTTAAAGTCCCCTGTTATTATTTATTACTGTTGATGTATTTCTTTGATTTTGTTATTAATTGGTTTATATAGTTGGCTGCTCCCATGTTAGGGGCATAGATATTTACGATTGTTAGGTCTTCTTGTTGGACAGACCCTTTGAGTATGATATAGTGTCCTTCCTCATCTCTTATTATAGTCTTTGGCTTAAAATCTAATTGATCTGATGTAAGGATTGCCACCCCACCTTTCTTCTGATGTCTGTTAGCATGGTACATTGTTTTCCACCCCCTCACTTTAAATCTGGAAGTGTCTTTGGGTCTAAAATGAGTTTCTTGTAGGCAGCATATTGATGGGTTTTGGTTTTTTATCCATTCTGATACCCTGTGTCTTTTGATTGGGACATTTAGCCCATTAACATTCAGGGTAACTATGGAGAGATATGAATTTAGTGCCATTGTATTGCCTGTAAGGTGACTGGTAGTGTATATTGTCTCTGTTTCTTTCTGATCTACTACTTTTAGGGTCTCTCTTTGCTTAGAGGACCCCTTTCAATATTTCCTGTAGAGCTGGTTTGGTGTTTGCAAATTCTTTCAGCTTTGGTTTGTCCTGGAAGCTCTTTATCTCTCCTTCTATTTTCAATGATAGCCTAGCCGAATATAGTATTCTTGGCTGCATGTTTTTCTCATTTGGTGCTCTGAATATATCATGCCAGTTCTTTCTGGCCTGCCAGGTCTCTGTGGATAGGTCTGCTGCCAATCTAATGTTTTTATCCTTGTATGTTACAGACTTCTTTTCCCGAGCTGCTTTCAGGATTTTCTCTTTGTCACTAAGACTTGTAAATTTTACTATCAGGTGACGAGGTGTGGACCTATTTTTATTGATTTTGAGGGGCGTTTTTAGCATCTCCTGGATTTTGATGTTTGTTCTCTTTGCTATATTAGGGAAATTCTCTCCAATAATTTTCTCCAATATACCTTCTGCTCCCCTCTCTCTTTCTTCTTCTTCTGGAATCCCAATTATTCTAATGTTGTGTCATCTTATGGTGTCACTTATCTCTTGAATTCTCTCCTTGTGGTCCAGTATTCGTTTGTCTCTCTTTTGCTCAGTTTCTTTATTTGCTGTCATTTGATCTTCTATGTCACTAATTCTTTCTTCTGCCTCATTTATCCTAGCAGTGAGAGTTTCCATTTTTTTTTTTTGAGAGTTTCCATTTTTGATTGCACCTCATTAATAGCTTTTTTGATTTCAACTTGGTTAGATTTTAGTTTTTTATTTCTCCAGAAAGGGCTTTTATCTCTCCAGAGAGGGTTTCTCTACTATCTTCTATGCCTTTTTCGAGCCCGGCTAGAACCTTGAGAATTGTCATTCTGAACTCTAGATCTGTCATGTTACCAATGTCCGTATTGATTAGGTCTCCAGCCTTCGGTATGGCCCCTTGTTCTTTTTTTTTTTGAGGTGAGTTTTTCTGCCTTGTCATTTTGTCCAGAAAAGCATTTACTTTCTCCTGCTGTGGAATTCTGCTGTTCTTGGTGACTGAAGTTGGTTTTGGATGGGTTTCTTGTTGATCTTCTGGGGGAGGGGCCTGTTGTAGTGATTCTCAAGTGTCTTTGCCACAGGCAGAATTGCACCACCCTTGCCAGGGGCGGGGCTAAGTAATCCGCTCAGGTTTGCTTTCGGGAGCTTTTATTCCCTGAGCGCTTTCCGTAGAGTTCCAGAGGACGGGAATGAAGATGGTGGCCTCCCAATCTCTCGGCCCAGAGGAGCCGAGAGCTTGGGGTTCCGCTCCTCAGTGCACCCTCAGAGAAAAGCGCCCAAGCGCACCGCCTCCCTGTCCTGCGGTCGCGCCTTGAGGAAAGCAGTCAATTGCTGGAACCTGGAGAAAAGCGCCCGGTCGATCCCGCCTCCGTGGCCTCCGGCTGTGCTCCGAGCCCACCTAGCCTGCAACCGGCACAAGGTAACCCCAGGCTGAGAGGTCACTCCTCGGCTCTGTCGCTGTAGCCGGCTTCCCCGTTCCAATACCTGTGAGCTCCGCAGCCCTCAGACACCCCCGGTCCTTCCATGACCCAGTGGGACCTGGGGTTATGCTGATCCCGCCTGGGTTTCCCCCGGTTTAGCCCCTGGAGCATTGTCTCCCAGTGGAGCAGACTTTTAAAAGTCCCGATTTTGTGCTCCGTCGTTCCTCTGCTTGCTGGGAGCCAGCCCCTCTCCCCGGGGTCTATCTTCCCGTCGCTTTGGATTCACTTCTCCGCAGGTCCTACCTTTCAGAAAGTGATCGATTTTCTGTTTCTAGAATTGTTACTCTTCTTCTCTTCAATATCCCATTGGATTTGTTCACAATGGTTAGATAAGCTATCTAGCTGATCTCCTGCTACCCGATGTCATCTCAGCCTGCTACTTCTCCGCCATCTTGACTCCTCCCTCCCTAGTAATACTTTTTGATTAGTCTCATCAGGGCAGCGATTTCCAAACATTATATAGTTCTAATGTGATGTTATTAATTTTGTTTAATACCTCTCTTTTTATGGTACAAACATCAGTACACAGGAAGAAAATAAAATAAAAAATTACCAAGCCTTTTGTTTTAACAATACTATATTCTCTCTTTTTTTTTTCTTCTTTTCATTGTTTTCTTACACATGAATCAAAATGGTTTTCTCCAGTTTTGTTATGTTTGTTTCTTTGTGTCTAGTGGATATGAGTTATTTATTCTTTTTAGGATATATGAGTCAGAGATTCAGTTTAGACTATCTCTAAGGGAGTTATTATCAGGCAGCATATATCAATAAAAGGAATTAGAAAATCACAAGACCCAGAGATGGCCAGAGATCTAGGCTTCACCGAAATGGGAACACAGCTGATGGCTTTGAATAGAGGTCAGGATCCAAGGTGGTTTGAATGGCTGTACTATGAGGATCTCCTAATCACATCAGGAATTCTTAGGTCTTCACTTTACTATACCACATTAATGTGAATTAATAATTCTTTCTGTATCTATTTTTCTTTGAATATATTTCTACTCCATCTCTACTGATAATTGAATGGTCTTTTAGACATATCACTAGTTCAAATTGCAAGGGAGGATCTTCTACTATTCCTTGGATCTCCTAGCTATTCTCTTTTTCTATTTAGGCAGAGTTTTCATTTAAAGCTGATTGTCATGGCAAACTTGCATTTTGGCTTGACTGGCTCCTGTGCTAACCTAGCCCTAAAACTGTTGCCTGTCTTACTTGGTAGTGAGTAGGTAATTTCTGCCTCATATTGCTTTCTAAGTAGGGGTTTGGGAATGTATTAATTTGATTTCTATAAGAAATATATTATATTCAGATTATATATATATATATATATGGAGATATTGAACAAAGTTAATAACGTCACATTTGAGCTACATAATATTTGGAACACCCTGAACCTTATGATATATATATATATAGATATGTATATCTATATATCTATATCTATATATATATATATCTCACACAATTAGGGAAGCTGAAAAATCCCTCAATATCTCCCCTCTGCACATTGGAGGCAGAAGAAAGCTGGTTGTGTAATTTAAAGACTCCAGTCCAAGCCTAAAAGCCTGAGAACCAGGAGAGCTGAGAACAGAAAATTAATGGTCCACTTCAAATAGTTAGGCAGACAGTAACCAAACCCTCCATTCCTCTCCCTTCTATTCAGACCCTCAACCTACCAGATGATGCCTGTCTTCACTGGAGAGGGCAATCCTCTTCTCTCAGTCTAACAATAAACTATTGTCTCTTCTAGAAATGCTCTTACAGATACACCCAGGAAGTTTATCCAGATTTCTGCATATCCCATGATCCAGTCAAGTTAACACACAAAATAAGCTACTAAAAATGACCTAGAAACAGAAAATATTAGAGGAGAAAGGTGAACATATCAACAAACCAACCAATATGGTAAACTGAAGGTTAGATACAGCATTTAGGTGGCAGTCCAGAAAGCATTAAGGAATTATGGGCTGGATAGGTCTTCCATGTTGGGGAAAAGAAGGAGGTCAAGAATTTCTGAGGATAAGCATAAACATTTATTGCAAGGAGCAGGTAGAAATTCCTGAACAGAAAAATGAGTTTTAATACTAGATCACGCATTTAATTCAGATCAAATGCTGCTTTATTGCTTTCTAGTAAAGTCAAAGGAAATGAGACTAGCAGCTAAGGCAGTAATTAAGCTATCACAGAGGTTTGGCATGATCACACATCAAATTAAAAAAAAAAAATCCATACCACTTAAAATAAGATTTTCAATTTGTTGTTTCTCTATTAAGAGACACTGTTGAATTCATGCTCTGATACATGATTTTTTTAAAAATTTTTATTTATTTTCAGCATAACAGTATTCATTGTTTTTTCACCACACCCAGTGCTCCATGCAATCCGTGCCCTCCCTAATACCCACCACCTGGTTCCCCCAACCTCTCACCCCCCGCCC